>NC_071976.1:4547029-4687274 GCF_026283585.1 Hylaeus volcanicus | reverse complement strand
CGAAAATGCTAGTTTCAAGGCGAGGAATCCACTGGTTCAGAAGTTATGTTAATAAAGATAGAAGAAGGAAAGAAGGAAAGAAAGAAAGAAGATGCTGTATCCTTATTCGACCGATTGACGAACCGCATTAAATCTAATTCGTGTGTGTGCGCGGCCCTATCGCCTTTTATATTATATAAATACTCCGAGCCGTTGAAAATATACACTGGAAGAAGCATCATCTCCTTTCTCGCGAGATGAATTTTTCTAATAGATTTCAATGAAAAGTCCAACATCCTTCAAATATCCAGTAAGAGAATTTAGCCATTTCCTGACCATTCGCGAGAAAATCGCCGACTTTGTTCGCCGTCCCTGGCGAGAATCCACTGTCTACACTGGAATCAGAACGTTGAGGTAATTCGCGTACGCATCCTGAAGGGACACGGTGGCAACAGCTGGCGTTTATACCGCATTTTTCCTCCAGCGCGACCGAGAATATAGGTCAATCGAAAGCTGTCAGCGATATTGATAGATTTCGCTCCCAGAGCTCTTTATCGGAGTTTCTTACCGAGTCGAAGAGACAGCCCTGACGCGAACGGATCGCCGTGCGATTAGCTGGGAGATCTCGAAACGATTCCAGAAACTCTCTCAGCCGTTTCCCGCGGGACGCAGCCGAGAAACGAGCTACTACATTTCGCATTCCTTCGAGAAACGGCATTGTAGCGTATCGATCCGGGGCAAACTTTGGCCCGTTGCGAAACATAATTTTCCCCAACTCGCCGGGCCACGGATTTCACGGGAACGTGGCTTTCTTGTACGAGTCTATCGAATCGTCCGTTGACTTTCATCTTGTTACAGGCTTCGTGGAGTACGTTCGGTTTAGCTCCCTTCCTTTCGACCTCATCTTATCTAGCTTTAGGTTCCTAGACAGCTGTTGCTCAGAGTCGAACAGAGTCGAACAGAGTTCTCATAGATAAAATAGTTTTTGAATGATTGTTTCTACGATATAAATTGAAATCTGAATAAAACAGACATACTATGATTTTTGGTTGAATGAATCGTATAATTGAATACACGTTGCGATGAATTATGTAGAGTTTCTGTTTGTCATGCATTATCCGAATATAATTGTATCCATTTAGTGTAGATGACCCCCGCCTATTCATCGGAACAAAAAAATAGTATAGTACGTCTTTTATGTTTGTTAAAAGGTTTTTACATTAAAATGTTATCGTAAATCTATATACGAAATTATAATTCAATAATAATTATAAATAAGTTTTATGAACATTGTTTTACTTCGATACTTGCGATGAAGCATACAATGAGAATAAAAATGGAAAATTCATTCAAACAAAAGTGAACATAGAACGAAACAGCTTAATCCTATTCTATCCTATCCCAGGCCTAATAAACCTAACAATAGCTTCAGCAACATCGGTGTCCAAAGTTCCGACGATCTTCCAACCGCGTTTCCACAGGCTGTGTCTCCTTTGCGACAGCTTCCACGTTTGACGTGGGCCGATATCGCGGCGAAGATCTTCCGTTCGCGTGAACGAAAGCCAGTCAAACATATCGAGACGCGGTCTGCATGCATATTCATGAAGGCCGGGGAATAGAGTCGAAACGGGCGGAGAGGATCGGCCTAATGAAGTTGTTGTCTTCTTGGAAAACAAGGCGAGCTGCGGTGGCTTTGGGACGATCGACGGCTTTGCTGTCGTTCTCTCTTCCTCTCGCGTCATCTCTTCCCAGTTTGCCTGGACTGTCAAGCCCATCTACTCCCTGCCACTCGCTCTCTTTCGCTCTGTAGTCAGTCAGCCGGTCAGTCTCGTCCACCTTCGTTCGCAACCTCGTCAACCTCGTTGCGGTCGACCATGGAGCTCGCTGTTGACGACTATCCCCCGGACGGTCTAAATTGTTTGATGTCTTATTTACTTGGTCCCGGAAACGTGGCCGTCACCGTGGAGGATGCGTCACTTCGAGTTTATTTGCGGTCGTTAGGCTAGGCCCACATTGGGCGCAGCTTCAGGCAGCGCAGCGTGTTTCGCGTTGCTCGCTGGAGGACAGTTTCGGCTTCATTTCTCGTTCGATACAGATTTCGTTGCTTGTCAATACTGTTTTATTTAACTACTATCATAGGATAATGCGTTACAGTTATTATCTTCATCAGCGAAGAGTTGGAGTTCATTCTTGAAGTTAGGTTCACATCGTTGCAACATTTTCATACCGTCGGAAAGAGTAACAATTATTTTGGCTGCAAAACGATCATGAAAATTGCCTCGAAATTGGTAAATGAAAGAGTAGACTGACAGAGTTCTTCAGCTCTTAAAATGATGAAAGCGTTTCTTGGTTTTAGGAAATTTCTCATTTGATGGTTGATTTGTTACTATTTCATTATTTCGTGTCACTCCAAATTTCCGTGGCGATTTTGATTAGAACTCCAAGTATAGAATTACTAAGATCACGTATAACTATATTTAGCATGCTCCAATTTGTCTAATGAATTCCCACCACTTGTTGGGAAGCTTTAAGAAATCGTTTCCTCTTGTAATAAAGAAGAGCGTCTCAATCTATCTCTCTATGTTAATTCTATTTAATTAGAGAAACTCTGGACAGGTGCAAATCATTGAAAACTTAGAAGACCTCTGACCTGAGGTTCAATTTTTGCAACGAACTAACTTTTCAATTTTTATTTTCGAAACTAACGGATCCATGAGTAAACAATAAATATAAAGAGTTTCGTCTCACCATCCCCTGTAAGCTGATATTTTTAAAAAATTGATTCAACGAATATAAACATTTCTCCGAGTCCATTTCTCAAGAACGTAAAAGAATCGCTTTATAATCCTAACTATGTGCATCGCGTTGTTTCTATCACTGTTGCAAAGATTCTTGTAACATTAGAACTGAAACATTCTGAACTTTGCGATGAAATTAGCTTTTATCAGCAAGGATTGCGGCGCTTCCTTTTCAGAAACTCGCTTTCTCTTGATAACTGTTTTTCACCAATCTTCAGAATTTCAAGCTCTACCACCGTGAAAAAGCTCAGGCAGATATCGGCAGTCCCCTTGCTAGAAATCCGAATAGAGCTGTTCGTGGACGAGAGGCGGACGTGGGAATTTATTGCATCGGTCATGGTTCAGGTCGGCGCTGTACCTGGCCGCGGCAGGTACGATTCCAGCGATTCTGCGAAATGTCTGGAAACGCTGAAAGCCCGTCGTCCGTTAGGACAAATCATATTTGGTCGTATGGCGGCGAATCGTGTGGCGCCGGTGAAACGTGCGCGTCGCTCGAGCCATCAACTTCGAGCACGCTTGGGGACTTTCCAGCGGGATGAAATATGTACTGTTTACGCGAAATTCCGAATTTTGTTGATGGCCGCGCGACGAGGGGGGCGAGCTTGGGGGTTTTCGAGCGGACGGCGCGCTGTTTGCGGAAAATTCAACTTTTGGAAGCACCTGCGGTTATGTGCTACGTCCTTTGCTTCGTGAGACATTTTACGAGAAACTTCGCGTTGATGAAAATCAGGTCACCAGGGATAGTGGATGTTAGATGAAAAATAGGAACTGGGTCTTTCCTGCTAGAGGAATTTGCTTTCCTTGCTATGGATCTTTTTAATTATTTTTTTTTTATATATATATACTGTATGGAGCAATTGTAGGATTTATTATAAGTTACTATATTTATAAAATACTGACTTAACTATTAACTGAACTAAAATGAATAGAGTCCGCTCAACGATCCGCTCTACGTTTATTCGCGGCGTCTTTACCCTTCGACTGCTCAACTAAATCTGTCTTCAACGCTTCTTTCTCTACCTCCCCTTAAAGTTAAGCACTGCCCAGGGTTTTTCCCAGGCAGGGGAACGTTGTTCTAGGCGGCCTCGCCGAGGCGCGCCTGGACAACATCAGCCCAAGTGGCCAGGTCATAAATTAAACTAAACTAAAGCTACGTTACAATATCCTTATACCTGTCCTATAGCTAACGCTCTCTCTCTTTCTCTCTCACGCACACGCACACATTCCCACTCCTACACAATTAATCCAATATAAATAACGAAATCAAGAAAAAACAGTTTTGTACAATTTTGTACAAAAGTGTCGCTGGTTCCCGACTTCCCGTACCATGAAGTAACCGCTCGCTATCTGCACTCAACAACGAGGTCCTTCTTATGCGGAACCCGAGCTCGGTTCACATGCATAATAACGCGACTATCAACGAGCATACAGACGCCCAACATTCGACCATTATTGGGCACTAAATCGAGGCCGTTTAACAGGATATTTATGGACGGCTCGCATGCGCGGCGAACGATGCTGGAGTGAGCCGATAGTACGTGTATGCATTCTCGAATGTATCTCGACGGCTCACGGGCCATCTAGCAATGTTCACACGCTGATATTGGGGCTTACTTATCGCGCGACTCTCCGCTGGAGAAGTCGACTACGGTTTGCCATTTTGCGTTCACACGGACAAATTTCCACGAACGTAGACTGGGTTATCGATACGCCTCGCCTCGATTTTGGTGTAGCTACTTATCGTCGCTATTTTCATCGACGATTTCTCAACGCTGAACGTGGGAATCAGCCTTTACAAGCCTTGGAAGATTTAGATTTAAGGGGGGACGCCACATTAAGAGGCCATGTATCAGGGACTTTTATGATATATATTTTTGTTTGGAGAGAAAACTTACCGAATTATACTTTTTGACTTGGAAAATATTTTAGGTATGTCTTGAAGTACATTTGGTAATTTTTTCGATCGATATCTGTTAGAATTGTATTTTTATAAATTTTATTTTCTAAAGGATTACAACATATGTAAGAATGTTAGAGGAAAGGTGTATATGAACGAGTTGATCGTTCTAAAATTTTAAAGATCATAAACATATTAAAGCAACATTTTATTTTCGTCGGGATCCGAGTCAATGAATATATGAGGATCGACAAGACACTCGTAAATCTTTCCTCCCGGAGACGGATCCACGGTTCGCTGGATCTCAGTTGCCCTCAACCGAATCCAGCGAGCGGTATTGTTTCGAACACGAAAGAAACGCGATGTTCTTCGTCTTCGTGTTTCAAAGTTTGTTTTTTGCCGTGTTCCGGTACGTCCGTTCGTTGTTCTTCGGCTAGTTAGGCGACTTCTTTCGCGTCGAGTAGAGTTCGTTAACGAGAGACTGGGTTAACGATGTATTCGATTAGGTCGTTCGTGTCTGTATCCGCCAAGCAGGTTGGGAGTACATCCGTTGGTTGGTGTAGACGAAAATAGTGCGACGGTAACCCTCGATACGTGTATTCTTTGAGTATCCGGCGGTGGCTGGGGTTCATCAGAGTTTCGTGCGTGAACGAGCGACGCTAGAGGGCATAGTTAATGACTGGGAACGTTGGCCACTTTTTAGATAATTATAAAAATCCCTCGACTCGTTGCATTTTTTATTTAAGGCTTATTTATTTGGGATTAATGGTATTCCTTAAAATTTCATGGATGACATCTAGTCAGACATATTCAATTTAATTTGAAACCAAAACATTGCTCTTTGGTAGTTACCTGTTACCAAAATTCATGAACTGCAAACTAAACTTCTCGAACTGTTTTTTCCAAAAGTATGGGACACATGGAATGAAACTTTATTTCAATCGTAAACAGTTCGAGTAACGAGTAGGTTACCTGCGTACAAATGGGACGCCGCGTCTTCGTCGATTTAGCGAGAGATGTAGATCAGACGTAGGTCAAGGGTCAAGAGCTCGACATTTTGATTATGTCGAGTTGTTTTCGTACCAGCGACACGCCAGAGCAAAGCGTTAAATATAGAGAGTGCGCGGCTAAACAAACGATTAACCCGTGGCTTAACCAGAGCTTATGCTCGAGCTCTAACTAGGGTTTATGTTTATACTCACGGCGTTGCTGTTAACTAGTTCTCCGTTGTCGAAACAGTGACACACATCGCGAGTATTGGCCCACGAGAACCAACCCCTGAACGTTGACGTGCAAGAAACTAGAAAATATTTTAATTAAACGCGACATGTATGCCTGGTGGAAGGATTGTGTAGGTGGTGTACTTTTTGTGTCATATGTTACTGCACTGTGCGCTTTATGCATTTATGGCGTATGTCAGTACAAAATAAAAACATGTTGAACGTATCCAAGAAGGTACACACTTATGCGAAATGAAATATTGATCATGAAGAATGAACCATGAGATTTAGTTTACATATTATGAAAGCTGACGAATCCATGGACCTATAATACATGGTCATTCAAGATTAAATCTATCCATGCATAAGCTTATCCACACATAAAGACCCAAGACTCGAAATATAACGAAATATAAAAATATTTCAATGAAAATTAGAACAAGAAATAATTAGCAATCGTTGTTTTAAATTGTCTAGGTATAAGAAGTAATCGTTATCGTATCTCGCTAAACACGTGGACTAATTCAAAGTCGAGATAATAGCTTAACGTCATCCGGTTAAACGAAACGAATCGACCAAGCTTTTATAATCCTTCCAGACAAGATATTCTATTATTCGGTGCGTTAACCCAATTAAATGAGACTTGGTCTGTTCCCGTGCACTTGGAGCGAATAATTCGACAATCGGGTCACTGATTTTGTACGAAACGCGAAACACGATTTTGAGTATAACTTGCACGAATACTTCGAGCATATGAATTTCGTTATACGATGCCTTGGGAATTGAGTATGTACCTATAAACGGTAATGGGTACTTGAGAAGTCAACGCTTTACTTCAGTCAGTTTAATTTATATATTTATCTCTCTAGAGCTGGTATACATTGTAATAATGTGTAATGTGGACTTGAAAAATGTATTTTGATTTGAAACGATTCATTTCTTAAAATAATTCATCTTTTGAAATATCAATTTACGTTTCGATGAACTTTTACACTAGAAACGAGTCGATAAATTTATACTGATGTAGGTTACTTCAAAAGAGTCACTGTACTTATTAAAATTCGCATAAACGTTGATATTTCTCAATTTAGTTAGTATTAAATTCTATATAATTTGAGGTAGGCGCAGGACATTTTTTTACGCAGAGTAAAAAAATTCTGGTGTGACGCAATGTCGTGGAAAAGCAAAAATAGGTCATGGATTTTAATAGAATTAGTTGTTTAAGCATTTATGACATTGTTGGATTATTTTGATATGTTTTCTTGTACAGTATACGCATTAATGTAATTACTACGGGCAGCATTTTCATTACATTCACCATAAAATATGTCTTAAAATACTCCCAGCTGGCTTTTATTGCTTTTGTTACTTTTGCCACATCTCTGCCCTTCATCTCTTTTCCACAGAGCAAACGCGTCAAACAGGTGGCTTGACCTATTACATTTTACGATCCATCTCCATCTTCATTATTTTTTCTCATTGTGTGAAATTTTGTCATCTGTATGCTATCTATATTTTCTGAATACATCTCTCTTCAATATTAAAAATAACACGGGTTCAAGATTATCAGAATTTAATATTTCAGTGCTCGCATAAGAATACCAAGTATCTTTAGAAATGAATACTGAAAAATGGCGTTTAAAATATTTTTGACTGTCGTGAAATGATTGTACACGGCAGCAAACTGCAAATTGGCCTTCGGGTCAAAACGAGTTTGACATCCCTGGCTTAGAGCTATCGAATCGATAACTTTTGTTCACTTTGTGCGCATGTTTGAAATACTTCGGCCTACCATCTTCTGGAATGATAATTACTTTCGTTCCATTTTTATTTGAACGCCTTGCAGAAAAATTGCACCAAACTAATTATAACGTAAATTGTTTTCATCGATTATCACATATATAAAGTTTAATGAATATCCATTTCTATTTCTGCTTGAACATCGCCTTCGAAAACTTTTTGGATTGCAATAATTAAAGATTTTCCTTCCTCTCCTACATAAATGTTTAAATTGCTCTTAAATTATTAACTTGGAGTTTTAAAACGGTACCAAGAAAATAGTAATTAAATAGTGGAGGGATCTGCGCGAGGAAATGGACCGACGGAAATTCTCCACGAATCTGTTTCGTACAGCAGGGATTCTAAAAAAGCTCTCGGCGACAAATTGATACGATAATTAAAGCCTCTGAGGCACGATCGCAGTAATCGCTCGTCTGGCAGGAGGGGGTATCGTTCTCCTCGCTTACTTAAGAAAGAAAATTAAAACGGATGGCTGCTGTCGATGGCAGAACCGGTGCCGCTTCTTTTCGCGGGCGCGGTTAATGCTCGAGACGAGGAGGAGCCGAACGGAAGGAGGATCTCTCGATTCGGTCGCGATCGCTCGACCTAATACGACATCTCATCAACCTACTCCCAGCTTCCGTTTTATCTTCAGGGATTTGCTAGGTATTACACTGGAATTCCGCTCGTTCGTAGGGCGATGAACCGAGTTCCATTTTAATCAAAACGACTCTAGGAAAAGGAGGAATTGTTGGACGACCGCGTAGATTCGAAGTAGAAGCATTTCGGTGTATACTCGGTGGGTTATTAAATATTCCCATTTAATAACTTTCTATTATCTTTGTTCCCGTGCGAAGTTCCTAAGCATCAAGTTACAATGAACTATTTTAAGAGGCATGGGTGATAATAAAAACATTTTTTAAATTTTAGTTAAGTGCAAGTAATGATGTGGAAGGAAGTCGAGGAACTTTGTAGTGTTTTTTTAACTAATTAAAATTTCATTAAGCAGTTTCTATTTATTTGGAATCTTTCTACTGGTAGTTTACTTTATTTTTGCTGCACAGGTACATAGATACTATTGATCTCTAGAAATGAATAAGAAATGGATACTTTTACAAAATGTCCACCAATCTAATTACATTTTCGTTGCAAAGTACATAAAAATTAATCATTGATAGTGGACTGGATCTCTAGTGCATAGCAATATGGAGGAAATTAATAAAA
Source organism: Hylaeus volcanicus (assembly GCF_026283585.1). Classification (NCBI taxonomy): domain Eukaryota; kingdom Metazoa; phylum Arthropoda; class Insecta; order Hymenoptera; family Colletidae; genus Hylaeus; species Hylaeus volcanicus. Next base: position 4,678,377 of record NC_071976.1, on the reverse strand, counting down.
ATATTTTACATTGTTTTAACCTATAATAAAGACTCTGTCTGGAATGTATTCTCAAAAATAATGCTACGAATACAACATACGGGTGCGATATATAAATTAAGAACACTGTTTCACTAATAAACTAGTAAATTAAAAACTGTACGCTTCCTGTAATAGTCGATTCCCGCTTTTCATTCATCATAACTGAACGTGATTTAACGTCGTTCGTATTCAATGGACCGAGTCGGAACGTTTTACATTTCGTCGGCGAAAGAATCAGCGTAAAAAGGGAAACGAGGAAGCTCCGGAGAACAGGCGAGAAAGGGAATCGATTCGACGTTCCATTTGGTTTTATCGCGAATGCTCGTTCGTTACAGGATTTATGCGCGCGCGTCCATGAAAATTGACTCCTAATAACGGATGAGGGACACTACCATTCGCTGGCTCCCCAGCGTTACGCATCTGATTTAAAATTTATATGAAGATAATTGCGCGTACACGGACGATAGAACGGAAACCGCGCGAATCCAGGCGGTTGCCAGCGTTTCCGGGTAACTGAGCTCTGCACTCGTGTAATGGCGCGCGCGCATTATAATCAGCATGCATTCACTTTCTCCCGCTATGTAGAATATATTTCGGTTCCGAAACCTTCGCGATTTCACGCGAACCTTCGCGTGAATATTTGTTTTTCTTTTTTTTAAAGAAGGTATTTTGTTTGTATTACGTTTAGAATATGTGTTTATTAGAGAAATCCAAAAATACAGTTTCATATTATTTGATTTTCTGAGACGATCGCGTTTATATTCCGAAACAAACGAAGTTCAACACGGTTGCTTCACTACTTTCGACTTATAGAATTGCTAATCTAAATTTAATCTAACTTTACACTCTACACTTTATTATACATAGTTTCGTAATTAATTATTCGTTGCAACGGTTAATATAATGCTTTAAACACTGGGGAATTATTTGATAAGACTTGTTAGTGTAGTAAAGTAATGGGACGAGGATTCATAGACAGTTTGCGCTATTAGCGACGTGTCATGCAATATACGTATGTAATGCGTCAGGTATAGTCGACAGCTGCAACGTTTCAAGCAGAAAATATTAACTCCTTGAAGTCATTTTCTCGACTAAGAATCTCTCCAGGTGCGATTCCCACTTTCGCAGGATACCAGCTGGTCTAGTTTCGGAGACAGGGAGCATGCGTCTAGAGACTCGCGTTCCTTGCCTCTGAAATACAGCAGCTGGAGCAGAGACTAGAGACGGGGCAGTGGGGTTGCTTCACGGTGGGGATAACTGTTCAAGGCCACCGAGTAATCGACCTTGAGCGGCCAATATTTTCTGTTCTTGGTAACTGCGAGTCAGCTGTGAGCACCAACTAAATGAATCTTATTCTATAGAACTATAAGCACACCCTTCGTCGTAATAATTTTATTTACAACTTGACGCATAGCAAATTAAATATGCAGGGAGATAATGCAAGCGTTATTCTTTAAAATTTGTATGTTTCTATTTTCGGTTTATGTATTCTTTGGTATACAAAATTATGGTCCATAAATGTCAGATGAAAACGAAACTCGAATGAATGTAGATAAATGTGGACAATTTAAGCACTTATTTTTATGTTAATATATTTGTAATTAATTTTAGCAACTATAAGAATACATTGAAATTGAAGCGAATAATTAAAATGAAATATATATACTTGTTCTAAAGAGTTTAAATAAAATTTTCATTCATCCCATCATTTATGTTACCCAACGAAACAAGAAATGACATATTTACTGCATGTAGAAAAAAAGTGATCGCGTTGTAAAATAAAAAAATTTCATTAATATGATTAAAGCGCAATTCGCCCACGTTGCGGATGAAAAACCAAAGACGAGCGGTGGCACAAAAACCGTCTGAGCAAGGGGAGTTGTACAAAACCTGTTGATGAAAAAGTGCGCACGCTAGGTACCGTCGTGTCTCGCGCACGCACCACGCACACCTGTTAACGAACACACGGATCCACCCCCGTTCGTCCCTAAATGAAATCGCTTGCTCCCACGGAGAGGCACCTTCGCGAAAAGAACATTTGCGTGTCCCGAAAGGTTCACGGGCTCCTTTATTTAGCGCAGAACTCGATTAGTAATTATGCTGTTTGACTAACAAACTTCTTCTTTTGTTTCAGGTAAGCCACCCCTTCAGACAGTTTCAAAGTGAATCGCACATGTCCCGGGAGCGCCGGGGATGCTCGCTCTCGCGTTTTCGGTGAGTAAACAGCGCGTATCGACGCACGCATAATTAGTAGCCGACACCCCCGGAGGGCCGTCGAATTTCTGACGGAGGGTTGCGCGCTGGGGTTTTTCTGTAACGAGGATACCCTTTTATCCCCGCGCCTCAACGATCTCTCGCACGCAACCGAGCTTCGTGTATACACGCGTCCAGGGTTCGTTTAACGTGGTTCTTTCAGTCCCCGCTGCCAGCTGGCCTTGCATTTTTGTTAACTATGGAGGAGGGTGCGCCTCCGCCCGACTGATATAGTTTATTTACGCTCGCAATTAACACTCGGAGCAACGAGGGTCCTTTAGAATCGAAAATACTTCTTGTTTGAGAAACTTCCCTTCGGTATCTGGCAGATTTATGGTTATCTAGGGAGTTTGTAGAAGGGGATGTGTCAGTGTATCTTTGTTCAGTATGGCGAGATTCTTCAAATCGGGTTACCGTAATATTATAAAATATTATAATATTATAAAATTGTGATATTCCTGACGAATAAGTTGGAAATATTTTTATCGGTTGTTATTTATGATATCTTACCTAGTGGCTGTGTTTATGATATAGTGCGGTAGACAGAGAATTTTTATTTGAACAAATTTAAACATCAGTTTATTTTGAGTAATGGAAAATAAATGTTTTTAATAATTTAACAAAATTCATCAAGAGAAATTCGTCAACGAAATTCGTCAAAGGGTTAATATTGACCGATTACGATTCTTAAAAAGAAATGAACCAAATCAACTTTTGTTTATAGAACATAGAGCATAGGGTACTGTGCATTATAGGCTACTACTATGCACCGAGTATACCGTATACCAAGATACATACGACATTCGATGCGTTTGGCACTAATAATAACAGCGAAAATTCCCCATTCATAGGGTCATCGAGACCGAGTTCTCGACTCGCAGGAAGCAATCAAACGGCTCCCCTACGCTTAGGGGTTGCTCGCACGGGAGCAACCAATGCTCGAGATGATTAGCAAGAGCTCTTGAAATATCTTGGAAATTTCGCTGATTTAAGAGTTGCTAGTTCCTGCAACATTGCCGCGCGGCGAGTGGCCAGACCGGATTGTCCGGAAGAATCGTGGTTGTCACAAATCAGCGTTGGGCAATATAAGGCCACGAGGCGGCGGTTTAGTGCGGGAACGGTCGATTACGCGCGTGCTATAAATATTGCGTGCAATCGGGCCATGGAGGGGCGCGAAAGTGAGAAGGGCGTGTTACAGCCGGAATTCTCTCGTTCTGGGCTCGAAGCTGCCTGCAGCCACGACGGGGAAAGGCAATTCGCCGACGGGTGGTTAATTTATCGGAGCCGGCGTTTATTTATTGGCAGCCCTTTCGCCAGCGCGTCGACGAAAATTGTCCCGGCTGATTCTCGCGGAAATGCCGAATCGATGTTTCCCGCAATCTCTTCGATTTCACCCGAAGCCCTTTCCGCTCCAACTTCAGCCCTCGTGACGGATCCTGGAACGGAGAACTTCATTTTTCCTTCCGAAATTTATTGGAAAAGATTGATACTAGCTTCTCGCCATTTAACTTCGATATCCCTTTGCGGAGTCTGTCTAATTCGAGACCGGAAACAAATTTATTTATTTGAGCTACAGAGAAGGAAGTACAACTTTAACTCAGAAACTAGGGGACTAACCTCTACAATAGTACTATAGTACCACTAATCAAACAGAAATCTAATTAAATCTGTCGCCAATTATCAAGCAGTAGATGCGGCGAAAAATAAAACCGTATAAACAAATTTATTTATCTTGTTCTGTTTAGAGGTTTTTGAAGTTTTTAATTCTTAAACCTTTGCCAACGGAACTGTCTGTCGCTCTAAATAGAACATTAGTATTTAAGAAGTTAACAATAACAGAAACATACATATGACCTCGTAGACAAATGTTAATTCGTTTATCTAAAAAGAGTTTTAAGCTCGATTCCTGTTTGTGGGAGCAACAATCAAATAATTGTTTGAATCATAAATAAAACTAGACATTTGTTATCTTAAGACAAAACAAATATTACACCTGTATTACTCACTCCTAGAAAAGTATAAATAAATGAATAGGGACAAAAGACACCCAAACTATTAATTTGAAATAACCAATAAAGTATATCAACCGTATGAATATTACAATATTTTAGGGAATATTTGTTCATCTAGTTTCTTCATTATTCTTAAAGAATAGAATTCAATATTTCTTTCATGTACATTAATTCTTGAAATGTTTATCAACGTTCGTTCATAAATTCACAGTCCCGACAAACCATCGTACCAAAATTTAGCATTCTCGATACGTTCAACCCAATTCGATTAAGCTGATTCCAGATTCGACTAATTTCTGGCACACCTCGTTCCACACGAATTTCATTGACAAATGATGACAAATAGTCGCAAACGCTTAGGCGTGAATAACCGGGATGTTCCTGTAAAGTTTCTGAAAGCCTATCGACATCGAAATTCCCATACGTGGCTACGGAGAATCCGCAAAGACGACGACCAAGATGGCGCGACTAATCGTATATCGAAGGACTCCAATTAATCCTTAATTACGTTGCTCGATCATCCGACGAACGCGGGTTTCTGCGACGGGATGATGTTCGTCGTTCATGCATATCGACATTTCTACTCGACAAAGGCGCGCCTGTTTAACAAGTTTGACTTATCGTTTACGACGACAGTAAAGCAAGTAATTTTCAACTCGTTCATTCATCGCGCTCTAACGAACCGATAAACGAAGTTTAAGAAGCCCTTTAATTTATTAATTAAACCGTCGATGACTGTCGATTTGCGAAAATAGAAATTCACGTTGGCAACGAATCAAGCGATTCATTTGGGCGACGACTGATGCAGATATTAATTTTAAGTGGCCAGTTGAAAGTTTATATGACATATTTCGTGTTTCGTATTATGTATTTTGAATTTAAATAACTTCGGTGATCTGACAAGCACCATTCACTGTAAATTTCATTCCGCGTGGCAGAGGGGATTTCGATTCGGCGAAAATTACGAAATTTAAGTGAAAAGCATTTATGAGAATTTATAGAACCACGCGTCACGTTGGGAATCGTTCACCGTGAAATTAAAACTTACAATCAATTTTCGAATATCGACGCACCGTTCCACGCGCACCGGCGCGCCTGTGTCGTGCGTATTTTTTCGAAGCGTTTCTTTCATGGGGAGAATAACGAGCAACTCTCGAAACTTTGTTAACCCTTCGAACACATGTTTTGCGTTACGAGTACTGGGAACGTTCTTTGATCTCTTGAATGGGGCGTTAAACCGTGACGGTACTATTTATGGTTTCTAGATGGATTCACGAGTCGAGTCGCAATTTTAGAATGTTGCTTTGGAAGTCCAAACATTTCGCCGTTAAATGTATGCAAATGCGACAGTGAACACAAAATGTAAATATAAATGCGATATAAACTGTAATGAAGTTTGACAGATATGAATCGGTGGAAATGACACGCTGATGATATTTATTCGTAGTTTAGTTTTGGAGTTGATCATCTGCAATACCAGAAATGGTAATGCTTCTGTTCCTGTCGAAGAAGACGATAATGTGTTTTTAGAACGTTTATACTCGATCAAGCATTCACCAATTAATGACGTTTGCTTTATTCGTTTGAAATTGTCTTGTTAATCAAACTAGTTTCTGAAGGGAAGAATCTATAGTGTTACTTACAACCTTAGTGTTTTTGCCACATCTTTCAGGTAAAATTCATTGAACTCCAAATACCTTGAGGGACGTAAATATTTCTTTCACCCCAAGTAAAAATTCATGATTACGCGATTCGATAATGGTTTCCAGCATCTTTCCCTTTTCGTAAAAACTATTTCTGTCGTGTCGGATTTTCGAGGCGGGACCCACAGTTCCAGCTATCAGCCATGATTTCGAGCCATTAGGTACGCCTTCGTAACGCGTTTACCGAGGGATCGATGACTCTATCGGTCGCGCATTAATCTGCCCTGCGGTAGACTCTCTCCTCGCCGTTCTTCTTCAATTGAATTTCACGTCACTCGACCACAACAATTCCAATTTCGACGTTCCGGCGTTTCGTTTACGTTCAACGATCTCACCTGCATCGACGTCGTGTATATGTACATATATAATTCAACAGTTTCCATAAATGCACAAGTTTCTCTACGATAAATGGACAGTAAGATGATCCGGGATCGGATATCTCGATGAGACGATGCTAACGCAACGATCAAACTTGTTTTATTATTATGGTTTTTGTTGTAAAACTGTTACCATCATGCTCCTGACATTTCTCTGATTAAAATGAGACCAAACACGACGTAATTCGCATCTTATTTACTACGTGTCATTTTCGCGTGTCGCTCCGCCCTCTTCTTCATTCGCTGTCCTCTACACTTGAAGTTTATTGACAAAACATTAGAAGATACAGTAGCGACTGAAGGAGGCATGCAAAATAGGAGACCCAAAATATTGACACTCGAGGTTCTTATGTGTTTACACTTGACTCGTGCCGAGCGTCGAACGTAGAAAAGGACAGATAGTGAAAGGAGAAAGAGTTCCGAGAAAAAGAAAACACTCGACAGAAGCGTATCAATTGATTTGGATCATATTACACCGGTGGTCAGGGCTACTCGGGCGATACTACGGGCAAAAGAATTATGAATGGGCTGGGAGCAGGGGGATGGGTATCTGAGAGACATACAAGGTGTCCCAGCCTAAGTAATACAGAGCTCTAACTCCAAAACTATCGGCCGAATGCAAAATTTCAAATATGGAAATTGCATGGTAAAATGGGCCTCGTGTTTCAGCGAGAAGGAATTTTTGTCAACTTTGTTATTTAACGATATACGATGGTCAAGTTTCGTTTTTCAAATGGAACTATATTTTTTTTTTTTTTTATATACCATGAGATAGTACTTTTCAAGACGAATTCATTAAGCTTTAATGTATTTAGCTGTAACGCTTGAAAGTTTGCTAATTTTCAAGGAGAAAACTCGGTTCGGTCCCATTGATGCAGTAAGCAGCATGCGGTTCTTGAAATCAATACAGAGGGTCTCGCTTGGGATTCTAGGCCCAACGAAGGAAAATGGGAAGAATCCCAATGTATATGTATTTCGACTACTCTACTCCATTTCCATTAATATAAAGGAGCGTTAAAACTGTGCGTCTTAAACTACTTCAGGCGATGAAAGTAACGAACTTTCTTTTAACCTCTTCCATCTCGAATTATTTCCTTGATTAAGTAGACATGTAATTTAACCCTTTGCACTCGGATGTCCCCTATGAGAGGATGTCGCAAGTCTAGCAAATTTTGTTAGCGATTATGTAGAATAAATTTATGCTAGGGCAAATTTGAAAAAAGTGCAAGTTTCCTTGAGTTTTTCTTATTGAAACTGAAACCTTCTGCTTAGCTTTACTATTTTATTTAAAGCTTTTCATTCATGTAGCAATACTATGAACTAACGCTAAAAGTACAACAAGTGAAATCAGAAGTGCATACAAGTCAAAACGTTAGCAAGTTGTTGACACTGTTCTCCTGTGCAGCTTGAAGTTTATTTTTCTTTTATAATCGCATGCCTCGAAGTGTTAAACGAAAGTTTATTGTAAACTTGTAGACCTGCAGTCTACAAACTATGTTTTATTTGAGGCATCTTGGCCAGCACATGTTCAAAATTTGTTGAACCCTCGTCAAACTTCCTGTATTTGTGGTCGAGTTCAATAAACAGACGCGTCAATTTGTTGTGATTTCAAGGATGGGAGCCAGAGTATACAGTTCTTGATTCCGGCTGGCGCTTGTGAAAGTGGCGTGTATTGATGGATGCCACCACACGGAAAGGTAAATCGTTTGGATTTACGACAGCGAGAATACCGAAGGTTTCTCCAATATTTCAACTCGGAATTTTCCTTCGTGACGGGAGAAATATGTAGGACGGAGGAAATTATAGGATGAAAAGGATATAGATGTTATTTTTGCTCGTGATATGCTGGCAGAGACATCAGAGAGACTACTTCTAGGAAATCTGTTTAAAGGTTTACTTTGAATAGTCGAAAAATAAGGATTAAGTGTGATATTCGGAGAAGAAAGTATTAACTAAAAGATATATCAACCACCATCCAGATCTCTTCGAATTTGAAATGTAATCTATCGATCATTTTAGATGTCTGGAAGGATAGTTTGAAATTATTAATTTCATACGAATGGATAAAGATGAATTTTCTTGAAAGTGAACCGATGGATTCAAATCATTTCTAGCGTAATATAAGACAAAATACACATTTGATCAAATGGACCACACGAAGGAACCTGTACTGTTTAACAATCATTGCATTAAGATGTAGTTTTTTCTAAAAATTAATTGTAGTATCTTGTCTACTATACTCCAAATATTATATCTTACTACTTAATATAAATTAGCCACTCTTACATTAAATAAAACGAAATTAAATACATTATCTACAGGACGAAGATAAGGAACCAGATCGGTATTTATTCATTATTAAAAGAATTTATCAAATTTTTACGCGCATCGCATATATATTGCAGAAATAGGAGCCCTTTTAATGATTAATTTTTAACAAAGGCATCTTCTAGTCCGCTCTTTAAGTAACGACCGAGGAACGCCAAACTGTTCCAGTGGCGTAGAAAAAACTTGTCGGTAGACGGAGCACGGCGATAATTGAAGTACCACCGCAGAATTGAAGTATCAACGCATTTAATCACCACGAATCTGACTGAAAAAAGGCATTCCACGTTCCACGGTGCCAGTCATAACTTTAATTGCCCTTTGGGGCTATTGTTCCTAAACCTGAAACCATATGTCCACGTCAGAGGAGAGCTGACTCGGTGCGTCGTTTTTCTGATCAATCCTCGCCAATTATCGCCGCTGCGGGGAAGACGAGCGACACCCTAACGTTCGAGATTCCTGCTGGCTCAAGTGTACGGCATCGAGGGCAAGAAAATCCACCGACTACCGCGATATGTTCCAGTTAACACGCGGATTAACCCTTAGAGAGCAAGCGTTCCTTTCGGAAAGATGCGTGTAATTGCTATTTATTAATCGGTGATGTTGTCGAGGAATGCACTAATTGTTTATACACCCAATCGTAGAACATGGCGACCACTGAATACACTTATCAATCACTTTAAATTAGGAACACATTTTGGTCGTTTTGAGCATAAATAATTAGCGCACGCATCAATTAATTCTCGAGTGATCGATGCCTTATGGTGGTCAAGTTCACGATCATTTTCTGTCTTTTATATTTTTAACGCCATTCATATGTTCTTAATGGTTTTGGAAATATTCAATTTATTTGCCATTAATAAATCTCAGACGCGTCATTATCAATTTAATATAGTTCTTCGCAAAATTATTGGTCTCATCTTCGTAATTCCAGCAGAATTAATACAATTGTGTTGCTACTATAAATTAACCGTAGGGTGCACCAATCTCAAAACAATTATTAACACGAAGAATAAAATTAATCGATAATATCATATTTTAATGTAACCTCTTTGGGTATTTGGAAACATCTTTTCTATAGTAAAAAGTAACAAATTCTACAGGCTACAAACATTGCTTAAATAATTACAAACTGTGGATTTATATATAGACTGATCTTCTCTCCATTAAACATTTTATCGCAAATGACCTACACGTTATTGAGAATACTTACCAGAGCAAACTAATCTGCTTTAAAAATCCCAATCCGTAAAGGTTGATAGGTGAAATATACCCAACCGAAGGAGTCGATTATTTGTTCAGAGTAATTAATATGGTCCCGTCACGCGAGCCGACAAAATCGCTCATCCTGTACGCAAGATCGGTTCTGGTGGCCGTCCTCTAGCCCTTTTCGATCGTTCCCCGTTGTCGTGGCCGGTGTTCGCTTTATTGCATTTTTTTCTTCGCCAGTGCATCGATACACACGCTGCAGATAGGCGGCACGATCGTGTGTCTCGAGGCTTTGTACGGGCCCGTAAGCTCGAAGGAGACCACCAGCGCAATCTCTTTTTTAACCCACCCTCCGCGGGGCTTCCCGACCGGCTCAAAGCTAACGATTACACGCCAGTTAACGATCCCTTGTACGCGGACCTTCGTCCAAACTCCTTGCCTCCTACCTTCCGAGTCTCCTTTCCTGTCCATTTTCTTTCCTTTTGCTCGCCAAACCTTCCGCCCTCGCGGCACATGTTCCTCGAAGGAAAGCAGCTCTGCTTTCTTCTCTCGATCGATAGACGACCAATTGCGAACGGTGTATCGTTTAGCGGTCGTCTAGTCGACAGAGACGGGCGAAATTCTTATCTGTATGTCTCGGCAGTCTCAGAAATTAAACAATAATAATTGTAGTGAATTTTATGTGGACAATTAGTTTTGTGTTGATCCCTTTGAACTTACTTTTAAAGGCTTTTGAATAACTAGCAATTCTATGCTGCTTTTCTATTTATATTATTTATAACATGATTTAAAACAGAAATTATTATATGAAAATTTGATTGACATTGGAAAGGATCTATCATAAGTTTCTATCAAGGAGCAAATAAACTGAATTTGTAATTAGTAATTCCGTATTTGATAGCATGTTGAAAGTATTCTCTCGTTCATAGCCTGTCCAGTTCTACTCCTTTGTAACTAAAATTCTTTTCTTTAGTTTTGATCTCGGTGGTGCATTTGAATCCATTTAATTTTAATTCGCTTTTGTAACGAAGATTGCACGCTAAATACATATTGGAAGAAAGAAAGAATAATTAATCTTGATAAGAGTTGTTAATCGTACTGGGTCAAACGTATTAGTCAGACTTCGCGAAACCTGCGAGTAAGCAAATATTATTCGACACTGTCTACATTCTGACGTACGTTCCTCGTTAGTCAGACAGGTTACACAGAAAACACCGAAGGAATCCCTAATTAAAAGCAGTACCGAGATGGTTGAGTTTCTTTCATTCAAAAGATGGATTCTTAGGTGTTCATTGAACCTACCAATAATGTATTTCTAGATCTAACGATTTTGCACTTGCATTAAAGGTAATGTCCCTAGTTATCTAAGGAAGAGTTTATATAGAGTCGATTACTATTTTCATAAACATAATCATATATCCCAAACAGATTAACATTTGTCCCAACACAAGGATACACATAAAGTTTAATATGTGTTCAGTGTATACACAACGTAGAATACATAATTTCTTATATATTTCGTAATAATATACAACTTCTAAACTTCATCGTCACAAAATTTACCTTCGCCATAAACTATGTAGTTTCATTCGTCACGTCCGAACGCATCACAGCCAATCAAGCTCGAATAACGGCCCGTGTCTAATGTAATACTAACTAATGTAATACTTCCAGAGACATCAGAATCGATACGATAAAGTATCAGAAAGTTTACTTTTTTCCAATGGCCGGAGTTACCTCCCGTTCCCTTACGCAAAAGTGAAAGGTGGAAACTGCTAGGTAAACCTTGCTTATACGTTCAACTAACTTTGGAAGAATTTCTTTTCCTTTCTCCCTTTCATAATCCTAACTGCTAACACATCATTGCTTCTGCAAGAGAAACTTCGTAGAAATCGTACGTGGGGTGTGACTGACTTCATAGGGGTAACACCAAAGATACAAGAGGCGCATAGAATTTTTCAAATTACATATCGACGGTGGAGAGAACATTTAGGTACGTAGAGTCCCTACGCTACGTCGGTTCGGATTTTACCCTCCTCGTATACTTATCGAAGATACTTAATCTGCGTTTCTATGGTGTAGTATGGGGGTTCGAGTTCATCGGCAGGGGTCCCATTCAACACTTCCAGCAGAGACGTCGATAGAACCCCAATTGGAGAGGACCACGTGCTAGCTTCGCGAACGGATCGATAGTTTTCTAGGAACAGCAAATACAGTGTATTAATCTCACGTTCGCAGCTAATACTTCTGCCATCCGTTCCCTCTGTGTAAATGTTTTTCAAACTTTTCTGACGTTCACCCATTGTAAGAAGTACCTAAATAATGCTGTAGTTGCGTTGCATCATTCGAAGAGTATTATCAGTAGGTTCTAGAAATTATTTGTTTGACGTTAATCAGTTCTAGTTTCATTTTGCTTAGAAAATTTAAACAATCCGTAATATTACCTCGAAGATACCAAGAGAAATATAAAATTCTTCACTGTTAGCACTGTTAGCTGCCACGCCAACGCTAGTGCAGCACCGCTTTGAAGTTCGGTCAACGGGTTTTTAATTTCATAGCTACAAATTACTGACTGCTGCTCTCTCGAGCTGAAGAAACATAAATAGTGGAGTTAAACTTCTATTTCAATTACTCCTAACGCAGATTCATTCCAAAAGTAGGACAGTACTGAACTCACGACTCCTTGATGACCTGTCAAAGTGAAGTCGTCATTTCGAGAAGATGGATTTCGCGTCGATCCTCGTTAAACAGATGAAACAACTCTGAGGGCAACGAAATGACCTCGAAAGAGGGCCCTAGTGTTGAAGTTCCATGGGTAGTTGGCAAGCGAGACGGAAACGGGAAACGATATCACTAATTACCACCGTTAAGAAGCACAAGAAGCGAGAAAACGGTACGAAAACGTTGTAGAACCACGGTAGCTGCAATAAAAGAACGTCGGAGCTTTTTTTAACGAAGTTTCTTGGAACCTAGCGCTGTTCTTTCCATCGTCGCGGATCACGGAGGAAGAAAGACAGCTCGGTAGATTGCTCGAGGGAAGGAGCAGCACTCGAATAACCAGAAGAAACAACGCGCGGGAAAAACAAGAGCGACGCGTCTAGGTGGGGCAAGAATGAAATACGGCGGAACGGAGCCGCGGCCTTTGCTTTCAAATTATTGTATAATTGTATATTGCGAGGGAACAAAGTTCAACCGAGACCTGTACGACGTAATAACGAGATGAACGTTTGTATAAAAAGCTGGCTGGTCTCCTCCGATTCGCTCTGTCTTCCCTTGTCCCGACGACTTTCTCATTGTGCAACTTGCCGCCATCTACCTCTCTCTTACCCCCTCCGCGTCTCTATCTTCACGAAGACGAAGACTCGTTTTTGTTGAAAGCAAAAGCAGCGACGAGAGACTCGAATGCGTAGTGGAACGCAGAGTAGGAACTTATGAATTTGCCATCGGACGCGATGGTTTCGGCTCTTAACTATTCCGCTCGTTCTTTGCGCGAGGCGGAAACGCGATGAAAGGGACGGAGTACGATTTACCGTGAAAGAAAGACTAGTCTCGTTTCTTCGGAACTGCCAACTTTTCTCCTCGAACGGGCATTCTTGTGCCAGGTTTCCTTCCTCGACTCGCAACAATCCTCCTGTTAAACGATTTTCCTCGAGAGAAACGGATTGTTCTTGCCCTTGATGAAATACTTTACAGACATTTATGCCGAAACATCATCGTTGGTCATTCGGTGGTAAATACTTATGCTTCGTTGTCCTTGTAGATGTTTCGAAAGATACCTCGTTTCTGATCTCACAGAAAAAGCATGCCTCTTACTCTATCGAATCAGAAATATTTTGGTGCCTTGTCTTAACACTAACAGTGTCAAACTATAATAATTTATTTGGTCCATCTAAGTATTTCAAACATCTTAAAATCACTGAATTATTAATAATGGTTTTACTGCAATATTTAAGACAATTATTATAACAAAGGATCAATTTTATTTTAATTTATTTCTCCTCCATCTAATTACAAACATTCAATTATATTTACGAAAAATATGACTCGAGTAGTTTTTGTGTCAAGGAATAAATAGTCCTCGAAGGATTTTGGAAATATTATAGAAATGGAGTTGATAGAATGGAGCAAGGTCTAGGAAGCATCGTGGATGACATGCTAGCTCGGATGACGCAGTATATCCGAGTGAGCGATCGTGTATAAATTAGGCGGGTCCATTCCTCGCATAACCACGAAAATGATAGAGTTCGTTCGTCCTGTACCGCTCAAATGATAGACGAGTCGCCACTGACTATGCTGGAAGCAGCAGTGGAATACCGGGCGCCCCTTTGCGGGCTTTGAACAGAGTCGATGAAGACGTGTCAAATAACGTCCGAAACTGTCCTCGACGTTTATTGATAGATAGACACACCCTTCCATAGAAGCTTTCTCCCTATCGCAGTCGCGCCGTTACGTCGTCCTTCTCCCCGTGTCTCATCTGGTACAGCGTTATCGACACCTTCGCGGCATGCTGCAATGTCACGCTCTCACTGGACGATATCTCGTTCTCTAGGCAAGAGAGAAACGAGATACCGTTGACTACTGGTGGACCGTAGCCAGTGTTAGATATCGTAATAGGGATACATTACATCGGACTGGACAAGAGTAAGGTGAACGTGCCTAACCGTCGATATCTCTCAGCTTACCTGACTGCGCTTCGTCGCCTCTTTCTCTCGAAAATTTCCTGATTTTCCGGGATAAACTTTCCTTAACTCGTTAACGGGTTCCCGTAACGACTGGTTCTTTGATACCGTCTCGCGGGCTTTTTTTTCAGGTTTCTTTTCCACCTCGAAGGGACTGGGCGGGGATCGATCGGGCTGCTGCGCTTTGTAACTGACACGTACGGGTTTGCTCGCCGATCGGAAGCGGAATTACACGGCTACGAGGCGACGCTCTCTCAAAGGTCTTACGGTGCATTTAATGGCGGCACAATTTCTTCAACGGTGGATTTTAATTATTTCTAGCTGCATTATACGAGGTCGTAGCGGACAGGAAATATTATTCGATGGCAGAAGTAATTTTATTGCTTCTCGATACATCAAAGCTTTCCTATGTGTTTTCTGAGTCACGAGACGTTTCTGCTCTCGTAGAACATCGAAGGTAGGAAGGTTGAGGTCGATGTCTCGGTTACCATTGATTCTATCGTAAATTTCTGTAGATTGAGAAGGGTTCTAAATGTAATCTAAATGTAATATATATATAACGAAAAATCGAAAAATCGAAGGTAGGAAGGTTGAGGTCGATGTCTCGGTTACCATTGATTCTATCGTAAATTTCTGTAGATTGAGAAGGGTTCTAAATGTAATCTAAATGTAATATATATATAACGAAAAATTTGTTTGGAAACATCACGCCTGTCCTTTAATTTAGACAAATTTCTTCGATGGACACAAGGGGTACGAATACTTATGGGACTGACTGTAGATACCCATTCAGAAAACCGATCATGGAAAACCTGATCTGTTTCAAATGATTCGTTTGGTCACAAACCTATATGCAGGGCAGAATCATAGTTTTTGAAGTGTTCCCACCGAGGAGTTGCCACACCCTGATTGCGCAACAATGTCGAAAAAGTTTACGCAAAATTGAGAAAAAAGTTGGTTCCCTGTCGTTGTATTAAGTTGGAACGTCCCATTCGATATCGTGCAAACTTTTATAGCTTCTAGAATACATTAACTTTTTTATGTCTTCTAAAGTACTTCACCCCCTTGAACCGATATTATCGGCATTGACTGCACTTACTACCTTTTTTTTTATCTCGCGGTGCTGTGACCAGCATCGACTCCTAGATTTCATTGTTGTTCCACAACGATGAACTAGTTTTCAAGATTCGTGTCGTCGATCGTTGCAAGGAGGATGTCGCGTCGAATTCAACTGTACGTCCTTTTTTTTTCGCTCATGCAGAGAAACTAGGGGAGTAGCCACGCGCGGCATCGACGTCGATGGGTCGAGAATCGCTCGAACGCATTTATCGAGATTGGCCCCGGGTGTTCGAACAACTCACCGTGCCGTAGGCGAGCGGGTAGATGCCGGCGGATTTTCGAAAATCTCGAAAAGCTTGCCGAGCGTACGATCGGCAACGCGATAAATATACCCACTCGTGCGTATAACGTATGCGCGGATCGCGATTTTATATTCGACGCGCGGCCGCGCCGATCGCCTCTCTCGCCGTTCCCAACGTATATCGATTGCATTACCTTTTCCGCGCCATTGGTCTCTTCTGTTTGCAGGGAAAATTCGGCTGACACGCTTACCGCTGTGTTTTGTTTGTAGACTCCTGTTTGTCTACCTGTTTCCTACGGCGTTTCTTCCTATCTCCGCGGCGACCGATATCGACTACCGGACAATCAATTGCCTTCAGCTTCGTACAAAAAGTTTGAAGCTAGATGTTTGTCCTAACTCATCGCGAACTGTTCGTGATCTCTTCAGGAAATTAAACTTGTTGACGTTGCATCGAGGCGTTTTTATTCAGAATAGACTTGTCGCAGAATTATAGTTCCCGTGTCTTCTTTCTGCTTTTTACTATTTCTCCTTTAAGTTTATTTTTATTAGTATATTTAGATGGGTTCGTATTAACTTGAAGAGGAGGAAGGAAGGGGCAAAGTCGAACTGATGTGTTTCTAACATGGTATTTGACTCGATAGACAAATAAACATGACTCGAAAGACAAATAAACATGCATTCGATTTTATTTTATTAACGTAAAATAAATAATATTTGAAATGGAGAAAGACTACAGAATAAATGTGTAGGAATATTTAAGAGTATTTTATGTATTATAATTACAAAAGTGCGATGAGTTTAAGAAATGTGCCGATGTGTTCGAATGTCTTACAGGTACAATGAAAATAATCTTATGAATATATCTTATATATAAATTGTTATACAAAAACGTTATATTTTGATAGTTTATCTATATGTACACCTTTGATGATAATTTATGAAACATTTACCAAGATGCATTCTTGGCTTATCTGGACATGTATCGCAGTAATAAGTTGTTTCGTGTCTTCCACTTTGTTTGATTCGACTAGAACAAACTTTACAATCCTTCTATGTTCCAGTAAGAATCACATGGAGCTTTCCATGTAACCATATTTCGTCAAAATTCGAGGTTGATTTTGAACCTAGATCGTGCGGTTGTCGAAAATATCCCTTTTCAACTGTTTCACTAAAATTTGTCGAAATTACAAACGTATCGGTTGGCGGTAACGAAATCTAACGTAAACACTGACTGTCGCCTCTCACTCGCCACTCGACCTGCCGCGCGAAACTCCGTGGCGCCCGAGAGTCGCCTCTCGACCGCAAAGGGTTAAAGCATCCCCTGCAAAAATAAACTCACGTTCCACAATGAATTCCTGTCCTTCCTTCCTTAAAGGAATTCCCGATGGTCTTGATTTAACTATTCGAAACGGGTCGACCGCACAATCTCGTAGTCGGCTCGCATTATTGTTACGCGGCGAATTACGAGGCATTATTTTTGGAGTCGCGATGAACTTTTCACGGTCCCCTTTTCGGAGAGAACGTTCCCTGGCGTCGTTCCAAAATGCTTGCCCGCCCTAAGACCCCTGCCCACTTCCAGCTTTGACGCTCTCCACGAACCGAGCCCCGACTTCCCTTTCTTCCCGATGCGAAAAAAGGGAAACAAGGCCAAATCTGAGATTCATTTGGCAACGCGAGCTCAGGACCGGCCCGTCCTTCCGCGGCGAAGAAAAATTCTGCCCTGAGCGGTGCATCGGGACGAATGGAGGCGAGCGAAAAGAGAGAAAAGGATCCCCGGACGCAGCTCGATTCACTGCCTCGATACGGTTCCACTCTAATCAGGATTTATTCGCAAATGAGGGCAAACACAATACGGGAACGGTGCTGGAAGACCCGTTTTTTAACCGAGCGCGCATTACCACGGATGAAATAGAAACCCTGCGTTCGCCTTAATGAACCGAATGGAGTATTTCAGAGGCGCGGAAATTCCAATTCCTCGAATGATACTCGCTTCGTTCGACGGTAATTGCATCGCGATAAACAGTCCACTCTATGAAGTTGCGCGTATCTTTTTTTTTTTTCTTTTCAAATGGAAGGTTAGCATCGTATCAGTTACTGGTACTGCATCTGAAACCAGCTCTCATACGTTACACATTAAATTACCTCTTCTTTTTCTCCTCTCGTTCGTGTCGAAGGTAAGCACCTTATTATACTGTGTATGAATTATAGAATTCACCGCTTTAATTATTTCATCACAGGCTCTGTACACCGAGTTTAAATCTGATCGACGCATTGTATTGTTATTACTTTTTGGTATGTAGGACTTCCACAATTTTTTATTAGTCTTATCTATATTATTTATCTATATGAAATTGTTTCAAATGAACAACGCATATTATGAATATTGAAATTTTATTATTCGAGATTGTCATTTAGAGTATATCTTTTGTTTCTGGAAATTCTAAATAATAAAAATTCTAGTAATATGTGGAACAGTATTAGTAACATTGCACACCATAGCCTGGTGGTTCATTTTTTAGTTTATAAACTGTATTCTGCTTTATTGTTCTCTTCTAGATAGGTTCTGTGGCATTTTATCGAAGAACTTACTTCTAGTACTTTGTTTATTCCTTTAATTATTCTAAAAATTTCAATAATAAAAAAAGATATGATTCAGGAAAGAGCATATTATTGAATAATTTTATCGAAGAGTGCCTTGCGGGACAATGGGACAATATCTGATTCTTTAATCCGCTTTGACAATTACTTCATTTTCCTCGTTGATACGACTTTAGAAAAAGTCAATTACATTACATTTATCTTGATCTTCCACGCAACGCCCACTTATCGTTAGGAATGGATCTTGAAATAGGCTATCAGCTGAAAATATACCTAAGAACGTTTAACTCGTGGTTTTCAACAAGTTTCGCACTCTCGTATTGTTTGTAAAAAGCGTGTCCAGTAACGTGAGAAGCGGCAAAAGAAAGGAGCTTGTTCTTTCATAGCGTGATTACAGCCAGCAAAAAGTGCGAGAAAACTTAGCATTAACTACGAACATCGTACCCACTAAAAAGAAGTTTTATTTCGCACCGACAGGTCTGCGCCATGAAACGGCGATACTGGTTGAATTACCTCGATAACTTTTACAAATTACAAGTTGCGCTCAGAGCGTGGTCTTCTCAAATTGATTCTTTTACAACTCTAAGAGGGCGCTAGAGAACCGTCGTTTTTGTACAGACAACTTGACACCGTCCATTTTTTTTTTCTTTAGTATTTCATCCTCGCATGGCGTTCGTTGAGCAACAAGATTGGACAAGGATATCAGTCGCGTCTCGACGTTGTAACGTTTCTCTCGATAACATCGACCGGAAGGCGTAATAAGCTCGCGTGTCGTTCGCCACTTCGATTCCGTGGGTTGCAAATACGTATAAGCATGGAACTTTTTGCAGAAACGAGCAAGTTGCCATTTCGCTGCTCGTAAAATGTTTCAGGGGCAATTACGAATTATGAACGAATTATGGACTAGCCACGATGTTGATTACTGGGGTACGACCATAACGTAGCGAAACGTACTGAAAAGATCCCAATCGCGAAGGTAGAAAGACGAGCATAATCCACATGTATTTCAGTTCAATGTTGGTCTTAAGGTGACCATTCACAATTAATAGAAGGCTAGGTAAATTTATAGAATAAAAAATTATTAGAATCATTATGTAGCTGATGGAAATGGAAGTGATGGATGTATACGTATCTGTATATGGTAATAATTTTTTACTATATTTGCATCACTTAACAAGAATATTTTCATCGTGAAGATATATATGTATATATCTTGAAGATATCTTCTAATTATATATATATATATATATATATATATATATATATATATAATAATATATAAATAACCGTATTTAAAATCTAACGTATGTGTATATATACGTAGTTGTTTCAGATTATTGCCCTGATTACGAAGAAAAAAAATTGTTTAAATTACAAATAAATCTAAAAGAAGTATGAAATACTTATATGTAAGTTACAGGTAGAGAACGTGAAAGAAGAATAAATTAAAGCTCATAAAAAGATTGCATGAATTGCGATATTAAATTAAATAAACAAACTTAATATCACTTTTTATTATCACAATTAAATCTTGGGGCGCAAGGGAGAACGCTTTAAATTTTACCTGGCAGTGAATTAGTTAAAGGGCACACGCAACAAGACTGTCAACAACAACAAAATCTATTTTTTGTCCTAGAAGAAAAGGGGTATCTCCTTAACAAACATTGCAATTGATAGTACAAACATTTCCGTCGGAATTTGGGCTAAGCTGATGATTACATTATACCTTGCGCTAAGACTATAACCTAAACTGTGATTAAAGCTGTTCCTCGAGTATCCCGAAGACTCATCCCAAACTTTCCAACTACTGTTTCCGGTCACTTCCAAACTTCCGTCACAGTCGATTGCGCAAATCCATCTCCTACAATATCAGTTGCATCAACGTTCACCGAGATCCTATCGATGCCCACGAGACGGCTCAAAGTCTGCTCGCAACAAACATCCACTCGCAACCGAGGACTCTCAAGCCGCGGCTCTGTCGCCGTTCTATATCTATTAGGATGGCTTTTAACTTTTTCGCGATACGGCCGATTCCGAGTGCCTCTCTCGGTTCTCCCGGATCCGACGAGGTCACCAGAACGTGAATTCTCACGGCGATCGATCACGCTTAGCCCGTTCCGATCCCCGGTGAAATGTGATCTGGGAACCGAGCAGAGACTCGCTCGGCTCGCCACGAAAGAGAAAAGTCCTGACGAAGGATTCTACGGGGAACGTTCGTTCACCTCGCCGCGATTATAGAATACTTGCATCTTCCTGTTCGTTTCCAGCGTTGTACCGTTTTCCTGACTTCCTCGCCCCAAGCGATAGAGGAAACTGCTAGTTGATGCGGTAGCATGGATACCTACCATTTTGGAGCGTAAAGTTCTTTTGCAAGTACGTTTTGTTGATAACATCGTTGGTGTACAGTGTACATGGAGATGTGTAGAAACATAGAATGAATTTTATCATCGAATTAGTTTATTTCAACGTGATTTCCAGCCATTTTGAGACATGCTACTTAAGTTTCCGCTTCTGTTCACTTCGAAGTACAATGCACAATTCAGCTATCCGTCTGATCTTCCGGTACGAAGCTTACGAATTCACTGTTAATACCGAAACTTTGCATCGAGGCGAGAGCTAAGAAATTTTGTATTCAAAAGAAACTTTGAATTAGTTGCCATGGCGTGGAAGAGGTCGTAAGTTGAATTCAATACGTCAAATTATTAAAGACAGTTTAATCAACGTTACCGATTTTAGAGCTGGTAGCTCGAGCGTGCGTTATTCTGAAAATCAAGCCGGTCGTCAAGTCCTGTTAAGCTGCTCCGTTTTTGTAACAAAACTCCTGTTGGGGAATTGCACGCCGCAAACGGTCAAAGTCGTAAGGAACTGGAATATACGCGTAACGTCTCCTGGGCTCAATCAACAGCGTAAGCGTCTTTAACGGTATAACTTCCTCTGAGCTATCACCGGGCAGCATTAACTCGAACGCGTACATCGGCACATTAACGAACCAAATTCCTATGCCCTCTGTCCGTGCATACGTATCTCGGGAGATTTGCATCATCATCGGGTCATTAGTACGCATTCGCTGAAACGTAGAGGTACAGTACGCGCGATGCGATAATTGTATCGGCGCTATCGTCGAGATTCCCACATTCACCACCGCTTACCAGTCCTATTTATGGAGGCTTGCTCTTTCACCGGGTGTTCCATTCGTGACTGTGAGCAAACCTCGACAGATGGTACTCAAAAAATTACCTTTGTAACAACAACACAATTCCCATCCATTGAGTAACAGTCTGTGTTCTCGAGTTTGCCGGACTATGCCACGAACCGCTGCTCTTGGCGATTATTTTGGTTATAGTTGGGCTTTTCAGAAAAACCAATATTATTACCATCTATTAGAATATACAACAATTTCATACTGTATGCGTTTTATACAGAGAAATGTTTAACGATACAGAGCACGCGTTCATTTACCAATTTTACTAAATCTGATGAATAAAAATCCCAATGCTAAAATGTGAAATCCTTCTGCGTATGATCGCCCACTTTTTGTCGTACTTTACACATGCAAATATATTGAAAGATTGAAAAGTCAAGTAGCGTTATTACCCCCGTTATTTAAATGTCTCACAGCTTCCAGTCACATTCTGTTTTCCGTTATTCCATACTTGGGATTCTCGCAGTTCATATCTCCAGTTGGTTAAATAAATCTAAAAGTCAGCGTTGTCGATCCGACGTAACTCGTCAACAATTCATCACTGGTCTATCGGTGACGTCGCTCTATTTGCGATAGAAATTGCGACAGCGCACGGAATACCGTGTCGTCGGCTAGATGCATTGGCTTCGTGATCGAGCACGCGGACACGCCATGAACCTTTCTTGGACCATCTCAGCCTTTTTCCATCGTGGAATGCGGAGAATTGCTGGTCCGGGAAGCATCGTTCTGCGGACTAGACACGGTCTGACAAGGTGAAGCAAAATCAGAGCGCCAAAAAGAAGGAGAAAACGGAACGTAAAAGAGGAAGAAAAATAGCGATATACAGGCTCGACTCGAGGGTGAGATGCAGTCGATAGGAAGAGAGAGAATAAGTAAAAAAAGGAGGGGCGGGGGCAGAGGGCAGAGGGAAAATTCGTGGATGAAACACAGTTCACTGAACACCGTTTGTTCTTTCCGGGTCGTTGGTCCGTGCAATCTTTTCGCAAATCCAGGTTACTGCGGAACTACGATCTCGCCCTGTCGGTCGGTTGGTCAACCTTCTGTCGTTGTCAACAAGTATTTCGTTCTTTAAACCAGGACGAAATATTTCCTGAAAAATTCACGACTCTCGGCATCGTCGAGAATATTCTATTTCCACTATTTTCGTTTCCACGCGACATATTCTTTTTTGCGGCCGACGATGCAAGGATTGATTCGCAACGTTCCAAAGTTATTGGTCCCTTTATTGCATTCGAAATGGAGTTTACCGTAAAGATTGACTCTAAGGAGCTGAAACACGTTTGAAAACTTACCGCCGAGCTTCCCAACGGAGACATACAGTTATGAGGACAAATAGGACTTCGTAGATTCCCGTCGACATTTTTAAACTAGTTTGTACCATCCCTGCTACGAGTTCGTAGGTCAGTTAAGAAATTCGTTCTTCGTTGTACTGGAGAGTGCGAGTTTATTGCGTTTGGAGACCGAGAGTCCCAAGCGGGTTAGAGCGAGTTTAGAAAAGTCATCGGGTGATGCAGCATGGAAGACTACTTAGATATAAGGATTCATTCTTGGGACTTCGGTTACACTGACACTGTCTAGGTTTAACCCTTTGCACTCGAGGCCCTTTTTTTCTAATATCTACCAGCAACTCAAGATGCTTTCTTAGCATTCCGAAGATGTAGCTCGATTGTCATTTTATTGACACTTGGAGTTCCAAAGAAACTAAACCTATTGTCTTTGGAATTGTCTATTGTTACATTGTCTCTTCGCGTAATTTCTTGACCTATCGCTGTCTCTCGATGACATCCAGCTTAGATTTAACCCTTTACTATACAATACTTTCTGAGAAACAGTTTCATTAAACTGAACAACAAAAGAGCCTGTCTCGGGAGTATCAACTAAATCATACATGCGTAAATAACTAAGATGAATTACTGTAAAGACAAAAGAAAATTCACACAGTAGAGTGGAAATTGAAGCATCGTTATCCCGACTTCGGTTGCATTAAATTTCACGGTTACGCGTCTATAGATTATTTCGAGTAAAGCAGTTTCCGAGTTCTCCCAATCACTATTCGTACTGAAACGTCATGGGATTAGGATTCAAGCCACGTCACAGACGGGTCAGTGAAAATCGAAAACACTTGGAATCCGAGCTCGCTATCGATATTGTTGATCGGTTGTTAGGAGTCTGACAATACCTGTCTAACGATATTCCAGAGAATATTACGTCAGTCGTCGAAATCCACGGTACTTAACGGGATCTCGCCGCTTCAACTCTCGTCGGTTAGGTAAACTCTCCAACTACTGAATCAAACCAGTGTCTATTCATTGTCCGTCTTCAGATATACCTTAGGTACCTCTTGTACTAGATCAGCGGACCCCAGGACAGAGCGGTAGATTAGTCTACGTCCGCTGTACATATGCGTCGGCAGCGTAACGGTCATTAATTTCATTAATTAAGGGAAACCTGTTCTCCCTTTGCAACGATGCCCCGACTGCTTGAAAATTCGTCAAAGATTTTGCTGCAAGATCGATGCAACCGGGTGTCTTGAGTAAAATTTATCGGTCGTAACAGCGCTAATTAAACGTGATTAACCTAATTTCATTTTGGAGAACGAACGTGCACAGTGACATCAGAAAGTATTGCCACAGGTCCTCTTTCTGGAATATCTTTGCACTCTCGAGTTACATATTAATACGAAATTCACCTTTTCGTGTCTTTTGCGATATATAAATTGTGAATTTTTAAGAAATTTTGAATAATTTAACATAAGGTAGTTACACTTACGATTTAACGAAGATATACGTCGGTATAAATATACTTAAAACGTTTCAACTCTGTATTATTTATGTATTGGTCAATGGATGGTTGCAGACAAGAATTTTCAACTTAAGAAAAAAGAAAAAAATAAGATACTTGAATTGCCATTTGTTCTTTATCATTGTTTTAACATTGTTTAAGTAATTAATAAGCGAGGAGAATTTAGGCTACAAATTACAAAGTAGTGTGAGATTAATGTAATTAACTGTATCGTATGAACAGGCTAACCCTTTCTACATCGAGATGATAATGAAATAAAGAGATTACATTACATATACCCCAATTGTTCATAATTTTATTTCCGCAATATCCTTGCTGTCCGTGTTTAAAGTACACGCTGCACAACCTTTACATACGTTGTCCAACCTTTTCTAACTTCGCTAATGCAACCCCGACAGTCTTACTGCGGCCCGTAACAATATTTTCAAATTCTCATTTTAACTTCACAGATGTTCGAGTACACTCGTGACCCACTGTATATCCATTAAAACGAACAATACGCGGGACTGGTTGGTTCGCGAAGTGTTGCTCGTGGAAATTTCACAAAACGAGAACTGGCTGCGGTAAAAAAAAAAGGAGGAAACTTGGACGAACAAATATCAGAATAAAGTTCAGCCAATAATTAACAATACCGGAACAAAGTATCGGAGAAACTTTCTCATTTTACTAGTCCGGGGAATAAACAAAAGTTTACGCCAACCTTCGGTGTACGTAGTCCTGGTTTTTCTTTCTTTTGCTAGCCTGTGTACGTGTATGCGCGTATTTTTTTTTTCTGCACAATCCTGTACACACGGAGTTCTCACTGCCGAACACATATTGACGTTATCGTGTAAACAGTACGGTTGCACCGGGTCGGATGAATATATTGTTGATTCCGCGACAATTTATGCGACCGTGCGGCCCGACCACATTTCAATCGCGAATTATTCAGCTCTGGCTGACAAGCACTCCATCAAAGTGCATTCATATAAATAATTACATCGGCCGGCATTATTAAATCATTAATTTCGATTCCGTTCGGCCGCCCAGGCAACAACCTATTAGTTATCGTTCGTCGAGCGGGCCAACGATGAAATTCCGACAATTCGTCATAATCTCTCGCAAATGTTGCCCTCGCGAAAACCGACCGTGTTGCTGCCGGACAGCTTCTTTTTCATGTTTTCGGTTGCCTTTCGCGTGAACGTTAATGCACAGTCTCGATGATTTAATTTATGAAATGGTGGCCCGTGATCTCTGAGAAAAAACCATCTTACGATAAATAAGAGTAATATATCGTCGTGTAAGATAAATGCCTCTTATAATATTTTATTGTTATTAAAGGAGTCTTTTAACCTGTAGAACTGAAGACAGGATTTCTTTATGATTGTAGTTAATAATAATTACACGGTGACGTTTATTACATTTTATTTGATACTCTTTAACGATTTATTTATGATCCTTGTTAGCATTTCGGACTGTTCAACTGTCTCATAATAAAAAAATTATGTGCAGTGTGTAATATTATAACATTATACATATACAATTGTATAGTATAACTTTGATCCATGAAAATACAAATACGAAGAAAGAGGGATTCTTTTGAATTATTTAATCGAACGATATAAAAAATGGTTTCAAAAAATATTTGATTTTACTACTATATCTTTAATTGTTTCCATAATATTTTAACAATTATGAAAGTTAAATTACACGCACACGAAATACTTGACAAAGTTGGTTACTGACAAATAAACATCGCAATTTTCATATGATGTACGCTGATAAAATATGTAATGTAAATTATTGAAACACAGCTTCCGATTCCGATAAAATAAATCCGTAGCATTCGTTTTCTCGAATGATTTTTCATATTACTCTCGTATCTAGTAAGTAAAGAAGGCACACTGCATCGATTTCTAATTATAGTTCGCGTTCCCATCGATCAGTCGTCGTTCAGTCGCTTTTAGGCTTTCGACAGATTTCACGCATTTGATGGCATTCGGGGACTTGAATATTTATGACGTTTCGGCGAACGCATCCCAATGTAAATATAAATATTCATACCATTCAAGAAACGCAGATAGCATGATTCGTTCTCCTGTCACGTATATTTTCGTACGGAGTTGTCAGCATCCACGGAACCGTTGCGATTTCGCTATCGATCGTCGACTCTCGTTCGATTGCTCGGTAGTCAAAGTGGGGTTAAATTTGAAATTTCAATTGTAAAGTGAAAAAATGTAAACAAAAATTCAAAGCTTACATAAAAGTAACAAGCTTCATTGTTTACTTTGTTGTTAGTAGACTGAATCGATGTTTAAATATTGTTTCTGTCGGGTAACATTATTCAAGTTGTTGTTATACAACAATTGTTTTTTCCAAAATTACTAATTGTAAGTGGTTTCAAAAATATTTTATACTCAATTACCACTATATGATATATTAGTTTCCAAATTTCGTAACTAATGAATAATATACATATAGTCTATCTATATACGGTAGGTAGTCATTTTTTAAGAAAATTTAGAAGATATACTTCAATGTAAACAGGTAGTTTCCTATAAAGTGTGTTTCGTTCAAAAATGAGTCAAATTTTACTCCAATAAAAGATTATGAATGAAAATTAAAATTAAATTATTATACAATAATTTAATTGTTCAATGTAAAGTGAAAAAAAGTATTTCACCCTTCTTTGGTTTCGTTTTGGGTCACTAGTGAATTTTTCGGTAAGGATTGCTCAGGAATGGGTACCTTAAATTCATTTTGTGCTTAAAGCTGGTTTCTCACAGGCTTCGTCAAGCGAATGGCTTCATATAAAAGTAAATTGCGGGAAGCACAAATTGCTTCCAAGCCAAGGATTGTTGAACAAGCTTTACTGTAAAGTTCACGAGCGACCTTACAAGTGATGGACTCTATCCTCCGATTTTAACGTGTACAGGCGGACAGAGAACAGGTCTCCGATGCAGTAAATAACACATTAAGTAATAAACACTTCATAATAATATCTATACAACTAAGTATAGTTATAAATCATATTACTTACGTTGTGTAATATGAATATTGGCATGTTTCGTCGAAATCCGGTATGACGTAAATACCACATGCTGCGGTCACGTCGAAAGAAGGAATGCCTTTAATGATATCATTCCACATCGTACTTTGTTAAAAAATTTATTACAAGAATAATATTCTAAAAATATTTATTATTTGCCCACCTTAGTATCATACCGCGTAACTCTAGATATGCATATAACTGTAATGACCTAAATTTATGTAATTATCAAATTTTTAAATTGTCTATCATCTACATTTAATGACCTACGCATTCCAACAGGAGTCAGAGACTCCTCTACCGTCCTGCAAAAAATATGTTAAAATCGAAAGGTCGTTAAATTCTTTCTCTGTAAAGCGGAATGCATAGTTAAGAAACCATCTGTTTCCATTAAAGAATTCATCTCAGAGATTTAAGCATTATATTACTATTCATATAGAAACGTGTTAAAATATGAACGTTTTTTTCGAACCGCAGAGTATTCGAATATGGCTTATTTAAATACGGTCCATGATTATCTCTTAAGAAGATTTAAAGACGTTAATGTAAAAAAGATGCCCGAGAGATAATTTAAAAAAGGATGCTTCTTCCTGGCTATTCAAGGAAGATTTAAAAGATATTAATGCACAAAAAATGCTTGAGATGTAATTTAAGAAGGATCCCTCTTGAATTGAAAAATCTTTTACATCTCAACACGTTTATATTCGAATGTTTATAAATTGCATGTATCACCGAGAGAAGTTACACTTCCTTGATTTATCTTCCCATCTTTTATACAGAGTGCTGGCCTACAGGTGGTGATCCTTTCAACTTTACTTTTTTATAGATTTCGACCAAAATTCCTCAGGTATGCTTAATTTGTTGGTTGTCATACCAGAAAGTCCTCTTAAGGGGGGTGAACTAACCCCGTACCCAGGACGGTTCGGAAAAAAGTTCATATTTGTGAATTCTTTTGGGATAAACGGAAAATTTTCTGGTAATAAGATTTAAATAATTTTAAAAATAGCCCTGCAATAGCATTCTACCGTTGGAACTCCGAAAACAGGCACAAAAATTTAATTTATAACATGGAATCCTTTGGTAGTACAATTTTTCTCAATATTCATAAAAATGTTATTTTAATTTAGACAAAATGAATTTGGCTTGGTATAATCTTAGTATCTTTTACTTCTAGACCACATTTATAAATATCTACTTGCCCAAATGGCAATAAAATGGTCTCGCTTACATTTGTTTCCAAAAACTGCCGAGCGCTATTTAGCAAATTCAAAAGTCGACAAACATGCGTTGCCATATTGGTTCCCCTACCAACACATGATCGTTTATTTCGACTCCTAACTGTGTAAATGATTAATATAATGTAATTGAAGAAAACCTCGCTAACAAAAATCCCTAGTTGATCGATTAGCGTTATTTTACGTACAAGAGCTAGACAATTATGGGAAGCGTAAGATCGTCCCTCCGTAAAGGGTTAAACAAGTTTTTCATTAAAATACAGTAAATTTCTTTCTCGCGCGGTCCATATCGAACCAGGAGTCTCGTCGCGCGTCCAATCATCGGAACGCTTTCGGATTCGTCTCGATGACCTCATCCGATTCGAGAGCCGCGAAATTCATCGGATTCCAGCAGCGACGATAGGCGCAGCGAGCAAACTCGCATATTCGATGCGCGATTATACGCGAATGCAAGGCCTGGACGAGTCTCGCTCGCGCACGCGGCCAAACGAGGAGATGAATGGCCGGTTATTTGCAGCCAGCCTGACGGAGGCGTCGGCCAACGATGCGGCTCCGCGCGGCGTGTAATTAAATATTTGCACTGCCATCGCCGATCGCGTCGCTTGATACCAGAATTGATAGTGTTCCATTTTGTACGACGCTTACCCGCTGCCCGTCTGCTGTCGAGTGTCGATAAACACGGATAGGAGGATCAGCGTGTACCCTTTCGCAGACCAGGCCACGCTACAGCGCAGGATTTGTGTTTGCATGTTTTTTTTTCCACGATTTCTTCTACGTCCCTTGTTCACCCGTGTTTCTTCCTCGAATACGGACCGCACAGTGGCTGGAAATCCCAGGAAGTCGTCGAAACTGCTTTTCCGAACTTTAAATTAGAGGGACGACCGTGCTTTCAGAATTCTTTGATACGAGGACCATTCAAACATAAACCGGATTATTTTTACACAATTTTATCGGAGATCGACAGAAACACAAATGGATTGCTTTATTTTTCTACGTAGGTTCCTTCAACGGAAATACAATTCCTTCGACGGAATTTTCTTCGTCGTAAAGTAATTTCTTATTTACGACCTGAGAATTTATTGTTCTACAGTACTCTACAAATTTACACTTTAATAAATTTAAAATAACGAGATCATTAGCATTGCAGTCAGCGTATTGAAATGTTCGATTAACGTGCAGGCCTAGTTGGTTTTCATGGGACAAATTCGATATCTTTCCCGCGTTTGGGCCGAAAAGTGGCGGAGAATTTCCCGGAACGATGAATTGATGGAACGTTGCGGATGAAAGATGATTGCCTATCGACGCTCGGATTGTATATTGACTTCCAGGTGTCGCGTTACGGTCGACAGAAATTTATTTCTCGCGGTTGCGTTTATCGGCCGTTCGAAACGTGTATACTTTTGTTGATACGGGACCATGCGAGGGGGTGGATGGTGTTTTATCAGGTGATTCGAGTTTGCTTTTTGGACGATTTGGAGCGTAACTTTACTGACAGAAAGGGCTATTCGAAGGATCGATAAATGAATATTTATTGCCCTTCGACAGTATCTCTTAAAGAGAGAAATTTTTTCTTCTTTTTAGTAGCTTTCAGTTAATTCTCTGAATTTCTAGAATTCGTTGTTAACGCTGCAAAATTTCCCCTTTGGGCGTTACAGCGTTAATATTCATCGCGAGGATCAGCATACGCGCTCAAATTTTATTCATTGTGCATAACGGCGAACGAAACGTAGAAACTCTACACTCCTCGTTTCGATGGAGACGTATTAATTTCGATATTCAGGGTAATTTCCCGGTGACGTAGAATTCGCTTTACCGTCGCTTTCATCGACGAGGCGACGGTGTACATCAGTTTAAGCATCGAATATACATTTAACGGAGCAGAAAAGCTTCTTTCCTTTCGTTTGACGCCTTCGGTCGTTCGCGAGAACTGGGACGCGTAAATAAAAAATATAAAAAGGAGAGCTGTCGCATAGAGAATCGTCGTTCTTCTCCCGGTGACTTCAAATAATTTATTGTCGATGGAAAGCCAGGATTTACGACGAAAAATGTCGAAGGCTCGTTTCCACGTTACAAAGCGAAGTAGATATTTTTCTTCGAACGGCGTCGCATTGTTCGTCCGAGGGAAAGAACCACGGCCGTTCGTGGCCTGGTAGCGAAAAAGGAGGATATGTAAATGGGAACTGTGAGAAGGAATTAACGAATCGAAACGTATAATTGAGGGTTTCTTTTGATACGCGCGAGCGATAGCGGCGATCGTTCTTGCAAAACACCGCCAGCTACATAGGAGAAGTCATTCGAAGGTATTTCGACATAGATCCTACTTATAAGACAGTGTCCTGTTACAACAATTTACAAGAAATTTTATATTATCATATTATCAGTTAATTTCGTGTACCAACAATTATTTTTCTGTTCGATATAGTAATTTTTTAATTTCGTCTACAGTAAAACCTACATTTCGATAGATTGATAAAATAACAATATAATTAGTTACATTCGCCAACTAAGAAAATGTTATTAACCGACTTCGAAAAGGAGGAGGTTACTCAATTCGACATGTATATATATTTTTTTTTTTTTTTGGTCGGTTAACTTGGCCCCCATACATTATCGATAAATTTAAATACTAGTATCAACATCACGGCAGCCCTGTAGTTCTTGTAGACTACAATTTATCATAAACAAACACCATCAGGTATCTTGACATTTTTATGCGATACACGAGGTCTATGCGATATTTTATGCGACGCTTCCGAGATGCAACAAAATCGATAACGCACCCCGTTCTGCTCCATCGACGTCTTGACACCTCCGCGTTCTACACGATAACGGATTATAGAAACGATCACTCGCTCGTGAAAATTTGCGAAAGGTTCCGTTCCAATCCGTTTTAGAGTGGCGATCGCGTTACTTTTTTTCACTGACATCATCGCGGCGAAGTCTTCGACGGAATCTCGGTTTCGTTGGCGGATCGCGAAAGAGAAACGTTTGCCTTTCTTCTTTTCCTTCCATTCATTATCCATCTACCTACCAATCGAATGAACATTATCCTTTATTGGGAGTAAAGCAGCGGAAGGAAACGCAAGAACGATTCGAAGACTGAGCGCTTGTGAAATCGTGGATGCACGCAAATAGACAACGTTTATTTAGATCAAATTTCGTATACTAATAAATGATACAGAACCTATCGTTTGTTATATCTTAAGTAAAACTTAGGAAATAGAAAATTATATTTAATGAAAACAAAATTATACGATATAGTTATATTTGCAGACTACGAGAGTACATTGTATTTTTAGTAAAACTTTGAAGTAAAACTTACTAGTCAGTAAAGAGTGTGAGTTATTTATTATACTGTGGACTTTATGCATTTACGGCGTGTGCAAATATTAAACATATGTGTTGAACGTGACCAGAACATATGTATATACAATACTTATACAAAGGAAAGAGTTAATTTTATTGTATTGATTTGTGAAGTAAAATTTGCATTATTTTAATCTCATATGTATTGATAATTTTTTATATTCTATTGTATTCTACATGGATTCCACATTTGCATCAAATTATGTCATAAATGTTTAGCAATGTTCATAGTCTAACGAATGAAATTGAAATTTAAAGACCAAACTGTAACTACGTTTCACGCATTCCGAATATTCTCTTTCGTAACACAAAATATTGTAATTTCTTAATACTTGTAAAAAGGAATAGCTGGCTGGTTAAATGCAATCGACTGAATAGGTTTTCTGCTCTATAAATTTCCGTATGTCCAAACGTAAACTCCCCCGTAAACTTAAGCTATTCGAACGATCAAGTTCGGTTCGTATCGCGCGTTGCACTCGACTCGATAAAACTTGCATTTCCGCGCGCATTATTCATCGTTCGGAGGCGGATTCGAACGAAAGACGGCACTGTGAATTTCGAATGATTAATCTCCATCGGGCCGTATATTAACCTGGTAAATTAGTCTGTCGTTGCGTAATCCTCCGACTGGTAAGTTGGTGATTTAAAGTCGCTGGATAATCCGTGGAGTGAGATGAAGTACACGGGACACGTTATATAAACTTAGCAAGCGTGACGATAATAAATTCAACGATCGCACAGAAATGATCAGTTCAATTTTGTTCTTTTTGTCGAAAACGCGAAGCATCCGCGAAAAGGAAAATACGCGATCATTCAATCAGATGGCAAAGTAGAAATAGCATATTTCGTTTCTGTATAGACACGACCTGCTCGATACATCCAAAGGTTATATCGGATTACCATATACGAAATAATTTGTTCGATGTCTTTTCATGTTTATGCCTAGACTAAAAGACAATTCGTTTGCGATTAGTTGAGAAAGTGCTCCCTCCAATAGAAATCAAATGCTACGCCATTATGCAATTGTTTTTAATACAAATTTTACAATATATACTCTAACGTGTATACATCCGTGTACTTAAATGTAAACTCCATACATTACACAGTTTTTATGTTGGAAATTCCCCGAAATTGACCTATTTTTGGCCGGTCGGCTGAACGCCTTAATTTTCGAAGAGGAGCCATTGATGAAAAGTTCGTGAAAAGAAAAACTCGTCCGCGAGTTGGCTTTGCGAGCGTACCAGGCGGGAGTTTTAATTGGCTCGGATGACGAAAAATCAGTCGGCCATCGCAATAAGGGGGCTGAGAAAGCTTGTTTGTCGAATGCGGAGAACGCAAAGGGGGTAAGTTCCAAGGGGTGTAAGTCGATTCCCGTTACTTCGTACGCGCAGCTGTTTCAGCAACGCCGAAGCAATTACCAAGGAAAGGAGCTTTATCGCGAAAATAGCCCGTGATGTGATAATCCGGTTGCGGGTGAGGCCGAATTATTGCGTAGCCACCCGCGTAAACGGTCAAGTCCCCAGGCGTCGAACACGGGCCCTCGTTAATAGAAGACCACTTCCATTTCGAGACTCTACTAATTAATAGGGATTATAATTGGCAATCAAGTGCGTCGAAACGAGGATACGTCGAACGATGCGTGTGCTGAACGAGAGTTAACTCCAACAAGACTGCCCAGAAAAGTCGAAAGGAGTTGACAAACTGCACTTTGTTGCTGCGCTTTCGCAAAATACTAGTGTTACGTAATTGATGTTGACCTAGTTCAATTTGTTTTTTATGTTAAATATGAGATAATTATTACTTAATGTCTTTTCAAGCATTTTATGCAGGAGGCATTTCAATTATTTATGTTCGTGAACTCCACGATTGTTCAAGTGTAATATAACGAGGAAACTGCGTATTGTGGAGAATGCTCTCACAATGTGCAGACAGATATTTCTTTTTTAATGGAAGATACGAAAACCCGAGTTGAAACAGGAGGAAGTTATAAGTATCCTTCATCTTTAAATTGATATTACCTTTTAGAGGTAAAAACAAATAGTGATACGTGAAACATTTAGTAGATTTAACCCTTCAGGTCGAGAATAATTTAAATGTTTTGTCTATCTACACTAGTGAGCTTTATCCAGGATCCCTATGAAAGATGAAAGCGTCAACTTTTTTAGACGTATCTTCTGACTTTGAAATATACTCTGAATTTTCGTAATGCCTTTTAATAAATATTTTAATCAAATAACTCCGTTCCATGGTTAGGAAACAAGTGAAACAATTATTAAGGAATACAACTCCTGATTTTATAGTTCCTATCAGAATACAAATATTAAAAAGGAATGTAACGAAATGACAATATTTTCAATCTGAATTTCGTTATTATCCAGTGAGGCTTATGAAGAAGGTTAGAAACTATTGGTCTGTCCTGAGGATTTCAAAGCAAAGACATAACATTATGAATTGATTCTATCGAGACCCGTGACATGTCATTTAAGTACTGTTTTCCTTATCCGTAAGACGACAGAGACTGAATTAAATTTGCATGATTCATTTCTGAGATATGAAAGCAAGAGTCAGGGCGTGCTCGGCGCGAGCTGTGCTCCGTACACCACGCTGAAACATTAATAAACTCTGACTGAAGGAATATATCTTTCTGTAGTAAGGAACTTGAATAAAGAACTAGAAAGGAAAATAGAAGAATCGTTTCTCTGATACAGTATTTGTAATTGTAAGTGCATTACTTATTCGATGGTAGAGTATCCAATAATAAGAAATTTCTTAGTAGGTATTCTTGCTCCGGGACCGTATTTTACTTTAATTTCACGAAATAACTAAACGTTAATTAAATCTCTAGGCTTAATATAACATCTAAATCGTGCGTGACAGTAATAGATATTTGACGCCATATCTGCTGAACGAGTTAATTGAATTTTATTTCAATTTATTCTTTTCTTAATCGCAGAACTATTCTGTGCTAATTCTTCGCAATTACAATGTAAATTTTAAACGACTTCTAAATTATTCGTTAGTTCTACATTAGCAATTAATTCCATTCATTAACAGTTTGCATTGTTCGTTAATCATAGCTATCCGGAAATACGACTACGAGCTCATCAAGAGTTACAAGTGAAATTTAGATTGGGCACGTCAGGAACTTGACGTATTTTGCCGCTTTATTGTACCGATTAAAATCCATATTGCACGTGTAGGGATTATTACTAAACGCTCCTCCAACTTTTAGCGTTTCGTACTTTGTCATGCAATTGTAGGTACGTTCGAGATTATCGAGAAACGTGAGATAATCATTAACCCTCCGAATACTTCATTTTATTTCACAAGCAGTATTCAGTTTTAATTTTCTTAGATTACGTTTGAAAAATAAAAATTTCTTAATTTTACAATTTAAAAATATACGGCACTCGAAATGATGTGACTTGCAGAGAAAATAGGAAGAGGATAGAAGGTTTCAGCTGAAAAGGAAAACATAATGCAACGAAAGTTGGTTAAAGAGATCCGACGAGATAGGTAACCCCGAATGTCTCCTTCAAGCTTGATCGAGTTTGCATCGAGCTACTAGAAACGAGTATATCCCTGATCTTTCAATTTGGAAAATTTCATGCGAAACAACGTAATATGTAAATTGATTCGTCGCAAAAAAACTTGCATGGTGTAGCCACTCGATCAACGTTACAGAGTGAGCGCCGTACGAGACCGAATATCCGTTTCGCTCGTCCGTCTTTCGTGTTCCGAGTTGCTCAACGAAACGATGCATCATAACTGTAGTTTCATAAGCACGGAATTTTCACGGTAAATTAAGCGACGATCCACTGCACGCTGTCACGACGAACAGCGATTTGGCGCGTAGCTAGCGCCAGGGTGTTCCTCCGTCGGGTGATTTCGTGTTACGGTGCGCGCATCCCTGCAACCTAAGTAGATCAGCGTTTGATGCACGATGCCAAAGAGAGATAACTCGACAGCGTATTGACGTCGATTGGTAGCATCAATCACGGCGCGTGTTCAACACACGTGTATCAATCACCGAGCGACGCTATCGGCCAGTCGTGATATCCGCGCAACCCACCCTCGCCAGTGTATCGGTGGCGCGAGCTTTTTGTCGACGAAATTCGTATCAATCGAAGATAAGAAGGGAGTACACGGTCACCCTGGGCGATCGTCGAGCGAAAAAATGGAATACACTCCGCTCGTTGATCGCGACGTGTAGGAAATTTGATATCTTGTTCGGACGGTGACGCAATCTGCTGTAAATATCTGGAGGCACTAGGGGTTGCGATGTAAAGGGTGCACGGAACATCGACGGAGAGCTTCATTTTGAGGCGACGATTCCGGGGAAAGCATGCGGGGTTGATTGAATTCACTTTTTTTGTTTCTCCTTTCTTTCTTTAGTACGAACTTTATGGTTAGGCGAAAGGAAGCTTCGATATCGAATGGATACAAAAATGTTTTATTCGAAGTAAAGTTTTATTTGAATAATAAATAAATCGCTTTCGTGTGTTTTATTTGTGCGTCTACCGGTACAGGTTATTTTAATATGAGCTTAAAAAGTATAAATTTTTGTTTCCTCTTCTTTCGATTCTACAATTACAACTACACTTAAGAAAATCCAGACACCAAGGTCCAAAACGTTTTACATATTTAAGTAAACGTAACGAAGCTCGAGAAGTCTTTTCAATCCCCTTATAATCCAAGGGATTATTCGTCTAATCCCCTTAATTCTAGTGGATCCACGCTAACATTAGCGTTTCGCTTATGAAAAAGCCCTGGCGATGTCATGGCATTTAAATTCCGTTATGCTCCACGCAAGAAACTGACGAAGAAATACGTTATATAACGGCGCAACTCGTTATCAAAGTGTCTTAACTGCGAACGCCACGAAAATCTACGAAAATCAGTGGACGACATTAGTCAGTGGTGGATGTGCTTTAGTGTATCAGTTACGCTCGCTGACAGGAAATAAGATAAAAAAATTCTCGAGCTGAGCCAGCCGGGTACCGAGTTTAGGGGTGTCGCGATGAAAGGGGAGAGAGAGAGATATAGGAAACGAGGGTGACTGAGATAAGGGCTCGCAAGGGTTACGACCTCGGGGGAGGAAGTCGAGTAGGATTAAAAGGCGCTCGCGATTCGCCGAACGCGCAGACGTCGGCGATGGTGGAAAATGGTTGGGCTGAAGGGGCGAATTGCGTTTCTTTTGGGAAAACCTCGCGATTTGCTGAATCACTCGAGGCAGTTGGAGCAATCGCAGATACTGAAATTGCAAATGGAACGATTCGTTGTATTCTTTGCGTCGAATCACGATGATTGACATTAGTTACCCTTGCTGCTATTGCTTCTTGGCGTATTTTCTTTTCTCACTTAGGGTGTTATTTAAAAAATAATTGCAGTAATATAAAATTTATAGAAATATATTTTTGATACGTTGATAGTTTTGACAAACTGTACGAAACATTTGGGGCTATGAATTCAGGATTCTCGAGGACGTAAATGTTTATAATAATAACGAATTTTGTAATTTATATATTTTATTATCATAGTAAATATCAACATAACGTAGATGGTTGAAATTTTAGATGACAACATTATGTGAAATTTGTTATCATTGTCATATTAAATGTAGAGAAATGATTTACACGAAGGAACTGTGAAGAAAGATATAATTATGCTCGGGTTATTCGAAACCAATAAAAGTCACGTCTCCACTTAAAGTTTTTAACATTCAAAAAGCAAGTCGAAGTACACTTATCCTATTGAAAATTATGTTTCTCGTTATCGAATAAGATATATCATAATAAGTCTCGTGGTCTTACACTCCCTGAATGGAAGGGTTGAAAATAAAATTTCCGTTTTACGTGGCACTGTTCCGTTCCCATTACTGCATATTTACCTTCACTTGTTTGTTGTTGCTCTCTACTTGGAATCTTTCTGAACTTTCACTTTTTCGAACTTTTCCGTCGTTTCCCCTCCGTTCTTTCGAGCACTCGCTCTCACTTGGTGACAGACTCGCGATACTGTTTGCTATTTTCTGTTCTCTCTTCACATTTTTCTCCATTTTTCAAGCAGTCTGCTTCGTCAGCCGTCGTACTCTTTGTACCTTCTCTTTTCTTCTGCAGACTTTTCACCAGGCGAACAGCCCTCAACCCTGTTGCCTGCGCGATGTTTCTCAAATTTCAAAAAAGTTGTCACTTTTGCATTAAACTGTATTGTCCGTGTAAATAGTAGTTCTTTCGCGTCTCGACGCTGAAAGTTTTCACGGAAACTTCCACGAAACTCGGTTCACTTCCTAAAACAAGAATCTGATTACGTTGTTCTAGAACTTTGTCAATATTAGTTTAGAATGTATCAAATTTTCTTTAAAACAGTTAGGATTTGTAATCGAACATTGTAATACTACTAAAGGAAAAGGATTAAAGTTCAGAAATATAATGATATCACTATCACTATCACTATCAATTGTATAGAAGTTACTATATTAAGTTAATGACTTTCTGATCACTACTCTGACACGTGAAGCAAATTAGTGACCACCATTCATTCATTCATAATGTACATAATCACTATACATTTACATACGTATATGTCTTCATTCGTACAGATCTCTGCATCGTACATGATGCACCTCGAAACATCAAGAAATACAAAAAAAAAAACAAACAGCAGGATAAAATTTCGATACTCTTGGAACAATCCTTCCCTTCGGTTAGATTCGAAAATAGCCAAGAAGGTAAAAGAACTTTTCCCAGCTGACGGGTGACGTTAACAGGAAACCATTCCCCCGTTTTGGCGTTTCATCAGACGGAATCCAATTTGAAAATGCGTTCGCGCGACCAATCTTACCGGAAGAATCGCAGCAGCGTCGCGAAGATAGCGTCGCGGAGCGTAAGGGCGCGGAAAGGGATACGGCAGAGGTCAGAAGTTGCGGGTGGAAAGTTGGTCGTTATCGTCGTAGCTTTCCACGGGGAGGAAATGGGGGCCGATTAAGCCTCGCCATTTTCCAATTAACGCCTTAATTAAATCCTCCCGCCCCCGACGGCTCGGCAGTGCCAGCCGCGCGGCGTCTACGACTCTGCGAAAAGAGACGCGCACTTAAAATTGGCACGACGTGGCATGGCATGGCATGGCATGGCATGGCGTGGCGTAGCAACGGGTACGCCGCAATCCCGATTGCTCTACGTTACGCCTGCTGATCCGTAATTGCGTTCTTACGCGGCGAAATTGCCGACCTCTCGTCTTTCGTTCCGCGTCTCCCTTTCGTTTTCTTCGCGCTCAACGACGCCTGACTTTTTCGCTTCACGATGAATGCCTCCGACCATGGAACAATTATCATACGGTAGTTTAACCAATAGTTTAGGAGTCCAGTGATTTCCAAACGTTTTGCACGGAGCTCCCCTTTTCGGAACGTCTCTGAATTAGAAAAAAGTGGCGTGATTGGTGGACTTTAATTATCAGTGTATCGATAGAAAAAAGTTATTCGTGTAAAGTTCCGTGTTACAAATTTCCTTCCATGGCTTGTGTAGAATTGTGAAATGCTCCACGTGACGTCTCCAACTTTGAAAATTGATGTATTGAAACATTTTTACATTGAGCAGTTTTTAGATGAAGCACTTTAGGATTGAAATATCACTTTATATCGAATGACGAAACGGAACTTCCTAATATCTACAGTTTATTCATGCAACGCGTTTCAATGATAAAAATTGAAAACTTAGAGAATCTTTTTCCTGAAATTCAATTTTTGCAGTGAACTTCTAACTTTGCAATGTTTATTTTCGAAACTAAGCGTCATATGAACAAACTATAAAGGTAAACAAAGTTTCATTTTATCATCCCTTATAAGCTGATATTTTTCAAAAATTAATTTAACGAAAACAAAGATTTCTCCAAGCTCGTTTCTTTATCACATTCCGTTAATCTTTGTCGAAGCGAGAGCGTTCCTCGTTGTCCTTTCGTTAGAGAGTCGAATCTCCAGAATCGACCTCCATCATTCTTAACTTGTTAGTTCCCACGAGGGACAGTCCGTGTCGTCGTTGCTCTTTCGCAGAACCCACATTAGTGGACCACTTGGAGTGAATGATGGCCCTGTCCAAATTCTGTACAAAGTCATCGTTGCCATTGTCTATAGTACCTCGTCCACCCTCCTGGCGCCAATCCCTGGCCTTCGGGATTAGCACCCCGCTGGCGTGCATTCGGCTCTTTGTTGGAATCCTCCTCATTTTTCACAGTACTTTCTGAGATTAATCTACGTATAGATTGAAATTAATCCAACAAGATTTTCCAAGTAATATACTTATTTGCGATTATTTCCCTTTCCCCCATTAAATGGATTTTTGTCATTTGTTAGAGCAAGCCAGAAGAAGAAAACACTCCCATAGAATTTGAGCATCATCCATATGGAAATATAGTCGTGTCAAGGAATGTATGTATCTATAATAACAGTGCATGCATATAAAAGTGAGGGATGAAATAAATGAATCATTGATCCAGTAGGATGTAAAAGATGCAAAAAAGCCAGGTGTCTACGCGTTTCCACGCGATTGGACCTAGGAATTTCAAACGCAACAGTTGAATTCTTCACGAGACAGTTTAATTCCCTACAGACACCAATTTGCCTCGCACGTCGACCAAATCAAAGACAAATTTTGCTTGAAATTTACATCTCGGCTCTTCCGTTTCGTACCCGTGTCTTTTTACAAGATTTCAAATACTGTCGAGTACTGAGCGACAAGGATCGATGTAAATCCCGCCGGCTAGTCGTTTGAATATTCAAGCGACCCAGTTAATCATCCCCGCCCGCTTCGGTCAAAGAAGCTATCATTATCAAAAGCTAACCGTCGCTGAGCGTTTTTATCGGGCGGGCTGGTGTAATTTGAAATCGTTGTTAACTCGATCGTGGCTATCGATTCTGGTCGAGCCGCATTTGCCACGAAGAGCCATGAATTTCAAATGCACGTTCTGTCGTGTAACCGTAGCTGAATCCTCGGTATCGGTTTCTCTGGTTATCGATCGAACGACATCCAAGCCAAGAAGGCGGATATCGGCCTCGCTAAATGACAGCTCTCTGCTCGTTCGCGGTGTGTACCATCCCTTTGGAACCGTTCACTTCGAAGTTGCAGCCTTTCCTTTGTGTCTTTTCCTCGGACGAATCGCGTTATGGCGTCGTCCAGGTGCGTGTAGGGTTGTATTAAGGCATATGCTACAGGGGCTACCGACCTAGGGGCTTCCGCCAGGTGGAGAGTCCCCAGAGATTAAACGGGAAGTTATTTCAGTTGTGTACAAAATGTGAGCCCTCTAAATTGCCGATTTCAAGAAGCGTTTTGTACTATATTATATACGGAAGATGGACAAGATAATGTGAACACCTGTGAAATACATTATGGGTTCTGTTTGTTCGAGGCTGGGCCATCGTATGTCTTTAACCCTTTGGCCTACAACTACGAGTGAGTCTCTTGGTAAGGAACTTGGTCTGTAAATAGTAAGCACGAGTCTGTCTCGTGGTACTTGGTTCGGACTTTCTATCATCCTGTGTACTATGGCACGAATATACTCGTTCAAATAATCACAGCACCACTCCCACGTTCATTAGTCGGTAATACTGCGCCAAAAAACTAGGTGTCCGCATTTTTTATTTAATCCTTGTATATATACCCATAGTATCAGTAGTTCAGCGGTCTCGAAAATCCTACTCCTAAGCTGGGTGAACGGTTGAATCGCTGAAAGATCGCGTGAAAATCAACGTACGTGCTCCGACAGACTCGGCTGAATAATTAACCTCGCGGACACGTTAACCTTCCGGCACCGCTGTCGGTGTCTTCCCATCGATTCTTCCGTTTTTCCTCCGCGTTGCTCAACCGACCCGGCTACACGAATTGATGGTTCTCGATAATGCACGAGAAGAGAATCAGCTAACCGGGTCGCCGTGACTGCGGTTCTTTTATAATGCGACTACCAATGGAGAGCACGTCCAATGCTAACCAAGATAGATGATCTAGCCGGTTGGTTTATTTATCAGCCGTGAAGCGATCTCGAATAGATAGCCGGACAAGAACGAACAAGGATATGCAGCGCATAGGAGCACAGGGAACGGAGAGAACGTTCCAGGTATGTGCACTTTTCGAGATGGAGCCTCTATCAGAAGATTGACCCGTTAGGGAAAAATACTACCGATGATGATGCCGCGATAGGAGCCCCGGTATTATCACCGTGGATCAGAGTGAATCGTAATTTTCCAGGAGCTTGATCGGGGAATGCATAGTCCTCCTCCATTCATGGAAAAATCGATACCGCCTGCGAACGTTGGATTTCGTATCTTGGATCGCTATTTTTTTTAACTGCCCATGAATGGTGCCGTTCGACCCAGTAATGAGGCAGCTTGGCATTATAAACGATTTTGTAGGTATTTAGAAGTGGTTCAATCTTCCCTGCACTTTATGAAGACCATATCACTCCTGGAAAGTTTATAACGAAGTGTCTTGATATAAGTTGTTTTTGAGTTATAGCACTTTAAAGTTTTTAGAGCCTTTGACAAAATCTATTTCAGCAGCGGTGATAGGACAAATTTCACGACACGATTAAGAAAGAGTCATCTGTAATGTAATACAACACTTTTGTACTAAGCCTCTTTTACGAATAACTAATTATTGCATTTTCATGTATATTGAAACGGTGTATTGCAAAAGTGATTTACTTTAAGATTATTATTTATGCCTACATTTCCTTTTTAACAGCATGCATTATATAAAGCTGTATGGGAGACACATGACAATATTTTTTTTAGAAAAATATTCAATTTTTATGTTATTTGATTATTGCTTTTCTATAGCAGCAGCATGATAATTACACGCAATCAATTTGACCTTTTTGACAATTGAATATAACAGAAGGAAATTGCTATCTACGATAAATTTGCCTTCCTCTTTTCTGTCCTAAGTTCAACAGACTAGGATAAACAAAATTCTGTACGTATGTATATGTACATATATTGGCTTCTGTTTTGCTCTGTATCTCAGGAGTGGTTTATCAGAAAATCAGACAGTTTGGTATGTTGATTTCTATACGTAAAACCTTTATACCATTAAATTTTTGAAAATATTTACTAAGGATGTAGAGACAAATTAACATAAAGAGTGCCGTATTTTTTTTTTTTATTAGAAATTTCTACTCTTAAAAGCAACAATATTTTATATATTCTAACACTAAAAAAATGTCCGTAACAGAGTTTCCAATTCTTCTTAAAATAGCAACGGAGAATCAAATTTCATACTAGATCGCTTTCTCCCGGATTTCACGATTTGCATGCTTTAACACCTACCAAATTACGTCCACTAGGTCAGGAATGCTTGTCAGGTGGCTGTGTTTGTAAGATGTAAGTTCATTAATAGTTCAGCGGTTGTGTAAATACTGGTCGGTGGTTGGAGTTTCGTATCCTGGGACTATTTATGACTTTGAACTGCATCTCGGGGCAATGATTCGACGT
Organism: Hylaeus volcanicus; assembly: GCF_026283585.1. NCBI lineage: Eukaryota > Metazoa > Arthropoda > Insecta > Hymenoptera > Colletidae > Hylaeus > Hylaeus volcanicus. The sequence continues at coordinate 4,634,731 of NC_071976.1, read as the reverse complement.
TAACTTTGTACATAATATAACATGATCTCTAAAGTACGAGCAGATTATGGTCCTCTATCTCTGACTAAACATACTTGACCTGGAGTTTAGTGTTCGCTGTTTGTCAAGTTTATGCAATTTAAGGGGATAGTTTTCAGTAACATCTGTATTATTTATTTATACAATAATTTCTTTTTAATCTATCCTTTCAACTTTCATTTACTTTTGTTTATGACTATGAACCAGTGGATTTAATTTATTGAAATGTAATGGACTTTCACAAGTCTACTGGGAATTGCACAATAGACTAGATCCTGTACTGAACTATAAGTTGAGCGATTCAATTTTCACGCTAAACTTTGAAATGATCTGTAGTAACGTAACAGATTTTAACAAATTTTGCATACGAGGAACAAAGATATACAAACCTTCATTTTGTTAAAGGTACATTAAAGTAAAACTATCACAGTGCATATATCCACTACCAATTCGTTGTCAGTAAATAATAAAAGTACGTATTACCCTGATACGATTACAAGATCAGAATGTCGTTTAGAAATAATCGATACGAGCCTCGAATATTTAGTGGATACCTCACCCGACGTTAGACGCTTCATATAATATTTATCAGCCGATATTTGTCATTTTGATACACTCACAAAGCAGTCGCTCGTTAATTCAATACCACGGTTGCATTTTAAAGCGCGTGGTTCGCGTTTCAAAATTAGTGGCGATTGCGTAAAAACAACGCCATTATCCAGCAACCAAGCGAATAAAGATATCGCGATTCCGAGCAACCGGTCTGCTTCAAGTAACACGTTCGCGATATACCGCCGGGCGTGACAACATCCATCTATCCAGCACAGTGACAAAACTGGTTATCCCACTTGTCGTTGCTTCGATTATTCCCCGAACGAACGCTACCAATTTCCAACTAACGTCTCAATCCGTAGGTGTGCTTTATGAAACACATCTTTCTCATTATGCTAATCGTGAAATTTACACCCAGCGGTAAAATGCAAATGGGGGACGCCTATTAACAGCGAAGGCGCCATAACTCCTGTTAGTATTTATAAACGTTCTTGGTCTTCGCGAATATACAAATCTCGTGGGATTCCAGGTGTTAATACCTGTGATGTGTCACGAATGGACCATGCGGGGAATTTATGTTGCATAATTGACGAAATTGTTTCTTCCGTTGGAAATCTTCCATATTAGTTGAGTCTATAAAACGAGTGCTAATGTTAGGAGAATATACGAACTCCGTTGTTGGTGTTGATAATAGAAAAATATGTATAAGTGACGAGCAGGCCTATTTGAAATTATAATTTCATATTTTTGTCTGTTTTAGGTGAGTTGAGCATCGACAAATTGCGCGACAGTTTCGTTCCTGTACGTAAGTAGCACTCAGGTGAATGGGAACGTTTCCCATGACACGACTTTCGAATGACGTTTTTATTTCGCGGAAAAAATAGTTGCCTAGGTGAGACATTAACTGTATACATGCTCACAATCGTAAATGCTTGAGATCTATGAATATAAAACTTTGAAGTGTATCACATTGCTTAATTAAGGCAAATGAATGTAATTCTTGTTTTCTTGATGAAAGAAATGTAAATTACGGTATCGTAGATAGCAGTTGTCGAGTATAGCATACATAGAAATTGATTTCAAAATACACAAACAAATATGGTACTCGACTTTTCCTTTTAAATACCATCGTTTCTACAATTTATTGAATTTACTAAAAAAATATTCTTGATCGTGTTATCATATTCTCAGTCACGTAACTAAAGAGTGTTTCATTCGGATGCACAGTATTATTGTATAAAATTCATAAAAATATCCTGTTCTTACCAGTGATGGCATAATTCCTTAAAATCACAAAGAACCCACGCACCGTGAAATGAATAAAGAAAATGTTACCCTACTAAATCTCGTAGTCCATACACGTAACACAATGGACATCGGACGAAAAATCAGAGCTAAGGAGCACATATGTACTTCTGAAAAAATTTACGATTCCCGAGGAACCAGGTGAGAAGAGGACGGTCGCAGTTGTTACGTAGCTAGGTCCGCCGATGGTTGGCCGAGTACCGGTCAGACCGGCTCTCGGAGTGTGCAAGGAGGAAATTCACCATGTTCCTCTTTTATTTCCCTTCGTTGCCTTCGGCTCGATTCCCTCGGTTCCTCGCGAGAACAAAGAGTTCAACGCTAGGTCCCTTAAGCTCGGCTCACGCCCCCGGCGTCGTCAGCAGTAAAAAGATCGGCTGGCAAATCGATATCCGATCGAAGATTCGACGAAGCCTGTAAATGTCTAATCGCGGAATTCCTCTTACACCAGGCAATTCCATCCGGTAGCCCCTAAGAGAGCTTCCGATTGTGAACCGAAAGTAGGACACAGTGTTCCACTTCTATCGTTAGCGGCGCCGATCGCGGCGCAATTCTCCACCAAAGAAGGAACCTAGTGGAGTTGGAATTATCGAGACGGACGCGTCGGTCTCCCGAGTACCACTCGTTTCGGACGCTATTAAACCGAACGAAGATTTGGCGAACTGTTACAATCGGAATCACGGCCCAGGCGTGAACTTGGACTCCATTACCTGACTCCCACGTGCTGTATCGTCGGCATTATTTCTTTGCGAGTGGTTATTGATGGGCCCGCGTGTGGGATTTTCGTAACCATCGCCGATTCCTCTTGGAATTTAAATCGAATGGTAAATCCACTCTGCGCGAAGGCCCTCGATCAATCAACGTAACAACGTCACGTATTACCGGATGAATAGTTGCATAATAAGAAATTATAAAGCAATTTCTCGTACAAAGTTCAGTTGACAGATTTTTAAACATCGAAATTACAGGAAAACCTGGATTATAGTAGGGAATCGTGAGTGAATATTATTGCAATAATAAGAAATTGATGTATCGATTATGTATCGCTTAACAACTGTGACTTCAGTGATCAACACAAGCAACGAACGGATCCTTGCGCAATAATCGAGGTTCTACTGTACCGTACGGACCTAATGTTCGAGTTATAAAAATATATTTTACGACACGTATTTCACGGAACCACCTGTTTCCCTTAAAGAATCGTCATTCATATCATATCCAAAAAAGATTACACACCCTATTTAAACAAGTCGATCGTTGTTAAATAATTCCGCATACACCTCTTAAAAATTACATAAATCAAAGTCTCCGTATTAACGGGGCTCCGTCGGTTATAAGTTCAGCCGCAAGTTTCCCTGGAGAAATTATAAAAAGCTCGTAACCAGCGGCTTAACATTGCTTAAGGCTTTAGGAAGAACATAAGCGATTATATCCAGCTAGTAATCCCTCCGTAATCCTCGGTTTCCATAAAGTAGGATCCTCGCGCGAATGCACGCGCGCTGTACACCAATAATAAACTCCTCCGCAAGCCACCGGCTGAATATTGCAAACTGTCCTACATAAGCCGTCGGAGTTTCTCTGGCACTCCGGCGACGAGAGCGCTCGGCTAGCGGTTGAGAATGATTTTTCCCTTTGTCCCCGGGAACTTGGCCTCATTTTCTTAGAGTACGCGACGCGTCGAGCGAAAGCTTCTAACCGGAGAGCGAGAGAAGATCGTCCCGATCATTCGTCGAGGGCCGAGCTTAATCCCGTCGCGTTCACCGGGAACGCCATCCGCGAGAGAAGAAGATTCAACGCGCGGCGCGACGATGACTTCCAAGAGAAAAGGAGGTTTAGCCGCGGATGAGTGGCAAGACTTTCCATCTCGAGCCGCGCTCATTTCTCTTCATTCTTTTCCCCGTGTACACGCGGATAACCGGCCCGAAGACCAAGAGCTGTAGCGTCGAGTAAAAAAAGATGAAGATGTAGAGCAGTGGTGCACAATCTTGTTCGTTACTGGGCTGAATAAACAATAAAATTATTTTTCTGAACTTGGAATCTCGTAATAAAATTGGTCTCAGACAAATAACGTCCTAGAATCCTAGAGTATACAATCATAAGTGCCCCTAAAAAAATTCTACTTTGCTACGACTATTAATAATAGGACTATATATAAGATTCACATTAAGGGAGGAGTCCGGTGGAAAAGGTTCTGAAAATCGAATTCTTTTTGCATTAATCAAAAGTAGGATGTATCACGAATGTGTTCCAAAAGTAGCGTCGCAATTAAGATTGAAATAACGAAATTACAATACATTCCGTGAGACCGGTCAGAGTTGAAAACGGCACGCCGCGTTCAGTCTAACGATTTCGGAATTTTTCATCGAGTTCTCGAAGAACAGCTTAATGTACGATACTTTGTTCTTTTGCGGACCACTAGTACTGTAGCCGAAAGAGTCTTTTCCTTGAATAAGACGCATTAGAGGACGGCAACCGAGTTTTCAGCCGAGTCATGCGCTTCACGCTTTACACTTTTGCACTTTAATATCTTCGAAATATGACGATACACGCAACGTCGTACTTACTTAAATACATCCTCGCGGAGAGTTATTTGCTTCGACATGCCGAAGAACTTGTGTATCTTTTTTATTTGAATATGCTTGCCACAAGAAAATATCATTCGCAGATCCTGTCAAAATTTTTCAACAAGCATCACGTGGCACGCTTCGTTTGGATTCCCAATCTAGTATATTATTCAATAGAGCAGGCTCGTTCAACCGTGGTGTGGCAACCAAGAGATGTTGGTTGAGGGGAAAGCTGAGAGCATCTCCCCATCCTGTGGCTGCAAGGCAGCATAATATGAGTATGAGTCACGTCCCGTAAGGCATAACTGATAACGTTTAGGGACAATCGTAGCTTCTGTTGCTCTCAAAGGTGTAGCTTAGTGCTCTTCCACGTGCTTTTCACTGTTGCTCCCGGAAGAATCCTCCGCCGACAAACGAGTTGAACAGACTCACTGAATAAAGGGATAACTTTGTTTTGTGAGCCGGACTTTGTGCGCCGCTGAAGTAGATGGATACAGAGAGTGATAGAGGGTACCAGCGAAGGAAAACGCAAAGGATAAAAAGAGTCCACAGGAACGTAGAGATGTGACGGAGCGATAGAGGTGGAGAACAGCGATGCTGATGTGATGGAGTGGCAATATGGCCGACTGAGAGAGCCAGCGAGTGATCTCCTCAGGGAAAGAGCAGACATAGGACTCGCCTCGCCTTCGCATAGTCGCGCGTCCACTTAAGAAAGACCGAGCGAACACGAAAGATAAGCCAGAAACGTCGTGAATACAGATGGACCAACCGATAAGGTGGCTCGTTTGCTTTACGAACCCTCGGATGTCTCCTTCGTTTCGCTCTGTCATGATACAACGCGCCACTCCTGGCTTAGGCTTTTGCCTGTCCACCCTGTTTACGACACTCTTCTTTCGTGAATGCAGAAGCATCATCGTGACGGCACCTGGCCCGCGTCGCGATAAGGATGAACATCGGTTCGCTCTATTGCTCTACGTGACTTTGGGCCCGCGTTCTCTCGTACCAATGTCCGTTCCGTTCCATGACGTCGCTGGCCGTCTACGCCATAGTCTGGATATCGTTTTTTATTTATTCATATATTTCGAACCACCCCTCTGTGTTCAATTCCGACGAAACACGAAATTGGGAATCGAGATAACGGGAAGTTACTGTCTGGGGAATCCCATTTAGGGGGCGAATTGAATACGGTTGTATACCTATTTCGAACTAAAGGTGTCTCTATCACATTTGCTTTTAGGTGTGAATGAATAGAAATAATCGTTGAAACAATTTTCCCCTTTTTTCATTTTCATAGTGTATTTTTATTTGGTAATCAGACAAATAATAAAAAATTGTAAATGCTATAATCATGAATCATTAGTCTTTATAAATAAATATTCCCTCTTCGTAATCAGTCATTATTGATATTAGATATTAAAATATTACACATTTTTTGCATACGAATGTTGGTCTACTAATAGCATTTTCTGTATGTATATCGATTACAGGGGAGCAGATTTTAGTTGTTCTGTTATCCGAGCAATATTTTATTTGCCACTTCTCTGGTCTTTTCAGAAAGGATGTGAATTCAATTCAGATCGCCGAACATGTCCCCATATCATTAACAAATTTTCATTCTTGATTTTATTCAGATTTTCGTATGTGGCAAAACATTGATTATCACTGTGAAAGTGATAAAACTTGGCCGCAAAAGAAAATTACACAAAAATGGTTATAAAAAGTTCGATCAAACCGCAAGATACGATAGTGTGCACCACGTGTTCCACGAGTTTCCTCAGCAGGTTCACCCACGTAACCAAGAAATAATTTCTTTCTCAATGATAGAATAAAATTCGCGCGATAAAAATTTATCGGCTATTTCCCGAGACTGATGGAGACTGGAAATCAGAGAGAATCATTCGCGAACGCGGTAATTTTCAATTCGAGCGTTGAAATGGGTCTTCCACGCGGGTCATTCGATCAGCGCACGATCTTGCGCCTGCGGACCCTCGTCATCGGGAATTTAGACCGTCGAGTCACGCGAGCAGCTCGCCCGATCGGGATATCTAGAATGCGCTAGCTCCTCCGCAGACAAGGACGATGTGTGCCGCGGATCTTGGCTGACCGTGTAAATCTCTCGAATGCGGCCTCCGATGGCAGAAGGCAAAACTGATAACCGCGGACCATGCGAGTAAATCAACCGGTATGACGTCGAAAAGGGTTACCGGCGTGGAATTCCATTTCTCGGGGGGCGATATCGTCACGGCGTTTATATCACGCCGGCCGGAGGAACGGCCGAAGTTAATCACGGCTTGCTATTCCGGGGTGAAAAGGAGCGGGTTGAAGTCGAACAATGCTCGCCCGCTGCTGCAGGCGGCTAGAAACTCGGCCAGTTGCATCGAACTATAAACCGCCGGACAACAAAACTTTTACAGCCCGAGATGGCCAATTTGATACTATTCCTCTCGCCCAATGCCCCATGCATTGTTTAGGGCATTCTATACGGAATCGAGCGAGCTTCGGTGTGCTTTTCCTGTCGCTGTTACGCCATTCTGCGTTCCAGTTTCATATTTGCTTTCGCAATTCTCCATTCTACGCGTAGTGCTAGGAAGGACACCGAATCAACACTATCGATGACGGCTCGTAAATTACAGTCTGGTATCGCGCGGTATCAAACATTGTACAGTGATCATATTATTGTGATCATCTCGAAATTGTCGTTTATCCGAAGTTTGGAGATGGTTGGAATTTATAGTATACTAAAAATGGAACAGTGAACTCTTTTTTTGTCAAATACAGTATTCCTCTGTTTTTTATAATAACTAGGGTTACAAACTTTTAACGATACATATAAAATTATAAAAAAAAAAATATATATATATATCGATATTTTCTTGTGCCACCTTCACATCTAGAATTATTTAAACATGTCTCAATATTCTTTCAATATTTTTACTGTAGGTTTCATTCATTCCTGAGTCATGATACCATAGCTATATAAATTTTTCAAGAACGAATCATCCGTGTATCGTACCCGTTAACTTCCAGTTTTAATTACGACGAATTCAATTCTCTTCGCGACGAGAGGGCGAAAACGAGCGACAGGACCAAATAAACGAGTCCTAGCTTTGCCGATGACTCCACTTGAAAGTCCCGAGTCGCGCCGCATAGAGCTTTTCCTGGTACTCGGAGCAAATCTTATTCCACCAAGATTAATTCCCTTGTTTCTCCTTCCACTGGCCGAATCGCCGCTACGTGCTTCAGCTCGGTGGGAGAAGCATAACGTGGTATTCAGGAAAAAACTTACTTGTTTCATCCTACTTTCGAGGAAACGAGGGACGCATCATCGTTTAATAATAATTTACCTCGAATCGTTTTTAAGAATTTATGGGGAATTCTCGTTTAATTTGCACGAAATGGTGTTTTTTTTTTTTTTTAAATTGTAAAGAGATCGGAATTATTACAAGTACGTAGCTACTTTAATTAAAACGAGAATAATATCTTCAGGACTCGATCGGCCCTCCATCCGCAAAGGTATCTCTGGTCTGTTTATATAATTCTGATGAATTCAGATTTCGTTTTAATATTATTTTTAATTTTATGAAAGTAGTTACACGACTACGATAACTTTGTTCCGTTTATAATTGAAAAAAGAAGACGTGGAAGTTGAAATCAAACTGTGACTATATACAAATTCTTAAGAGTGGTTCTAGTGCAAAGTTACTAATTAATGTTTGGCATAAATAGAATAGAGAAACGGAAAAACTGTCCGCGGGCGGGAGAAAAACCCTAAACCTATCGGCGAAGGCTGGGCTCGCACCAGCGCATGTTGCAAAGAAGCATGAGCGTAATAATCGAAGGAAGATCCCCTTTTTTCTAATAATCATTCACAGGCCATTACCGCGCGTGAGTCATCCGTCGCGGAAGACGGAAGTTCGAGCGACGCCGGGACGAAATGATCGCGATGCTCGTTTCCGTTAGCGACTGCTCGGAGGGTACTAGTGGGCTAGCGAACCACGAAGAAGACGATGACCGTCGATTTGATTCGAATCGCCCGACACGCATCAAACAATGCTCGCAATTACGGTGTGCCGAACGCGTAGCCGGACGGTCACCCCGACGCCTGCCGACAATGCCTGGTAAATGTACCGTCTCATTTGCCAATATTGTCCCACTTTTGTGTCTCCATTGGCGTTTCGTCGGTGTGCGTGCGTGCACGGGTTCGGCGCCGATCGATGCTGACTTTTGTACGTCGACCACCGCGACGACAATAGAGACCCTGCCTGCTCGAGTGCCGGGGGGGAAGAGGAGTGAATACGAATTCGTGTGATCATATTTTTAGAGGTCAGGGAGGGGGGTTATTCTTATTTTTAATCGATGATGGAAGGGATCGAATAAGCAAGTTGTGATTACGGGGGCACAACATTGTAGAATTTTTTTAAAAAGCGGTTTCTTTCGTGTTTCCCGAGAGATACATGTTTCAAAAATGTTCGGTTCAATTTTCAGAAAGAAATTTCCGGAATTGCTACGGTTACAACTTTGAGTGCACAGCAGTGTTAAAAACTCGGTTGAAGGTTACTCAAACTACTCTAAAAGACAATTTTCAACCTGGTTGACAGCTTTCTGAGAAAACTGAGTCCGATTGATATGATACAAATCGCATTTGTAGCCATTTTGTTTTTTAAATTGATTTCGTATACTTTTCTTTTCAATCTAAAAATAAGATTCCTTCGTGACATTCTTAAATTATATTACAAAGACATTTAATAAAGAATAATTAAACCGACTTATAATTTTCATTTACTTAAATAATTGTTCTCATAGTCTTTTGTTAAGTTTCCAACTGCAAGTTGAGGGAGTAGGGTGGGTAAAATCGAAAATTCTCTTCAGCGACTATTATTTATTTTGAAAAATGTATCCAGAATGCGGAACAAATTTGTTCAGCACTTTTGGCATATACGTTCCTAAATTTCATACTACTCAAAGGGTTAAATATTCAATAAAATATAACGAAAGTTTGAAATTAATTCATCGTATAGTTTCTTTGTAAAGAATTTCTGAAAATACCTCTGTTTTTGTGGACGTTACAGTGTCGTCCTCCTTTAATTGGACTTTTTAGGGAAATTGAAAGCAATATTGTTTGGACCTCACATTCGAGTAGCTTTCGGAAATAGGTACGTAAAAACACGGCATCGTTATAAAAATTTTGAAAATTGGGAAAATTACGAAGCTGAGAAGAGAAAGGGAAAATTACTTCATGAAAAGTGTATAACATTATATTAGATATACTTTTATTGAAAATAATATAACTTGACATTTGGAAAGCATACTTATTTGAAAGTGAATATCTGAGAAGGACTCTTCTTAGGTCGAGTTTAAGTTGAATTAAGAAAAATGTTCTTGCATACCATGAAATTTATTTGTATATGTATACAATAGAACCACAAAATTGTATTGTATTTTTTATGGTACAGTTCCTTTATTCAAGTTTAAGTAAAATTCTATTTATTGAGATTTTTTTTAAACTGGAAGCTGCGCTCAAAGTTATCGCTTCTTTGGGAAAGCGCACGACCTCTCGTAACATTTGGAGAAAATCGAGTCTCCCTTGTCTACGTGCTCGTATGTGTTCGTTGACTTCAGGAATCGCACTTCTTCATTCGACGGAAGGAATAGAGTTAACTTGTTCCGTTACGAAATCGACGATTCTTGGGTTTCAGAAAGAAAGTTTTCCCATTATACAAAGCTACGATCTTTTCTTTATTAATCCGGTAAGTATAACTTTGCGAAACTAAACTAAAAGTGGAGTCCGAATCCTGATTTTTCATGCAGTAAGTTTTATAAGAGTAGTCTCGCGCGGCGGAAAAGTTTAACAACCGCTGACTTTCGTTTTGGGTATATTCGCATTTGTCCGTTCTGTTTGCGCGATAGTCGCCGCGTCGCGACTCGGAAATCCGCGCGAATTCTCTTTAATATAAATATTGAATTTTTAAAACAAAATAATAGAATCAATTCTCTTTCTCTTATACGTTGTAAAAAGTAACTTCGTCATATCCAACTCCGTTTCTTTCTTCATTAAAATTATGATGCATTATTGCATTATTGCATGCTGAATGCATTATTAGATATACGAAAATTACAGAGGTAGTCAATTACATTTCAACGCGCCGCACCTGAACTCGCATCCAATATCCTTCGGCGCGCGGCGTCGTTCTGCAGCGTCGATCAAAGACTCCGGAACGCCTCGAATTCGAGGCGTTCGCACAAGCACACGGTTATACCCTCCCGGTGCTCGTGTCCTTTTCAAACGTCACGACTACCCCGAAACTTCCCGCGCGAAAAAGAATCAATGAACTCGCAGTTACAAGATTACGAAACTTCAGTTCTATTGAGAGTGGGGCGCGAAACGACGTATCTCTCGTTACTTCCTGACTGCGTCAGATATTGCCGGCAAGGCTCAGTGCGCCCCATAAATGTAGTCCCAGAGACGATAACATCGAGCGCAGTTCGGTAATGTGCGCGAACGCGTCGGGATATATTCGTGCCGCGTTCGTTTTACAAATAACGAAGAGGGCCGTGTGCACGCGTTTCTCGAAAGCTGAAGAGGGCCTAGCGGGGGTGGTACGGGCGCGGCAGAGGGAAATAGAAATCATAGAAACGTTATCACGGCAGTTCTCGCGCGAACGACGAAATACCGGTTCCTATTCGTTATACGGTTGTGCAGTTTCGTGTCACTTCGCAGTTCCCGTTTCTACACGTGCCCGCGATACCCGAACGGAGTCACGTGCGTGTACTTATACTCGGTGTTTCTGGAAGTTGCTGGCCAAACTTTATATAAGAGTATCCTGTTCATCTGGCGGAAGGAGCTGTGTACGGAGGAGTCGCTTAACTCGACCTCCTCGAATTACTCGTAAAGTAAGCATTGGATGAAAGGATGTTAACTGCGTGACTTCTAAGAAGACGCGTGACTTAATAATTTGTTTGGCGAGCTATCCCGTCGAGGCATAAGATTTAAAAGAAAATTAAAACTCCAGTTGTAGAGTACTGAATTCAAAATTAGTATAAAATATAAATTAACACGTTCTGTTGATATGTAACAACTTACTTACTCTTAATGGTTTCGGAAGGAACCAACATTTATCGTTAAAAAAAATCAAAACTTATTCGTTTCTACGAGATCCCTGCAGGACACACCTGGCGGTTGGATTTATAAACTATTATGTTCGATTTGTTAAGATCTGTGAAGATCGTCATAATGCATATCTGAACGTATTTTAATACCAGCAGCATACGAAATGTAATAAAAAGACATGTGCGCTTATGCAAAAAAAAGAGATACTGCAAAACAAATTTATTGCAGCGTATTGGTCCCTTTATACAATCCTAATAGTATATCAAATATTTACTGCATGATCGCGATTGGAAGAGATATTCAGATGACCTATATAACTGCTGTTGCATGTTGTTCTTAAGAAAGAATGCTCATTTACTTACTTCCAAATGCATGCAATGCATCACAAATGTTGAATCACAAATTTTCTCTGAGTCCAGTTTAAATGATACGAAGGATTGCTGCATGGCCAAATTTCAGTCAAAGAGGAAATAGTTAGACCAGAAGGTGTTCGAGTGTGGAATGATCCCTTTGCAAACAGCTGTTACGTACCGTGACGAAGGAGGCTCAGCTAGCGAAGCGCTGCCGTTTACGGTCCATTAATATCACTTTAGTAAGTGGGAGTATGCTCGGACGAAAGGCAATCCGTTTTCATCCTCTCGTCTCTCGGATCCTCGATGAAGGCGGAGACGGCTAGGTAGAAGGTTAAAAGGAAGGAACTGGTCTCGCTTTGCTCGGAACAGGAACGTACCTCTCTACGCGAACGGATGCAATAATTAAGGTAGATACTCTGAAATGGGCGAGAAAGAGTGTGCGGCGGACGCGTAAAGATGGAGCACTCCCCCTTAATACCGAGATATAGAAACCATTAATTTACGTCACATTACGCTCTTGGTGTACGATTTCAGTCGTGCACCGTAATAGGCTCTCTGCCAAGGCGGTACTCTAATTTGTTCGCCACGTCGTTACTGCTGCACAGCACTCCTTTTGAAACCCGCAGAGTTTAGGGGACCCTGAATGAGCTACAGTATTCGCTTTCTGTCTTTTTCGGTTGGTATTATTCAACCACGGACATCATGCGGGATCATTGTTTAGCGTGTCCTCGTTACTTGGTTCTTTGCTCGTCTGTTAATATCTTCCTCTATCCATAACGATCAATCCAAGCAGAGCTTACGTCATTTATAGTCACAACAAACCCAACCGAGGTCGTTAAATAATGTCTCATAAGTGTACTATAATGTACTCGAGTTTCTTATCAAGCTCCCTCTCCGATTTACAATTTCAATGTGCTCCCCGCGCTAATAAAAATATTTTTCTTTTTATTATTAATTGGTACCAAATACGCAAATAATAATCTTACGTGTCCCCTTTCGACAGAATTGCCACGAATTCACAGTTTGGGATATTACCGAGCGGAATTTTCGTTCAGCTCCTTGTCTCAATGGGAACTGATTACCGACGATCATCCATCGCGAGACGTCGGTTCTCGTTATCTCAAAAGTTAATCACCCATCGTGAGAGATCTCGATAGGCAAGGATAGACCATTACCCCGAGGAGTTAATGCGAAGTGAAATTAATGGGATCGAGAGCTGGCATGGTATCGTGCCAAGGAAACCTCGTTGTAATCCGTCAGCTTATTACGGTACAATGAGTGAGCGACGTCGCGTCGCTCCGTACGCATGCATCCTGGACTTGTTCACCGGATAGCATACGTCAGTTTTCTTTCCGGAATTCTGCTTTGATGCGCGTTCCTTCGCGAAGAACTACAAGTTCCATCGGAACGATCGCTTCCCTGATACTTCTCGCAGAGGGTAAATGAGATTGATCTATCCGGGCGGCTGGTGGACTATAGTCTTCCATCGAATAGGTTTCCACGGTAGTCAGCATAAAAGTTATCGGAGAACGGAACAAGAAATTCTCATCCGAAGTGTAAACTCCGAACGATCTTGTTGCTCGACTGCGGAAGCAGATCGTGAACTCGAACGAAATCTTCTGGTCATTACGCTTTACGGTTATGTACATTTCGATAATTGAAAAGATTTGCTTCGCAGAGTTCTTACTTCCTTTGAAAGCTGAACGATTCTCGTGTTCCGTAGACGGTAAAGAATTCATCCACGGTGGATGTACTTCGACGGTTGATCGTTGTCGTTCGTCTACTTCGTGCTCCGAGTACTTCGTTCCGACGTTTATAGATTCTTGTTTTGTAGCTAGTCGTCTTCATTTCGAAGCACTTCATGATCAAGACGGAAATTGTATGGATTGTTGGAAGACTGGCTTTAAGATTTAGAGCCCAGATCCGTGATCACCGGTTACTTGTATTAACCTTCCATTGCGAGAATTTTATTTTACCTTTGAAACAAATAAATTATTTTGTTGTCATTTATAGTAAGAAAGAAGTACAATTTTTATCATTTTCTTTTATGAATTTCATTATTAAATTACATAATAAACATTCAATATTAATTAACATTATCCTTCGATAGCATAATTAATTCGTTTTCGTTCGTTATGGAACAATGTTCATCAATTTATATACCAGAGATATTTTGGAATTAAATCCAAGTCACGATGAAAAAGTCTAGCTATATTAAAAGATCCTACGAATAAGAATATGTGAATATCCCATGGGAATACAAAGCCAACACCGAAATGTACAAATCAGCCCTAAGTGTCTTCAATACTTGTCAGACCACCGAGTCTTTGAGGTCCGAGCGTCGCAGCGGTAAACAAAGAGAAACTCGCAATTTTGCCACCCAGCAAGCGGCCATCATCTAAACAATGTCCCGGAGGTGTCCAGCTAGAGTTCATATATAGCGTTTCTGGTAAACGCGCTATCCATAAAAGTCAATGGCCGAGCGTTCTTCTCGCGTTGTTGTCTCTCGCAAATGCCAGATAAATAGCCCTCCAGGGTCTCGACGACACCAACTAATACTCGCCCGGTACTCTGCTTCTCTTCCTAGCGTATGTGTCCGTGGAGGTAGGTCAGCCTATATCAATATAGGAAACTGGACGTTGGGGATCGATGGAACTCGAAAGGTTACGCCTTCTAGGGGGCTAGCTCGCTAATATCGAAGGCGGATGACTTATGGCTGACGTCTCCGTGTTCCCTGAGACCCCTAACCGTCGATGTCGGCGGAGGTTGTACACAGTGGTGGTCAGCTACTCGCAAAGAGGAACCACCTTCCTAATTCTCTAAAAATTGAATCTGAATTTCTTCGTTGGAACAGTGAATCTTTTTAAAGTGTTATAAATAAATTTTGCATTTTTTCGAAATTTAAGAGTAGAGAGACTGTAACGACATTATTTTACAATAATATTTTTCAATTCGTTCATTTTACAAGGCAGAAACATGTAAACTGTGAAACAATGTTTTACAGCAAGTGGTTCGCGGAGCCTAATATAATATTAAGAATTTTATTAAAAGATTGTTAGATATTAGAGGAAAAGCAATCGAATAAATTTATCGGTACAATTAGTACTCTGTGTCAATAGTTGTCACCAAAGATTGCGACAAAGTTATTGTTAAAAACTCGATAATATTAAAGCGAAATTAGAAATACACCGGTTAGAATGTAAACTACCAGTTTGGTAGTTTTAGTATTGAGCTGCAAAAAAAAAAAAAGTGCAAAAAGTGGAGATTCGATTTCGAAAACCCTCTCGAGTAGCTGGCCGTCACTGTACGTCCACGGTTTGGACCCCTTGCTACCAGCCGCAGGGATCTCTTGAACGTGGGTTAGGGACGCAACGATCTGGAGTCGCGTGTGACTCGCATGCGAATGGAAAGACACACAATGGAAATGTAATTCCATTCCCCGCGACAAGGACTTCGGACGCGGGCCATATTGAATTCTTCTTCTGGTTGGGTGGAGGAACATCGTGCAGCGGCTTGTCGCGATCGTTGTTCGCCCTCTTGTTGACGACGAGTGTTTCTTTTCTCGAATAGGGAGGGGTTCGTTTAAAGTTTTCTTGGTTTCCGGAGGGGTTGATATTTCGGACGGAATTCGATGGACAATCGTTCGGTAAAGAACCGTGTCATATAGAGTTTACTGGTTCCAACGTTACGTTAAATATTATGAGGCGAATGGAATGAAGAATGTAATGGCGAGTCATTTTTTAAGCTTGGCATGCTTATAATATTTCCAGTAAACTCGAACGACGTTCCATCAAGATTTTGTATGCGTCGTAACTACAGAATAAAATAATTTTCATGCGAGTCGCTCGAGATTATACGTGCTTTCTTACTATTGGATATTAAGTTCGATTGTCGCCAAATTTGAGATGAAACCGAAGGAAATTTATAGAGATTCGAATAGAGTATTTTCGTAGTGCAGTTCAAGTACAAGATAAACTTGTGTTATTAATCATTTCTGATAGTATTAGTATTAAAATTCTCTAGACGGGGTAATTGTAATATCAATCTACTATAGAATATAATTTTAATTAAATATATTTTCACTTTGTTCTCTAATTCTAGAGGTATTTTGTTGATCACAACAGGACTTTGAACGAACCTATAACATAAAGTATTTCGAGATGTTTCAAAGTCATGTGATCGTAGAAGTTTGATCGTTGTGGTGCAAGAGAAATGCTAGGGAGAATCTCGACCAACATTCTCTTCGATACATCGGTCGGTGTATGGTCGTGCGTAGATGGAAACGCCGGACTTCACCCTTCAGGTCCGTTCCTGACAGAATGAGGACGTTTCTACGTGGAATGTAAACTGGTCCCCCGAGGTTTCCGTAGATCGCGTGGCATTCGGCAAGATCCACCTCTGGTACGTTTCAACTGCCCATAAATCGTCACAATGGTCTAGGTTGGGTCTCCTACGAGGTGTTTGTCACGTTAAACTGTTTTTTTCCGGGCACGTTATTTAGGGAACTCCATTCTGATAGTTCTTTTCCCCTTCGGTATAATTCTTGAAATGGACCCAGCGCGCTGTAACAGTGACTGGAACAACACCACCGCTCTCTCTATCTCTCTCGCTAATACATTTTGATCTTTAATCTTCGATAGTACCTTTAACCGAATTCAGAGCTATTTATTTTCCAGATTTTTTATCAACTCTGCTACTTCTGCACGTGAATTTACTCCAAATTATTAAGCACAGCGTTAGTATACCGAATTGTTCCTTGATGATCATGTCGTTGAATAGTAAATATTGCCACAGTTGGTTGAGGATCATTTTTCCGAGTATTTACTCTGAAAGCTCGAAAGACTGATTGGGTAGTTGTTGGACTTTATTTGATTTTTCTCTGGTTTGCAGACCGCCAAGACTTTGGCACTTGTCCAGTGCTTGGGAAAGCATGTTAAGGCGCGTGTGTGCTCGATGATACGATAGAGCTGACTGATCATTTTCTAGGGGAGTCATTGGACCTGAATAGTCGGTCCTCGGATGACTTTCTTGCTTTCAACAGCCGTAATACCTTGGTCCAAGGGTAAAATGAATCTACTTGACGTACTTTGTATCGTTAATGATTTGGATGGTTGAAACATTTATTTAAATGTTCTAGCTGAATACTATGATGATTATTTGTATCAATACCACCGGCGAGGGTATTCTAACGAAGCTACCATAAGTTGAGCAAAAAAGAGAATGACAAGCCCTCCCCATTTTTACATTTCATTGAGGCAAGTACTTCGAGTCCCCGTAAAACTCTAGTCTCGAGCAATTGCAACGAAGATTGCTCTTGGGTTCTATATTACTAGTAAAGTCTACGTCAACGACACCAGGGACGAACCCCAATTCTAAAGAGTATCAAAAGTTCATTTTGACAGCATCTATATTTCGAGGTTTTTAGTTGGAAATTGTCTCCCGCGAGAAGTCTTCAGATATATCCGCCATTTAGTGACTAAATCGCTACTACATTGTTGAACTCGTGATACTAATGTCATAATATAACCCGAAACCCGAGAAGTAAGTCAGAACAGGATCCGCTGAAAGCCTCACTAACGAATTTCCTATCGAACCAGATCATCATTTCGTTGGCCGCATAACCGACCAATTCGTTCCTACTTATTTGTTTGATATGCCCCACGAGGTATGGCATGCAGAACATATTCAAATTAATCGACCAGCGTTAAAACCGACCATGAACGAGTTCGATCGCCTTCGAGCATGCTCGATGTCAGGTTCATCGAGGCATCCGCCGTAAACACGTCTTTGTTCGCCGACCAGGGACGCTGTGTTTGATAACCGGACTCTCCTAGGGGGAGAATTCGCGGCGACGACTTTACAAGGAATTTCTGGGAATCACTTAGGGGTGGCGTAGATCGCGTGGCATTCACCGTCTGCACCGAACGGGCTATTCTTCCATTGGCAATCGACTGGCCGTGGAACGAGTCTTGCGGCACCTAAATTGCTCGAATTCCGAGACCACGAAGTCGCGGTACTCCGTAGGCGCAGGTTTGCACGCTAAGCGAGCCCGTGGAATGGCGAGCTTCGTTTTCAGAAGCATCGCCTTTGCTGTTCCGCGATCCTCCGGGAGACGCCTGAAAATGTCTCGATGGTGTTTGTCAAGGCCTCCGAACGGTGAGCAACAACGGCAATATGGCAACCCTCTCGCCCCTAGTCGCGTTGTCGCAGACCGAGTGGCGTGTATTTTATTGACCCCATCGACGAAAGTCGAACCCCTCGGCCTACCGGCATAACTGGCCGCCCTAATGGCTCTTGATTGAAATCTTGCTGATTCTTGACCTTCCTGCACCGAGTCGGACCACGGACGGTATTATTGATTCGTCATATTTTATCGAGTGCTCTTCCCATTTCAGCTGAAGGGGACATTACGGGTCTTCCGCGATTCAAGCAACAGCTTTGGTAGATAAATAAAGGAAAAAGGAGATATCTTCTTCCTAATTTTTATACAGAGCGACCTCTATAATATTCCAGATTACATTTCTATTTATTTGGATTGTTTGATAGACATCTAAATGGTATGTTTACGTATTCGGCTGGAAACAAATTGGAGTATTGGGGGAGTACCATTTCTTTTACCAGTTTCGATACAATTTTCATGATTTTTTTGCATCCAAAATACTTAACATAAACATTTATTTATACGTGTATAATATAGACAAGATTCTATTAAATTTACGCCTGTTCAATTTGTTTCGAGGTTACAAATAATATGTGGTTACAATACGTGGTCCTCGATATGTTAACGCGATCGAGTCCGCACTGATGATCCCAACCAATGAAAGATAATTTTCTTCTATTCCTTGCAAATATGCTTATAGCATGAATTAAGAAAAAAAGTATTGAACAAACAATTCAAACTTAAATCTTCGATTTTTTCACAAAATTTGTGTCATCAGTATCCTGAAAAAATAGTTATTTTTAAGATAAAGAAAATGACGGAATCTAGTGCTCCATTAGCAGAATACGATCATCACGAGTTCAAGTGTTGGCTAATATTATGCATTTATATTATATTTCTAATGTTATTTCAACAGTTACTTTTGTCGAGGCGTTCTTCAGGCTACCCTAAACTTTGTAAAGAATCTTGGAGGCTATGTTGTTCAACTCTGACCACGTTTTATCATGAAGTAGATTAAACTTTGGACTAGCAAAGGGCCAGTCTTTGGTTGGAATGAACTCCGAGACAATGTTGCGTGGCTACTCTTGAGTTGATTTCGCTTCGTAAGCTGTGGCGAAATCTTGTTGGAAAATCCACCCTTTGCCTTTGTAAAAGATACTCGGGGCTTTTACCACTTCGTGCAGAGCATCTATTTGGTATCCTTTGACTCTGATTTTAAGGCTGTTCTCGCAGAAATAAGGTGCACCACGCGTTAATGGAACTCGCCTTAAAAAATAATTTACATTTTGGAGTTCAACCTTTTCCTCTATCAATTGTTATGTAATGACGTAGCTCACAGCATTGTTCGAGTATTTAGAATCGTTCTGTAGATCAAAGTATACAGTTTAGCATCATTTAATCCAACTCAAGCCTTCTTATATGATTCTTAAGGAGACGCTGAATCAATGAGAACTCATCAAAGATCGAGTCGATAAAAAACAAGCCATTTTGGCGTAATCGGTAAACAGACATGAAAAAATATATACATGTCGAATTGAGTAACCTCCTCCTTTTCGAAGTCGGTTAAAAATAGGAAACGTAATACCCAACATATCTTGGCGATAACTGCGTTTAAACATCGATAATAACACTTTAATGCAGAATTACTAAAACGATTGACGCGTCTGATGTTGTCGATATCGTGATGTATTAATTATCGAGAAAATTAAACGAAACTATTCGTTAATTGTTAAGTTTAGAGCTAATAAAAAGCAGATACCTTTTTACTCGGAATTCTACGCTGTTTGATATGCTGACATAACAAATATAACATCATTATACACCCTCTATATCGAAATTATCGTTCGAAAAGTGCTCTTCATCCGCCTGAATTTGCATTCCGCACAAATGGCAAGACTAGACGTATCGAAAAATGTGTTCCGATTGAATTTCTCGATCGCGTCGCTTAGATGGTTGAAGGGCCTTCGATTTGCATCGCGGCGATTTAAAGCGTTTATTGATTTCTCGAAAGCTTCCCGAATGGCCGTGAATTCGAGGATGGACGCGGCAGAATTGCGTTTCCGGCCCCGCCGGCGAGATACGAGTGGCCCGAGAGCCAACTTCCACGGGGTTCCGTCATTTTCTGGCGGGCAGCGCGTGTGCGCGTGCACGTGCACGGTGACTGGGTACGCGTATTCAATTTCCGATAGTTACTACGGTTGCTCCAAAGGGTCAGTGAAGTTCAATTTCAACGACGTAGCCCCACGCTGGCGAGCGCCTTCGGATCGAGGATGTCGCGATACGGCAAGAAAAAAAAAAACGAATGGAGATCTCGTGAAACGGTTTGGTCACCTGCTACGTGACGGGGTCAAGACTGAGAAAATCCTGTTTTATCGGTTTCACTCTCTACGAGACCAATTTCGTTTCCTCTTCGATACGAATCGTTTCGACGACCAAATGTTTTTAGTGGAGCTGAAATTGTTAAAAGACGAATTTCTGAACTACTAGTCCTTCCATTGCGTCAGGCAAACGTTGAATCAAGTGGAAAGATAAAACTAACTATGCAATAATTTCAATATGTTTCAGCATATTAAAAGTAAATTGGGATGAATTATACGTATACTTTCTTTACATCTCACCTTGAGGATTAGGTTATTTAATTCTTTAGTGAAAAGTCCCATAATCGAAAAATAGGTGACTAAATTACTAATAGGGTACTTCGATCAATGACAACAAATTACATTTATCCCAATTCTGGTAAAAAATCCTTAGTATATTTGTCTTCTCTTTCCATCCACCTCATTTCTGATACACTCTAAAGAACCAAAATTGTATTCTTTGTAATGTAAATCCAGCAACACCAAGAATCGTCAACTAGTGTTTCTATTTTCATGTTATTGTAGATGTAAATTCCGGTTTCGTTGTTTCCGTGAAATACGCGACACGTGTAAATCTGCAAAGTAACAATGTGAAACACTGGCTCGAGCCAAAATTGAAATTCGTTACGTACCGTTGGCAAAAATACGTGTAACAAGATTCGACGCGGCGTTCGGACAAAATCTACGAGCGGACCGATGTGCCAAGCGGAGAAACAACTCGTCGAATACCAAAGCAGCCGGAATTTTACGCGACCGTTTCACGATGTTAGAACGAATGTGCCGGATTGCATCGGTTTGTAGCCGGAATCGAAATTACTAGACCGCGAGCTCTCCTGGCAGGCAAATGCGGCGAACACCGGGATTATTTCCTCCGTTGTCGGTTGCTACGAAAATGGAAACTGGCGTAATTATTCCACGGCGCAATAATTAACGGCGAGGCCAAGTTTCGCCGAGGACTGAAACAGCCGTTAATTGGCCCATCGATGCTCCTTACGTCTTCGTGCACAGTTTCCTCCATGTTTCCGGCAAGTGCGAAAGGATTACTCTTAACGTAGCCATTTTTGTTCGAGTCATGTGGTGGTAGGAGGAAGATGTACTTTCTTTTATGACACTTTTTAGAATGATTAAAAATACTTTTTAAAATTACAGAAGGTTCTCTTTAACTTTACTTATTTATTAAACGAACAAGCACTTATTACTAAATACATATATTTATTTTTTCGAAATATTGGATTGTCCAGAAAGTTCGTGCGAATTTTTAAGAAAAATTCAAAGGCACATTTCAATTTTGATATATATTTATTGAATTGCATAGGTACCATCCACAAACTTTCTCCTTTTTAAGGGATGTATACACGTTATTTGTTTTCAACCATTCCGATATATTCAGACTTGAACCACCTACTAAAAATCGGCATAGACTTTCCAGACAATCCGATATTTTGTCGATAAGTAGAGCGTTTCGTTTCGTATCACTTATTAAACTTATCGGTAGGGCTATTCGAGCAAACTCTGTCTATGAAAAAAACCGTTTGGTCAAACTCATCGATGAAGAAACTTATAATCTAGTAGCTGCCACTGTTATCGAAGGTTCGAATAAAAATTGTAAAAAATGTCACCCATTCCCGAGGGAAAACCCGTTCTCCATTCCGCAAGGAACGTGCTAACATATCTTGACACGTACGTATGTATATCGTCGTCGCTGCACATCGGTCCGCAAATGCTTCTGGCACCCGGTGGGCCGAGGGGGGAAGTAGGTGCTCGATAAAATCGCCAAACCGTGCCGGTGGGCGTAATCAGCAAAGTATAAACGGAAACTTCTCGCCGGGAACTCGATTAGAGTCGCCTCTATCAGATTCGGCCCGGAATTTCTAGCGAGCAGCGGGAATTCCGGTAACTCAGGTAAGTAACTCCGCCAGCTATTTGGCTTCATGAACGAGCTCAAAGGATAACGGTGGGGGTGGAAGGGGGTGGGTCGATGATCGGAGCGAATGCTTCAGGGCGAGGATCTCGAAATCATCGGTCTCGCGATATGTACGCTCTCCCAGGCGATGCTGGAACCTCGAGAGGGCCCCGACGCAAAGCTCGATACGCGCTTATCGTACAGAGACGGATGCTCCATTATGTCCACATGCTCGACATGCCGGCCGCTTCAATTGAATCGTTCGCCAGATTACCCAATGACGCATAATGCCCGCCACCCGTGCTGCCCTCTACGTCCACGTAGCCGCGCACACACGCCCTCCCTACTACCCTCTCGTCCTCGTTTTGTTCCAACCCCTCGTGCAACTACTCACCCTTTCGTCCCCGCCGCCGGGGCCGGTGCAGGTATGCAGCTCCGCGGACTATTGTGGCCCTCTGAGTAATTCCAGACACGTAAAAGCAATTCCCGGAATCCTCCTCATTGTTATGCAATCACGGCTGCCCGCCAGTGCAAACCGAACGGGATCATAATTTTGTCGAGAAGCCGGTAATGCCGCGGCGGTCGTGCCGATGACGCGCCAAGTGTCCTGTTTCCTTTGACGTACGTAACGTATGCGACGGCACTCCGCGTCGGTGCGTACCGCGACGGCTATCGCTGGAATCTGCCAGGACTATCGGCCACGCACGATAGGGTCGGCTAAGGGCTGACAGCTACGAAGCATGTTCCGCTCTGTTTCTTGACCACTTTGAATTTAAGGGGCGTTGAAATTATAGACGTCACGGCGGGGGTCGTGGAAGTGTTGCTTCGCTCGCGACTCAAGAACTCTGATGGTGATTTGCATATTTATGTATTAATGCATATTTGAACAATCGAAAGGCGTTTTATCTTGCGTGTAGAACGTGTAACGACAGTTAGAGAACTATCGAAAATTCAAGGAAATTTTTCAAGAAAGCGATGACGTGTGGTCGAATCTCGAGAGGGCCCCGAAAGGGACCCAGGCACTGGAATAAAGAACAATTTTAAAATATATTTTGTGAAAATTAGTTACAACATGATGCAGAATTGAATATTTCAAATTACGATTACTAATTCAATGAATATAAAAATATAAACACTTGTCATCGTAAGCAATTTGTTAGAGAAATGTATCGTACTGTTAATATACAGAAAGTCTATAAATTCTTTATCTGTATTTCGCCAATTTATTCAATTTATGAGACCTCGGGCAACTGTACATCTCCATTTCGTGTGATTGTACGATAAAATTTCTTCTTTGGTAGAGTCTTACGCAACACATAGAGAACCCAACAGAAGTCTTCAGAAACGATTGCCAGTTTTAGACCCTCTCGAGAAATCTGAAGCATACGTACTCTTGAGCTACTTCTTCAACCGTTCGAGAAACTTTATTGGAGATAACGAAATATAGAGCTGAGAGGCACCGATTCACTGGCTATCCGGCTTTGAGGATGAAAACGTCCGAGAAATCAAAGAGCGTCCACGAGAACGGCTTCGATGGACCTTGGCCAGCAGGCAGAGTAGCTTGTGCAGCTGATGGAATAAATATGGCGATCTGGTTAAATCAGTTTCTAATGATATACCGTTAATAGATAATTTATAAAAAATGAATTTTTTTGAAAACTATTATATATCGGATACTTCGTTCTTTTACGGACCACTAGTACAAGCCACGGTTCCTTGATGTTGTCCCTGCTAATCTAAACCTAATTTCACTTTATAAATGCTTAATTATGTCGGAGGTGCCAAGTACATCAGAGAATGTACGAACTCTACGATAAACGCACAAGCTCAGTCCCGTGTTTGTGCATTTATGGAGACTTTACTGTACCATGCGATTAAGAAACAATATGAGGTACATCCTGTTTACTCGTAGTACCGTAGTACCCACAATTTCGTTTTCCCTGTAACCTAGCCGCACGTACTTACGTGGTACCGTGGCGTGCTGGCTGCTACGAAGATAGAGCAGCGCGGCTGGCATAAGGTACGCGTAGGTGGGCGTCCGCGCCGGTTTGAAGGCAACTTTCCACGAAGCGGCTGCCAGGTTCACACTCGAGCCAGATTGTTTTGCCACGGGAAACTTGCGAGCTATTTAACGCCTTGCTTAAACCGCTCAGTTCTGCCGCAAGAACCTGAACCCCGCGGCATACGGCCCCCGCTTAGTCGCCCTCTTTCGGCTTGGCCCCTCGCCCTCGTCCCTTTCTTCACCCTTTAACCTCCGCCGACACCGCCACGGGAACGCCTAACCTCGCGCCACCGTCCAACGGGGAAACTTTGCGCCAACTTCGCCTACATATTGTTCACGAGCGTGAAAGGAAGCGGCCCGCCACCGAGCTTCCGGCATTAGGGAAAGACTCGACGCGTGCACCGTTCGAAATTTCAAGGAACAGTTTCCGATGTGCCCTGGGGATTAAAGGTTCTCGCTGCCGGGCGAACGGGAGTCTTTCCTGCCTCCCTGCGATCGAAACCTGGAGCGATTTCGTTTATGCGGCAGCAATTAGGCCGCCCGTTCCATGGTGTGCTTGAACTGAAACGATTTATCGAAACTGTTCAAAGTAAATCTTACGTTGCATTAAAAACTCACTTGGCAAACTGTGAGAAAATAAAAGAAATCAAATTAGATTAGACGATAACAACGATGTATACTCGAAAAACTGTAGCGAGTTACTTCAAAGCACTGAGAAATACTCTGTAACAGTGATTCTGAGGACAGAACTGGATCAAATGAGCTGATAGTTTACATCAAATATCTGATTGGCGCCGAACTAAATACAAACGAATCTGAATCACATGGTAAAAACAGATTTCAGACATCTCGATATCGAGTGCGGGTCATTTTTTCAATTTTTTTATTTATTAATTTGTTGAAAGTCGGGTGCCAGGTTCACATAGCCTCGCGATTCGCATATTGTCACACAGTTTCCAATTCTATCGTCCTACCAGTAAGTTCGATTCCCAATATGGAAGTCGGATCAATTGTATACGTTTCATTCGAAACGGCAAATATAGATCGAGCTCCCAGAAATAGTTCCATCTGCGAGTACATTTCAATTTCTATTAATGGCCCCCATTTCCGGGACCTATCAACTTAATATCCTCGTGTGCCGCACATTAGATGCATCATTGTCACGTGTGCTGTACGCCGGCTTGGAAATTAAACTTTTCCTTTAGAACGAAGTGGGGCACGATAATGACCGTATCCACGCCCAGGAACACGTAATTGCATCGCGATGACTATGCCAGGGGGCACGGCTCGCAGCCATCGCTAAGTGGTGCCACATTTCGTTGAATACGCCATCTGGAAGTCGTAGTTCGTAGGTAGAAAAAGAACTTGTACTATTGTAAACAGAATAATGATAGCTTAGGTATTTAAAATTCCCTAAGATCTTCATATTTAAATAAATACATATGTTTCTCTTGTTGCAGAAGGTACTTAAAATTTTTAATCTTTCCTCTCTGAGAAATTGTTTTAAAATCTATAATATAATGATAGTTTAGGTATTCAAAATTCCCTAAGATCTTCATATTTAAATAAATACATATGTTTCTCTTGTTGCAGAAGGTACTTAAAATTTTTAATCTTTCCTCTCTGAGAAATTGTTTTAAAATCTCTAAAACTCAGCAAAGTTTAAAAGGTCGAAGACTTCCGACTAATCTCAAAGAAGCTTAAAGTTTTCGAAGTCTCGTACGCGTAATTTGCATCCAACGTGTACGCGAATAACTCCCGTTGCTTATCGTCTCTATCGCGCTTCGCAAACTTTTCCCATTGTTTTATGAGAACCACGCCCGAAATATAGGACCCGCATAATATTTATAATCGACCTTGTATACCGGCGCTTCCTCTGTTCTCCGCGCGATGTACGCGCGCATCGAGAGACAATGAGACCGGTATAAAGGAAGTAAAAGCGCGGGAACGCTGCAATTGAAGTGAATGCGTGCTGCGTGAGATATGCGCGGCTGCGCAAGGCATACCAGGAAATATATTGGGAGCCCCGTCAACGATATTGCTATAATGAATTGCCCTCGCGCAACACGATTAATTTTAGACACTCGTTTAAATTGGAAATCGAAGCTTGGCGAATTATCTCGAATTATAATAGGAAATTAATAACCACGTTACTTCTTCGAATCAAAAATTTATCTATAGAAATTGAGAGGGAATATTCGAGCCCGGGTAGAAATTTTCGTTCAACAGAGTATTTGTCCTTTAGAAACGAGCAATTTTCTTCTTTTACGAAGATATTCTAGATCCTCGCGTGGAAGGAAACACACCCGGCATAATGTAGCATGACGTGTATTCACTGGTTTAAAGGCTGGTAGATTACAAGGTGGAAGATAGAAGGAAAGGCAAGGTAGAAAGAGTCTCGTGCCTATTAATGGGCTCGTCGGTAAGACTACCTACCAGACCTTACTTTCGTACTGGAGCTATTCGGTGGTGAGTTGAAAGAAATACTCTATTGCGAATTGAGGAGACGTATCCCGAGATGCTCTATGAAGTGAAAAGTGTACATCCTGACGTATAAAAGCAGTCGATAACTAGATAGCAACCAAGCCTATTTGGTATTCAAGCAATTCTTTGATCTCTTAGTAACAAAAATGTTCAAAATTTGGAAGCTGAATGACATATTAAATTTGCTCATATTTATCCAATCTATATACCGCAGCACAATTTTCTTGTTTAGTACTAGTAACATCGGCTACGAACTGAAAAGTTAAATAAATATTACATTTAATTAATAAAAATAAATACGTTAAATCGAATTTTCTCTTACTACGAAGGAAATAAAATTACAAACCAATATTAAAAGTTTATTTATTCACTGTGAAATATTTCATTCTACAATCCAAATTTCACATTATATTTCATAAATAATAGATGAACACTTGTCTATCTTCTATTGACTTTTTGAAATTTCTTTATAAATGAGAATTTTGCCCACCTGTATTTGAAACACTTTTAAACTTGAGCGAAGATACCATGGATATTCCTCAGAGTTGTAAATTGCTTTTCATTTATAAGAGTTTTATAAATATATGATCGCACTGTAAATTTAAATGGGATTCAAAGTCACGTGGTAATTACAATCATCGGAATTACTGTAGGAGTCTAACTGAAAAATAAGGCACGGGGATTCGAAGCCACGATCCTCGGATCCACAGTCGACCGCTTTACATACGCGACCAATCCCGTAGCCTACGTTTCGTGTTCTTATTTAACTCCTTATTGTTGGGTATGGGAGGCGCGGATACTACACTCGGCTATCCTGAATTGACATTCATTCGCCCTCGAATGTCCGTTTTCTCGGGTTTCGCGTCTCAACAACAGTGCGCGCCGCGCCCTCTTTCGCGAGTGTACTCTCCTCTCTCTTTCTCTCTCGGGTTTTGCGTCTCAACAGCAGTGCGCGCCGCACCCTCTTTCGCGAGTGTACTCCCCTCTCTCTTTCTCTCTCGACGCCTCATTGTTGCCCGCTCCACCGTCAACACGACACCGTCCTTCGCGTGGCATTGTTGTTCATCGTCACTCATCGTCACTGGCCGGTCCTCTGCCGCTGTAACCCCCCATCCCGGACGAGCCCCCATATGTACGAGTCTAAACGAAAAATAAGGCACGGGGATTCGAAGCCACGATCCTCGGATCCACAGTCGACCGCTTTACCTACGCGACCAATCCCGTAGCCTACGTTTCGTGTTCTTATTTGACTCCTTATTGTTGAGTATGGGAGGCGCGGACACTACATTACGAAAAAGGATTTCCATTCGCTATATCGAAGGCAAATTCCCCGCGAAGCACAAGCACACTAGATATCGTTCGTTAAACGTTTTCGTCAAAGAAATCCCGTTACGAATATACGGTTATAAAATCGTTACAAACGAAATTTGAAATAATAACGCGGCCGGAATTCGCGTTTTTGTTGCATCCACGGGATCCGATGGAAATGGCATTTAAGCAAAGCAAGATTCGATCCGCCGTAATTGCGGCGAAACAACGTTTTCGAGTCCCGTGATTTTCGGCGATTACCGTTTCGTTCCATCAACGAAGAAAATTGAGGGATCCGAGATTAACATTTATAACGTCGCGTTCGGTGTTTTTTAATCTCCCGCTCGTTCGTTCGTTCGGCAACCACAATTCCGCCGTCATTTCGCTTTTGTTTCCTTTTGTTTTTTTTTTGTTTTTTTTTTGTTGTCTTTCTCGACGCGTGCATTTCTCTCTTTACGCTTTCATAGAAACAAGCTATATAAAGCGATAATTAAAAATTTGATGGATCGCGTGATGGCTGTAAAAAGTAATTTGAAGATATAATCAAAATCCTGAATACGGGTCACCGGCGGGCATAATCGAAGGGGGAAATAGCGGCGCGGTGACCGTGTACCGTGTTCATTACGGATAGATAGATTTTATCGTTTGTTTCACTTTAATGGCGTTCCGCCGCGATGAAAACGGAATAATTACGAAAGAACACACGGATCGCTCGGGACACGACGATACGGCATCGGTCGCATTGGACGGCTCGTGCCGCAAATAATTAATCATTTCTTAACTACGGGCTGTCCCTCGCAGGACACGAGGGGTTGCTTAGACGCGCGCAACGAGCACGCTGTCTGCTTTTCGGTAATTATCGTGCCACATGCCTTGGACTGTTCTCGAGCCATTGATCTTTTCTGGTTCGCGATCTGACAGTAGTAATAACGGTAATGTTCTTCGTCCCGTTGCCTGGGAACGATTTGCAACGTTACGGTTTCAGTCAGATGCGAGAATGTTTCACCTTGGAATAAAGTGTACGGGATTTTTCGAGTTTCAATGCGATATTTTTCAAATTATTTGTATCAAGATAGACTAAATTCCTGAAGAAATTCGTTATTATAATTTTAAGTCGTATATTTTTTTGTTAAATCTTGGAATTATCGTATAATTGCTCTTTAAGATAAGGAAGATGCTCTGTTTGCCAAGAATAACAACAATGGTATTTCGAATTACTAATTACATTTCCTGTAATAACAAGTCCATGAAATATTAGCATTTTTCGTATAAGCTGTACTAATATTCGATGCGTAATAGAGAAGCGAAGATATTAAAATGCTTTATCTCTTTTTTCCAGGTAAGTTTCCCTGCCACGGTGCAGATCCTCGTCCGGGGACGTGTAAAGTGAGTACTAGGTGGCAACGGAAATATAAAATACTCCGAGTTACAATACAGCATTTCTTTCTCGTTCTCTTTATTTGCATATAATTTTCCACCGCGGACGTACCTCTGATTCTTCCGCAATTTCACCAGGCCGCGGCGAAAAAATAGCGAACGGAAGCAATCTGGTTTACCGAGCGCGTTGAACGATCGCCCCCCCCCCCTCACCCCCTCTCCCGTCCCCCCGACAATTGCCGCGCACAAAGCGCGGTCTCGACGTGGAAAATTTCAACCAACATTGACATTGTTGTCATTATCGGATCAGTTGCGTGGCGTTCAATCCATCGATGTAATTAACGCGCGCACTATTTTACGGTCGAAAACAAAATCGGGCGATTTCACGGGCGGAGAGGTCGGTGCAAACTGAATCCTTCTCGTCGAATTTTCCGGGGTGGAATCTAGTTCAGCGGGCCATTAGCGGAGCGGAGTGCGTCACGGATAAGACGAAAAATCAACAAAGAGACTGGAAATCAAACGCGTCTTTGTGCAATTCCGTCGGATAAACGCCGCCGCAGTTTTTTACGCGACCCCTCGCGCGCGTTACAATTTTACCGCATTTATTCCAACCAGTTCAGTTTCTCTTTATCGTTAATTTCCGACCATAATGAGAGCCCCCCCCCCCCCCCCCCACGGTTAATCGAGCCGGCATCGGCAGTCGAATTATTCGCCCAAAAACGAATGGCTGATACCCGTTAGTTCCGTGCTGTTGGAATGCAATACGCGACTAAACAATTCCCGCCTTTGCTGTCTGCTCGAGTATCGGCTGTTACCGGTATCGCATTTTCGGGGTTCAAATCGATCGATTTAGTGGACTAATCGTCGTGCAAGCATCCCTATTTCATTAAAAATTATTAAACAAACAAACGTTTACCGTAGCAAAATATTCTGAAGCAGAAATAGATAGGAGGAATCGTAATCGGAACTTGATGGGCTCTTGTCGATCCGCGCGATTAGTTAATAGCGCGAAGATTCGAGCACAGAGAGATTAGGATATTTACGTGTATGGCGTAGTTTGTTTCGGCCAAACGAAGGGGAATTCGTTTAAAAGACTGACACTTTATTCGATTTACACCGCGAGGGCAGATGAAGCGGCCGTGTTTCATTTACCGAATTCCTGTCTTTGGAACCGTATCGCGTGGCGGTTTCACGGGTCCCCAATTATAATGCTGCATTGTTATGTTATGGAAACAACGGCCACCGTACTAACGGACTGCCTCCAGGTATTCGTACTAAACGGTGCGTTTCGTACATTTTCGGAAGCGAATGCAATACACTCTATTTCCGAAATTGTGTCAGCTACTATTGCAAGAAATTATATCGATAACACACGCGTGTTCGAGCTCTCTATGATCCCCATTATAACATAGAAATTGTAATGATCGGAGGGAAACCTGTTTCGAATGCAGAATCCGAGTTGAATATACGGGGTGTGTAATCATAATCATGTCGCGCAAACAACGTCGAAATTATTATTGTGTTCGAATAAAATTCGACCATAGTCTTTCGAGTTATAGAATGCGGAGGGTTCGTTCATCTGCTGCAAATATTTGGGATTTTTCGTGAGTGCTTGCGTTTATCTATGGCAATTGAAAAGAGATCATCAGACAGGGAAGAATTGCTTACTAAAATATTCGTTTGGTTAATTTTAATTTAAAAGCTGTCACAGCTAATTGCTTTTGCATCTACTGCGATGTTGATTGGGTGTGACATCTTCAGGAACATTATTGCAGTTCTTTTCGACGTAACATTCTTACATTGACACGGTCACGTTTGACGAAAGTCTCGATATCTAAACGAGTAGAATTTTAGTACGCAGCCGTCCATTTCTCATTTAATAAACCGCATTTATCCGTGGCCGCGTAACAGCAAAAAAAAAAAAAGAAAAACACATAGGTCGACTTGGATAACGAGGGTGATTTTTTCGCGTGCGAACGAAACTGGGTTCCACGAGCGTGTTCTCGTCCTATTTCACGCGTTCGGACGAGAAAAGCCGCAAAAAAAGGGGTAGAGTCCAATTCAACTATGGCGCCGACTTGTTTTGGTCATTGAAATCCCTTTTTTTTTCTGTTTTGTATGTTGCCCTCCCTCCGAACGTGTCGTGACGACGTCCGACAAAAACAAGCAAGTGTAGCGTGTAACGAGCGGGGTGCACCACCGCCCCCCTTTTTTATCTCACGTTACACGAAACACGCCACTACTCGCGACGGTTTTCGACTGGTTGGAAAAAAAAAAGCATTTGGGGAAAAAACGTGTTCGCCGATTGCCAAGCGTCGCAGCGTGAAATCGTTTGTTAACTTTTCTTGGTGCCTGGCCGATTGACGTTCCTCGAAACGTCGCGCCAGGGAATAAGCTTGTCGGTGGTTGTTCCCTGTTGTTTCGGCAACTGCGACAGAAATGGGCAAAATAATTCCTTTTCAAAGTCTGTTTTAACGTGTCTCATGAATTTTACTTTTAATCAGATCGATAGTGTTTGTGTTCATTTGGAATCCTGTTCTGTGTCAGTGTAAGTTTTATAATTGTTTCGTAACATGTTAAAAATGTATAGATTCTGTAATATTGAAATTTATTGTTTAAGGTGAATCTATCGTAAGCATGTACCGTAAGATTTTCTTTGTTGATAGTATTTTTTACTTTAAAATACATAAAAGGATCAAAGAAACCGAACTGTTTCGCTAATTTCTTCTCAAGAGGAACTATGATATCGACCTCTGCGTTTTTCCTAGAATCTTGAACGGACAGCAAATAACCGTCTTTACGTCAGCACGATAAATGAACGGTTATGTGCGGAGGGAAGACTGGGGAAAGTGCATTTATCAAGTAATAGCATTCGTCTATTTCGTAACTATACCGTATGCTAGCTAACCACAGACAATAACCGTTTAATGTCAGTCTTGACGTACCATAGTACCTACACCAAACGTACTCTTTAAAAATAATTTGAATTGGCTTTAACTATCTATGAACATTCTAACAACAATCCACAGAAGAATCGTAATGTCAATCCTAAAAATAATACTTAATTACCTTTTGGTTGAATAGACTGGATCGATACTGATATACTTTAAAGTGAAGTTAATTTAATATTTGAACCAACGTTAATATATTGTTTCTCGTGTATACATTATTAATGCGTCATGTTTACCTGGAATGAAGAGAGAATCCCAATTATTTCTCATTCTAACAAGTTTAAATATTTTATAAACAAGTAAACCATTCATTTAACCTCTCTTCTACTGATAACATACTTGGAATATGAATTTTATGAAATTAATTTTAGATTCCCGTTAAATGCGGTCCAGCATGCTTCCAATATTATTAATTTACTTATCTTCCACTCGTTGTTCGAAATTCATGCATCTAGTCGATATTTTTGCTTAACTTTGGTCGATATTGTTTCCGTCGCGTGGTTTCGAACGTCGAGGCGATCCTTTCCGTAGGCAGGAACGAATCGTGGGTACAGGACGTCTGAATCGTGCTCGTTTCCCAAGCAAACGGCTGAAATTAACGCGTGTTGGTAAATAAGCACACGAACACGCGAGGTCTCTGGTCGGGCACTGCGGTGCGCATTACAGATGTAATTAAGATAACTGAGGTGAGGGCAGCTATGCACAATGGCTGATATATGCGCCGATGGATCCGCACAACCACTACCCCAGAGCATTATGTAATTTTGCGGCGCAGTCGTATCACGGCGGCTATCCGCAGAAATCTTGGCCCCCCTAAAGCCCCTTTCGCGCGCCGCGGATTTCCCTTTGATGTCGATCCGTGAGTAATGGCATCGGTAAATCGGGATTCGCTGTATTCCAATTTTTCACCAGACTTCACTTACACGCTTTGTTCCGCCATTGTTCTGCCCGCGGAGTCTCGTCTCGAATCAACGGTGGATTGAAACGAGGGCGATTGACTCAGAAGTTTGCACCAACTCGGATTTGCAATAATCGTGACTCTTTAGGCAAGGACATTTATTGCAAGGACACTTGCGTACGTTCAACAAATTTCGGTTTGTAATTCATGAATATCGATTAGAGAGTTTGCAAATATTTTTACTTTTTCTGGAAGTCGATTTTTATCGATAATGTCGAATTTATGTATAGCGTTGTTTACTCGTGATGCTGTTGGCCATCTCTGTCCTCCATTAATTTAAATTTTAAATTTGAAAAGAATTATTCTACACGAAATCATTGTTTACGATTTGACATTGATTTTGCTTGAGAAATTAAAATAATAACAAAATAGAAGAAAATTTCAAGAGACATATTAAAGAAAAATGAATATTTATAATTTAAGCCTTTGGTAGATATAAACGAATCATCGCGATATATCAAAATACCTATGAGGTTCGTTAACCTGTTTGTTGTAGCAATTCCCTTGTAGAAACTGGTCTACTCACTTCGCGTTGTGTATACAATTCCATGCATTAACCTACTCTGGCATAATTGTCTAAGCACTTACTACAGCTGTGAAAGTGCCTGATGTCTAGGTGTTTATTTCATTTCTGTAATTCATTATGGAGTGGTCTTAATCCTTCGATTGAATAATGTGCTTCTAAAAGAGCTTCTGGTATTTTTATATCATTTATCTTCTTCGATTTCATTCGATTGTTTTCAATCAATTTTCTCGGTCGTGTGGAATTTGAAAATTCTGCAAACAACAAGTCTCGCTATTTTAAAAATATTTAACCTCATTAACGCGACGTTGCGTTCTGAATTCGAAATCGTCCAAGTAATTAATGAAATCACGGCCGGGGCGGTGTGAAATGCACAGGAGGGGCCCCGAATCAATCTGATTTATGTATGATCGTGATTAACGTATTCACGGGGCGTACGCGACAGGTTTTTACGGGCACTGAATGAAGCGATTTCATGAAACAGAGACAAACAAGGACGATAATTTAATTTTTCCGAACGCGGCGCGAAAGTCCTGTGTTCCTCGCAATTTTAAAATGACGCCTTCGTTATCCGTACTATGTCATGCTGTTTGTTCCGACTGCTCTACAAATTTCGATCCAATGAAAATTCGAAGCACGATGAATTTTAATTGCGATGCATTAACGGATCCGATCCTACTAATTTTTGTCAATTTAAATGCGCGCTTTGGTCATCTGCTATCAGATACGCTCGTTTACTGTTGAGTGAGGACACAGTTATGGGGCAAAAGTGTAAGAATTCATGTCAGGGCTCGTTTATTGGTTCTGGTTCGCCAAATGAAGATTTTATTGATACATTCGCGACCGGCAGATATTTAATATTTTGAAATATTAATGTCGTAAATATGTAATGTATAAAATATAAAGATTTTCATAATTTGCAATAGCGTGCTTTTCGATAGTTTAAATCATATTTAATCCTAGCAGTAATTTTCAAGAATATTTGTCCGGCATTCAACGTGTTAAGTCTGTCAGTCGCTGTATTTGTGTCGATAATCTTTTAAACACTTTGCATAAATTACCACGGTAATTAAAAGAATATAGTGTCCAGCGTATTATGCTCGGAAATATTGATTCGAGTACGTTGTTCTCCTACAAAAAATGTATTCTCTCCGAACGTCTTCTCTTGGAGAATATCTCTTCGCATTACCCAAGCGCAGTTTTGTTTGCGGAGCATCGAGGCTATCCTCCCCTCCCCCCTCCCCCTCTCCGCCACGTTGATATCGTTTGCCATTATTTTTATTAGTATCATATTTCGTGCCACCTGGGAACACCTATAACCATGCGCGAAGATCGTCAACCAGCAGTGAACACGAGCGTCGATAAAACGGTGTGTACCATGCTCGACGATAAATTGTTATGAGCGTTTTATTTTTCGGTCGACCTACACACTCCGCATCGCACCTCATTCCGATCTACGTTACTTTCTTTCACTTTGTGTTCCCTGGCCGCGATTGCTCCTACAGACGATACACACGATTCCTGTTTAAATAGAGATATATATATATATATATTCCATAATCCCTTCAGACAGATATATGGGAAAAATTGTCGTCGAGATAAAAAATGTCGAACAACAAACAAATGATAAATAATTACGAAAAGTATTTCAATTCTTTTTACGTATCGTAGATGGAATCTTTGTTATTTCAGTTGTTTAATTAATGCCCGAATATCACCGAAAATGACAAATAGCGTAGTCGGTGAAAATACGAGAAATGAAAATCAGAATAGAACTATACTATTCAGGGATCTCGTGAAAAGCATCGTTAAAGAATCCCTCATTTCAGTGGCACGGGTTCATCAACGCTAAAACGCGTCGAGATTAAAAATTCTACTGGCGAAAAGGCTGTTTCGTTTGAATCGATCGTTCTCGTATGCTCCTGTTTCTATTTTCTTGTTTACATGCTTATCAGATGTATTTTATTACTACTAGACTGTGGATATTTATGCGTTTATGGCAAGTGGAAATTTACAAAAATACATAAGGATTACTATAAATGCATAAATACATCAAATATAAAAAATAAAATACACGTTACAATATTTAGAATACAAAATATGCATTCGCATAATTATCTGCAGTCTAGTTATGTCCGAACGAATACCAAAAGCACATTTTGGAGAATCTTTGATAGAGACATATGCTGTTTGTTAATGTACAGTTATGCATCAACATGCGGATTCAATGTGTGAATAAAATTTCGACATAAGTCGACCTTAGTTCACCAGTACACGACATACTTCGTTGACGGAGATATTGGAAAATGGAGCACTAGTGCGAGCTTATATTACACGCTTGTCCTTTGGATTTTCTCTGAGAACTCTGCCTTTCGTTTTATGAAATTCAAGAGAGTAGCGCGAAATGCGCTGTTACGGTGCGACGCCTTCTGTTGTTTGGAAAGACAATAATGCGAACTCTGAAGTCTTTCGTGCGTTTGCGTTCTCTTAAACAAGTAATGCTGGAACAGTTTGAATGGAACGCAGCTTACATAGTCATACGAAGTCGTGACACTTTCTAGCGACACTTTGACGTTCCGTTCCGTAATATGTTGAGATTTTTCAAAGGCAGGCTTACGACGTCGACGCCTGGAACATCGCTATTCTCTTCTACCAATGATAGAGAAAAGTTAACGAGTTCGCCTCTGCAAATCTGCCAAAAGATTTCTAAAAATTTGGAAATTTCAAAAAGTGTTTAGCATTATTCGCAAATGAAGTAGTTCGTACATAATACGAAAATATTTTTAGTAGAGCTTGAAGGGGTGAACTCTCCACTCGAAAGAAGCAGATTCGTATTTCCGATGGAATAACTCTGGAACGGTCATAGGTACCGAGAAAAAGTTTTCATTTAAACTTGCATTTTTCGTAGTATCCAGGGAATTGCAAATACATAAATATCGGAATATCCATGTTTTTCAAGTTGTTATTTTTCGATATACTGCTGCGAAAGTGGTTCGCGGTAGAATATGCTTTTGAGATTCTGTGCATATGAACGGTACGTAGAACTTTGAATCACAATATGATATTGCGATTGTGGAATCAAAAATCTCGAATCGAAATGGAGAAAAACTACTCGGCGTCGGTGGATTGTTTAAAATAGTGGCCTTTGTTCGCAGATGAAATCCAGGCGGCAATCTGTACCTCTCTTCGACTGACCCCAAAAGATCTAACTACGGAAACAATCAATCTTCCATTCAATCTATCAAGTAAAAATTGAATTTTGATGCAGCAATCTACAGAAAACTTCCATCAACCAACTCGAGAAGACAGTTTCGGGTCGACTGTCTTTCATGGACATTCAGCTGAACAATTTTGAATGATGTATTTGAAATGATAGAACCAAATAACAACTACGATAGTCTAAATACGCATATTAATGTATATTATCTATGCGTTAAAATCTTAGTTTTAGATAAAAATGATATAATTTCTTTTTATTCGAGTTTTCGATGTCTTATACAGGATAATTTTATTTTTTGGTGTTTAAACATGTCAATATTATACATCACGTTTGGGGTTAGTAAATAAATTATGGTTTTATTTTTAGATATTGTTTGGTATAGTTTAAATTTTCTTTTAGTGTTAATTTCTTATTAACAAGTGACAAACCAGGACAACTGTAAACCGTCTGTAAGCTCGCGTTTATGTTTTGACGTTCAATGTTACGCATTGTTTTCTGCACCTACGAATCGTTAGACAAACGGAACGGAATGCGAAATAAACAAAATGACTGCGGTACTAGACCCGGGTAATGGTTGCACTCGCTACTTCTATACCGGTTTCATCCGCCGTTTGCGTTTCCGGGATCAGGTTCACCGCCTTCTCACTCGCCTAACCGCGCGGCTCACGCTCTGGTATGTGTAAACAATCTATCAGACCTGAAAATAAAGACACCAAGAACTCCGATTTATCGGATTTCGGATTAAAGGGCGGATTTCAACGCCCGTTAAATCCACGTCTAAAGTTAGCAGACAAATTAATTGCGTGCTAACTTTAGAAGAAGTTGATGAAGTGGAATGGAAGAATTAGCAGTGATAAAATGTCTCCATCCGAGTAGGAGAGGAGTTTTCATCTAAAATTATAGTGAACTCGGGGCTACTGCTTAGAAGCGTGGTTATCTGTTTTTATTGCATTTCTGACTGCTATGTCGCAATTATGGAATTGCATACAGAATTTCTTTACGAATGTAATTTAAATTGTTTAATTATGAGTGTTTTATCATTATATTGTAAAATTCGCACTAAACATGGTTTCAATAGTATTTATCTGAAGCTTGAACATATCGATATTATTATTAATCCAATGTTTTAGCAATATTAAATATGTGAATAGAACCTTATGTATTACAATTAAATCATAATTTTTCTTTAGAATATCCAGAATATGTTTAGGTCTTTACATGTTCTCGTTTGATTGTTAGTTACTTTGGAATCCATTTTAACATGCTTCAAATTATAAAAATGAAGAATAATCTCATATGGAGCCATGTTAATATAATTAATGACCATAATTTATGACTTTGAAAAGGATAAAAGAATATACTAGAAACATCAATTGATATTGTTTTAAAACGTGTATAAAACGAAACCATTCTCGCATTCAAAATACAATCATAAAAATGTAAAAATTATCAGTTTTTAAAGATAAGTGATCATTAATTCATTGTACCTAAAATATCCAACATAACAAAAATTTATACTTGCTCTTCGACACAAATTTTTAATCTATGACCTACCGAAAATCTGAAATCATATATCAAATACATATATTAATTCCTGTCTTTTGAAAACGAAACGTGCTGGATGTACCGTGTGTGATGTATAGGTACCATAAATTTTGCGTGTGGTCATTAAATCCGAAAATCAATCTGTATCCGTTCTTCGTTCTTTTGACGAGGAATCCCATTAATTTTCCCATGATCGTTACCAGATAGTCCGTGGAACTCGCGTCGTGCAAAAATTCCCATTAGCAAGTAATTTATGTTTCCCTCGACAATCGTAATTCAAGATATCGGCACGCAGATTTTATCTTGAGATATAATGTAAACTTCTGCGTTCCGTTCTCTCTTCTCCCGTTTATACCACTTCTGGCTAAATCGCCTCATGATCATTTCGGAGCAGTAGCGACTCTAATTATGCGGGCTGAATTGAGCTTGTCTCATAACCCAGTTTCCGGGATATCTCGGAAAACAGTTGAATCCCTTCGTGTGCAAATCCAGTTTATACTAGAATTCAGCTATAATTTCGCCGTTGATAATGCGCGCACGGACCCCGATTCACCTCGTACGTTTATCATGCACGCCAACACGTCTTTTTTTCCATTACTTTTACTTAGGTGTAAATCTCCGACCCGTTTATGTTCTTTTCGTATTTTTGTAATTTTACATTTGCTCGAATTTTTTTAAAAATTCGGTCACAATCTACTGTGTCGCTCATAAAGCTCTCATTTAAATAGACTAATTATTATTTAAAGTCCTTATCGATTGTACTCAATTCTGAAATCAGGAGTTACGCGACTTTTAGAAAAGACAATTTTGCAGAGTTTGATTCCACTTTATCTCGTTAATTAATATTCTGTACGTGTATTTAATATCATTCATTGAATTGGTCAACTGGGAGTGGTCTGTGCAACATGTAGGGCATCGCAAAGGGAAGTTTCCCGATCAATACTCTATATTTACATTTATATATGTTTCGTTACTCAATTTCTGCTTAGTTAGTATATATAAATGTTCTATGATCTATTGGAATATTTAACTTTAAAACTGGGACAATTATCTTCAACAGATATACCGAAATAAATTACGGATCTCTCAAACTCGATTTTCTCGAAAATGAAATCCCGTATGACAAAATTTTACTCTACATTTTGGGTTTAGTTTTATGTCTCAGTTTTATATGTAAATTATCCACTTGCCGGTTATATCACGACCAGCAACACTCCCTTGTATAACGTTCTTCCTCTAATATTCCATCTGTTTTCTTCCTCTTTAAATTCTTATGGCGCTGCATGCTGTTTAGTTTATGAACCTTTGGAACTGTTACGCCACCAGAGACAGCATACACAACCTTATACCACAAAAAATGTACCAAGTTGGTAAAAGTGTACCGTGCAACGTTGTTTCCGGCACATCCATTCATTTGTCAACATTTTACTACTCCTCTGGGCGCCCCATACTCCGAAATATGCAATCTTCTTCGTCTGGAATAACGATTACGTGGCACCTATTGTTTTGCAATCGAAGCGACTGCAAACGAACCGACGCCGCCCGCATAGATGTTGGTATCAATAATGTATAAAGGGTGGATGGGGAGAAGGGTATGAAGGGGATAGTTAGAGCAGCGGACTGTCCCCCGTGGACCCCACGTCGAAGCGGAACACGTCAGCGGCGCCAACGGCTGGACGGCGTGCCATTATTTTCGCATTTAAGCGTATTACACCGGATTCGATAGCATCGCGACGGTCGAGCTGGCAGAACGTGGATTTAAAAAAAGGAAAAAATTCTCACTGGCTGCGTTGTACTTAACCTGGCGAGCATGAATCCGTAATATGCACAATTATTTGCGCATTACTCATTTTTTTCCACCGATCGAGATTTCTCGAGGAACCTGGAAATACTGTTAAAGTGTTTCCAATGAACGAGCAACTCGCTAAATCTGTTTAAGGAGTGGGCCACTGCGTCCATTTCAATTTTCGATTCGACTTTTCAACTTTTGGGGGATGATGACGTTTTAGCTATAAATATTAAGCGTAGGAATTAATTCTATGCTTTTACATTCAATTATTTATAACTCTAGTTCAAATAGACATACTTACTCGACATTTTTGTCGCGGCTGTCTAGCGCGTACCTATGCTACTGCGGCCGCCGAGCGCGGAGCCTATGCTACTGCGGCTGTCTAGCGCAAAGCCTTCGCTACTGCGGCTGTCCAGCACGTACCCTATGCTACTGCGGCTGTCAGCCTTCGCTACCACGGCCGCTCCAACGGTGTACGCACGCTCTGATTGGTCGGGGTTTTCTCTTAATATCTCCCTAACGAAGCCCCATCTGACATTTTCCCAAAGGAAATTGTTGTTCAGAATCGTCTCTGCTACCCCCCATTTCCGGCTCCTACGCGACTTTTGGGACATCCTGTATACATTTGTTTACTTAAACTAGAGTTATAAATGATAGAGTACAATAGCACACAATTTTATTTCCACATCTAATAATTGAATTAGTGCTTTGAACTTTTTTATATTTACTTTTCTGTCTCTTGGTCCGTTGAGAATATTTCTTTCTATGTGTAAGGGTTTCTTCTACATAGAAACATGAATTATGTGATATTAACCCTTTGCACTCGAGAGGTGACTCTTTGTCACCATTAGGTTTCACGCAGCAAATCTACAATATTTAATGTCCCTTTAGGCCTCGGTTAAGTTCTCGGTTAGTTCTTGGTTAGTTCTCGGTTAAGTCTCGGGAGCTTATTTACGCGGCTTTATCGAGGATAAATAAAAGTACAAATGGATTTCCTTATTTTTCTACGTAGATTCCTTCAACAGAAATATGTACATTGTGGTGGCTGACGAGTAGTTAATACATATAACGATAAACCAGATTCAAATTTAAATTGAAATTATGTTTCTGTAATATATAACTCAACAGGTATTCAGAATAATGTGAAATATGGCAAAACCAAATTTTTTCTGTGTTAATTCAATGGTGTTTCAATTTGTGGTGTATTGATAACAGAGAATACGTTACAAGTACGTTGCAAAAGAAGAAAAATATTAACAGAGAGAATTAATTAAATAATACGTATTATGTATTGATTTTCATGTCCTTTTCAGATACTACAAATATGTAAATTAAATTTAAATTTCATAAAATACAGCATAAAAGAGGATAACAATTTTTCCCGCTGAATGGAAAGATAATGGAATACCAACTTTGTTTTTAGATTGCGAATTCCAATGAAATTTTTAGATTGGAGTTTCGGTAAACTTCTATGCATAAAGCGAAAATGAATTATAATATTATTCGATTAATAAATTTCATGAAAATACGATGATGAAATATACAGTACGTATACATCGAACAATTAGATATTACACTTCATTTGTCCATATAGAAAGAGAAATATTTCTCTCGCAATTATTACAATAACAAGCTCAATCGACGAGAAATTATCCAATAATACCGAAAGTTCGTTCTCTTAATCGTCCACCCTCGTCTCTGTGACGTAGCAATAACCGTATCTCGATGACTCGCATTTAATTAGCAACTTCGAATGACTTCCATTTAATTAGTAATATTCGAGATTTATTCAGCTGTATTCCCCAGGACGATGGCCATGGAATTCCGCAGATAAGGGCGGCAATATTATTTTCGTTTAAAGAGTCAGACTCGCGAGGGTGTCTCGTTAAACGAGGGACAGCCACCCCTCGTTCTGGGGAAGAATTTCAGACAGGCTGACGTAGGCCGGCCACTCGAAATCCTCGACTGTCTGAGACCCAAATTATCGATACTCGTCGATTATTTGAAACGCATCCCGCGTAATCCAGGGTGGGTGGGGCGCACAATGAACACGAAAATATCAATCTTTCGAGCCGAAAGTTCCGATAATCCCCCTTTTCCGATGCCGTCGTCGGCTGCGATGCCGTCACACGCCGTTACTTTTACCCCGTGCAACGCACCGAGAACACGGTTTTTTTTTTTTTATTTTCATTGTTGGCCGATAGCACGAACGATAATACCCACGCATTGGGACTACGTTTCCCGGAACATCGATGCTAATCTGGAGAGCGCGACAGACTGAGAGAGATATGTACATACGTACACCAGGGGATGGAGACGCGTCGGTTGCGCCGAGGGGATGAAATTCGCATACCTGCACAAATATTTCGTGCACGTGCGTGGAAAATATCGAACCAACTTTCTCCTCGCTCCCTACGCGATAGCTGGAATATCCTGAACGCACCTTTCTCCCCGATGCAGGCGAAGGAGGAGGGATAAATTCTTTCACTGGATTTATGCCAGTAATTAGAGAAATTCTATATACCTTTACCTGCCCTCGGCTTCACCCTCGTATCGCGAGGGTTATATTTATGTTGCTGAAGCGGCAGATTACAATGTAAATGAATTCTTAAGAGGCGAGCTAAGAATCACGAGGAGCGTCAAATGAAGAGTTCTACAGATATCAGATGAGGGTTGGAGAATCTAAGGTCTCTTGAGATATTCGATTCGGCACTTTCGCGTATTCTAAAAATTATGTCATGTAACTATTCTTTTAGTTCTGAACTACTCGACATTATTTTTATTCGGTTGTTATATAAAATTATCAAAAAAGTACGTATTTCTTTTCTGTGACTATTTCGACTGCCACCTGTTGTCCTCTTCATTGATTTAAAAAAAAAAGAAATTGTTCTACTAATGAATTATAATTGACGAACTAATTGTGTCGCCATTAATTTCGAATATTTTATACAATTCGAAACACCTGTAAAAAACAAATTATATATTTTTCAGTACGATCCAAT
Source organism: Hylaeus volcanicus (assembly GCF_026283585.1). Taxonomy (NCBI): domain Eukaryota; kingdom Metazoa; phylum Arthropoda; class Insecta; order Hymenoptera; family Colletidae; genus Hylaeus; species Hylaeus volcanicus. The sequence goes on along the minus strand of NC_071976.1, from coordinate 4,591,255 downwards.
TCTGTTTTAAATTATAAACTACAGATTCTGGTTATTAACAATCTTCAGTTACAAATACTTTATTGAAATAGAGACCGATGGATTAATTCCCTGAGATTAAATTACACTTTGAAAGTCTTATTCTCCATACGTAAAAATAATTCTGAGATTGTAGACGGATGTTTAATTGCATTTGGGAACTGAGTTACGTCACCTCGCGGATGAAACTTCACACGCGAGTGCGGTGTGTTTCAAATTGGTAAAGTTTTTTTTAACGCCACTTCATTTAATTCTGGAAACTCGAGTTTTCAGTTCTACGAAAAATGTAGCATACCATTTTTCGCGCACGAATTTTCACTCGTTGAATTAGAAGTAGAATCCAAGTTGAAATTTGCGGTGTTCTTTTAGTCACGGCAAGAAAAAAAACTACGATTTTAAAGTGCTGAATTAATGGCGTGTAAAACGTATGTCTACGCTTGCAATTTTGGAGTATCGGCGAAGGAAAAGAAAACGAAAAGCGAAATATAGGAAAGGGCCGTTCAGTTTTAACGAGATTTGAACTTTCCGGCTTGTTCGACTATTCATTCATATTTCCACTAGCAGTTATTACATTTTTTCATACACGTTTTATATAGGAAACAAAAATTAAGAAAATAGACGTTTTATATAAATAAAAGCGAAAATCAGTCATATCGACAGCCATAAATGCTTCACAGGATTAATTTTTATTTCATTGGATAATACTTTTCTTTTCTTTTAAATAAAACAATATTTATCAGCTTATGTAACAAAAGACGTAGAATCTTGTTTCTACATAGCCAATCACGCGTTAAATTTATTACTCCAACTTAAGCTATAATCCTAGATTTAACTTATCGAAGAATACATAGTAATACGTCAAAAGCTCTCTACGTTAATCGATAAAACAGTGCCGTTTCAGCGAAGCCTAAACTGGAAGATGCGGAGTACGTCAAAGGATTACAACTTCGTTATATGAGGAACACATACTACGTCAGTAGTTTCAAACTTTTACAAACTAGAGCTCATAGCACTACGTCAATGTTTTTCAACGACGACAAACTGTAAGCAGAAGCAGATACTACGTAAACCACTCTTAACTGTTACAAACTCAAGAGCGTTGTACGTACTGCGTTATGAATTAAAAAAGTTCAGAAATTAAAATACCGCAAGTCAATGTCAAAAATACGTACAAAAGACAAATATCGAAGAAGAAATATAGTATAAAAAAATAGCAAGTTTATCAGGTGGAAAAATGCAATGAAATTATTAGGGATTTTTCTAAGAACTGCAAAAGTTATAGCTACGCAGTCTCTGAGTAAGAACACTACGGTTTCCAATAATCAGAGGTTTCTTAGAGTTCAGTATAAATGACGTTGGTTTCAGAGCCTGGTTTCAGTGAATCAGAAAAGTGCCTGATAAATATGGTAGGAATGGAGTCGGTAGAGCGACCCGAAAGAAGTAATCGACAAAATATGCAAACAAGCCTCGGCGAATACCTCAAAAGGCTGCAGATTCCCCACCCCCTGCTCCTGCGTCATTAGTCGCGAGAGCGTTAACAATTTTGACGTCTCGAGTGTTTCTTTATTTTCTCATCTTTCATCGAGGTGTCCAGAATCGACGCCGTTAACGCATCGACGAGGACCGGGTTCCAGGTAGTCGCGAACAGAGGCTGCCATAAAAATCCGCGTTTCGTTCGCGAAGAATAAATTGGCCCGTATATCAAAGCAAATTAACGCTGGCGTCCGCGCGGACAATTAACGATTTTCTATAGGCCACGAACCCGCAGAGGAGAGAGAGGACCGTCGTTCGTTTTGCGGCTATAAATTTCGTCGGCTACGGCGCTGGGCATTTTGCACGTTCTACAGCTGCCGCCAATTTTATGTTTCGCCTGTTATGCTGGCACGGCTATGGGCCTACCGGTTACCGGTTACCTGTTGGCTACCTTATATCTTGATAACGACGCCATCGTCGGTTGGCTCGATTTCGCCGGTATTTCAAGTCAGCCCCTGCACGGTCTCCTTTATTATTGAAACGTGGTCGCCGAGTGGAATCCAACGCTCGGTACTTGGATAGGGCACGAGCCAAGGATGGGAAATCCTTTTTGGATTGGAAGGCCACATGTCACTTCATCGAGTTCTTGTAATGCCAAACGTTTTAGCTACAATCAATTTTACCGAAATTATGGAGAGATTCTTACTTAACCGTGCGAACTGTGCATTACATTAAATAGTTTAACTTTGGAAACTTGTCTTTTTTGATATTATTAGACTTGATTTTAAATTCTTGTAGCTTCTACCCCACTGCAAACATAAAGGATCTTTCAAAAGAGACTTCAGAATTTTGTTTCTTAATACATTCGATATATTTTGTAATGTATTATATATACTGTGATATAAAGGGTGATCGGTAACCGATGGTACGAGCGAAAAGGGGCTCGAACCGAGGACTCTAGATGAAAAAATGAATCGAAAATATAGAATACAAATTTTTCATGTGAGGCTTTGTTTTTAAGAAAATCGACTTTGAATTTTTGTCACGGGTTCACTTGATCATGTCTCGTTATACACGTGTAATTTTATCAGACTTTTACGAATGTTCCATCACGGTTAGAAATTCCAAAACCGGATATTTCGATGGTTTTCGCAGAGGAGAGTAACTTATTTATTTATACCCCTTTTCCATGACATCCGTTGAATATTGTCCGATACTCTCTCGTGGCATGCCGAGAATATTGAAGAAACTAGTATTGTAAATAGATTCGGTTTAAATGTCCTGAGCGATGCATCCGTTTGAATATTTAACAATAAAGGCAACTGTTTGGATGTATGAATAGCGCTGAATTTAGAAGTTTTCTGCTATTACGTCTACCTTCGAATCGATCAACCAACGTGTCGTGTTGTTAACAGTGACGTATGAATTAGCTCGATAAAAGAGGGGTAGTTGTGTTACTTCCGGTATACACAAGTGTTCTGTACGTTCTACATACGTTGAATGAAATTAAACGTTTGGTTAATTTTTCTTGTGATTATGATAACGTACACATATTATTTTTGTCATACATTGCACTCTAGTGATATGTATATTAACTTGTTATGCCGTTATATTATGTAACATTTTCTATATTATTATACCGATAAATTTTAATACAGAGAAATTGATATTCTTTAAATCTGTTATTTGTTCGATTCAAATGAAACTATGAAAACTTTGGCAAAGATTCTTTTTTTATTTAAACGATGATGTTATTCATTCAGTCAAATTATATTGTTAAAATAATGTACGGCGACAGCGTCAATGATTTCACGTTTATGAGCTCTTGTAATCACGTTCAAGCGTTTATTTTCGAACTACAGAGTGGCTTTTGAAGCCGTATTAGGCTGTATAATAGCAGTGCATATTAATTAGCCTCTCTTTAGCCCCGCTGGCTCCTTTCCTTTTCGCTTTCGGCTTCGAACATCGTATTATTTAACGCGCGGTGCACGTAACTTTCGACTTCGTTGACATTCAGGCTTAAGTTTGATGAGATAATTTCCAATTTAATGTGTTATAAACCTGAAACTTGCCATGGGACAGAGGTCGAGCCGAGGACTCGATTATATCAACGCTATTAAGGATGGTCGTTCAACTTCAGAAGTGATTATACTTCTGTATGATTTTGCGTTTAATCAAATACCTGGTTTGCCGTTATCGTTTGTTCGTGGAAGAGTAGAGTCGTTATAACATAGAAAAGAATAAATTTGATTTGAAGAATAACGATATTATTACAATAATTGTAGAATATGTTTACCATACATTGAGTATATTTTATGTAATATTTTGTATATCATTAGACACCATAAATGCATAAAATCCGCAGTCTAGTCGCGAGGAACTATAACAGTATCTTACGTCAGAACATGATACTCGATATCGAGAGAATTCAACCGCAGACTCGCAATTCTTCCTGTGTTTCGCGACAGAACTGCCACTCACCAACATTTTCGATTGGTCCAAATTAAGTTAAACGCTCTCCTCCGCGCGATTGGCCGTACGCGGGGCGGCGATGTAACTTTGTAACGCGAATGAATATTTTAGCGATGTATCGACGGGTCCATTCCCCCTCGCGGTAATTCGTTACCGATCGGAATTCCGAGAACCGTTCATTCGTGAAAGTTTTATTTTAGGTCGCGATTTCGATCCCAGTGACAGTTTAACGAATGCCTCCCCCGTACACTACGCTGGCCTACCATAAGTTCGAACTGACGTCACTCCCCCGGGGTAATGCATGTTTCATTCGTTCGATTTCCAAGTGACGTCATGTGGGTATTAACCGCGGCTTCTTTGAATTATTAATCCCGCCTCGTGCCCACTGCCTTGCATGCGTTTCTTCCGACGTAAGTTCAGTACTTTGACCTATCGAGGATTACATACGTTCGTGTAGGTGTAATATTCCTTTCTTTGTCAACGAGGGAGTCGAGGGTATCTGTCGCGTATTTTTGATGAACTCGCGTCGTGTAATAATCTTATCACCTAGAACTTTCTTTCCGTTTGCGTCAGTACAGTTTCGCAGGCACGTAATAATGGTTCGAAATGTTTATAAATTGGATTATGAATATTTCTGTTTATTTGTAGAATTATGTTTATTGTTCATTCGTCGCAATTTTTTTTTTTTTTTTTAATAAAGACAATGTTTGAATTAAATAATAATGTAGATGTGATTTGTGTTGATTTTAACGATACGGAGAATATATTTGAATTTCTTTAATTGCGAAAGTAAACTGTATTTTCTATATTGCATTAAGACCAACCAAAATTACGTCTCTTTTAGTATCCTTTTGAAGGTAGAAGAATCACTATGAGTTTTTCAGTTCAGAAACAACCGGTGAATCGGTTTTGTTCAAACACTTTTGAAAAATGCAAATTAAATAATTTTTGATTATATCCTGATCAAACAAATATTCCTGCCTTGAAGCATTGCTGCCGAGGAAAGTTTTAATTTTATCCGAAAACGTTTAGGGATAATAGTAAATGTTCCTATTAATAAGAGCTGTTTGTAATATTATATTCTTGGGTCGATGTTCCAGCGAATTATTAAAAGTTCCTTGCGATGCCACATTAATCTAGTTTTGACGACGTGCCAAATTGAAAGGGTGCCAAGTTGTTGCTTACATCGAATTGTATAGTTTATAACCGGCGGCTAATGTTAACGAACTAAATATACGTCGCGTATATGGAGCACGCGATAATAGAAACTGCTCGAATACGCGCATTTCTGACCGGTCAATTGTACGGAATGGAGGCAACGTGCGAATTTAACCAAAGTTCTCATTAAATCGTAGGAACGTTCGCAATAACGGCTGGAACAAAAGAAGTCGTCAAAGTTTAACGCGTAATGTTCAACCGTTTTATTAAACGGGCAAAAAGGAAAGGAACGTTTTCTTCTAGGGCCGAGACACTTCGACGCAACCCTCCATAAAGCGTTGGCTAACTTGAAATTAAATTTCACAGAGTATCACTATTGAAATTTAAAGCTTGCGATTATTGCCCGATGTCTAAGCGTAATGGGAACATTTATGCGGGATAATTTACACAACGAATCCCATTTACGTCTTTGATCTTTCTGCCTTCGGTAATCTCGTCGAGTGCTGGATCAAAAGGGCAATTTTTTCACTTTTTCTTTTTTCTCTTTTCGTCGACCACGTGTAATCGCGATTCCTTTGACTATCCACGAGCTCGGAGGAAAAAGAATAAATGCGTGGCGCTAACTCGCAAAATGGACTTTCGCGGGTAGAAAAATGTGCGGGAGAGGAGGAGAGAAGATCCTTCAATCTAATCTTTCTTGTTTCCTTCTCCCTGCTCAGCTGAAAATCATAATGAGATTCAGAATTGAGAAACACGCTGTTCGCAGTACGACTGCGATTCCTTGTCGCTTATGTTTTGCATCTGGTTTAATTAGTGAATTTTCATAATCAGAAAATAATTATGTAAATAGTCTTATTCTGCAACAAGAAAACTCCGAATTTATTTTGAAATTGTATTTATTTTCAAGTATCAGAAGTTGCTATGGAATTTTTTATATTAAAATCTTATTCCCTTAATTTACTTCAAACTGTCAAAAAAGATGTATTCCTATTTTAATCAATTTAATTCAATTCGAATATTTTTACACGTGTAATTTAAATATTTTCCGCCTTGCTTATTAAAACAATGCATAAAATTAAATTTCATAACAAGACTTCACAACAAAATACAGTACTTTCATTAAATATTATTAAACAAATCCTTATCATTCGACATCCAAGTAAAACTATCTCATTACGGAACAAGAAACGTAGTAGAATTTGCTGTTGAATAAAGTATCATCGACAAAATATCGAGTATTGGATAGGTCATTCTTGCACATGTTTTTGCCAGAGTTTACACAGGAAGGAGTGTCGTTTGTTCGACGATCGATCAGCGGTGGAAAAATGATTCGAGCCGAACAGAGAAAAATTTCGCACGAACATCGAGGCGAGCGAAACGGCGTAAGCTGTCGCGAAATTCGATTAAGCTCACAGGGGTGGATGTGATCGTCCCTGTGTTACATCGGCATAGAACGCTTGGCGCCAATGTACTCGACCCTGCCCGTAACAAGACAACACAGGTAACACGTCCGAACGAATAATTACAGCACGGCAGCTGGGTCCGGTTTTTCCCGCTCGATATACAATTATCGATCCAATTACACGAAATAGAACGTTCGATTGTATTGCGCGTTTAAGTAAGCTTTATTCAATTCCCGCGTAATTGTGTTTTGACTTTGACGGCCTTTTATGTCGGTAGAGAAAGGGAGGTGCGGTTGATCCGCGATGTGTCGGGTAAGGGCGGAAATACAAACCGGAAATATTGCATCCACTTCAATCCTGGGCTTGCAATGGTCGCTGTAAATCCCCGGTATCCCCCTGCGCTCGCCTCGCCATCTCGAGCGTGCTCGTTTGCACGAGCAGAAAAAAACACTGTTTGCAAGGAACAATGAGGCTTGGATTACAATGCTCGGCAAATAGATTGTTCGAAACGTATCGGACTGAGCGCGTCGCATTGTCGCGTTGGCCCTGTTAAAAAGGTACATTGAGCGACAAAAGTGTCCACGGACTTCGAAAACCAATAAAAAGGATAACGCGAAGAGCTGCACGAGAGAAACGAACGCGCCCGTCCAGTGATCTCCAAACAAATCGTATTTGGGCCATGTTCGGCTGCGTGACCATTGTCCTTTCCTCTCTACGCGTTTCGAAAAATTTCTAATTATTTTAACGAATTCAGAAAACAAGGCAAATTTCAACAACTACGCGACAAACAAAATGGGTCATGTTTCTAATCAGTTTATATCATTATATACCAATAAATTTGAATAAAAAATTGGTATTCTTTAAACGAGTTATTTGGATGGTACGTATTATTGATTAAGTGTTGTAGTTTTTGAAAAAATTGAATTTGCTAAGAAACGTTTGAATATATATGACAAATTCTACGTCTGAGGCTGGATAGCCTAAAACAGAATAAAATTAATTTCTAGAAAATTAAATTTGTAAAATGTATGTACAAATGGTCCCGTAATTTGAAAAGAAATTATGAAAAGTATTCATTTTATTACCGATATTCATACAATTTTTCCCGAAGCATAGTATGATCAACTTAAAAAAAGTGTTTCGTTATCCATAGATTCTCTTACCAAATAGTCCTGTCGTTTTGTTAGTACAAAAATAATGATAGTTTTACTGTCAATTCATCTTCCAGCTATTAAGGTTCTTATTAGAAATTAGAGACAATAGAGAAATTCGTTACTTTGGGCAGCTTATACCCTTGATCGGTATCTGGTCCGTCACCCCACCAGGGGTGACAATCATTTGTCTCGCGTTACTAATCTTCGTGCACTCGTTTAACGCTTAGAATGACACCCGTCGTAATACTCGGACGTTATCTGAGGAGCTAGCAACGGTGACAGAGTGATGCCAGAGTACTATAGGGGGTCGTTGATCGATAAGACGATGTCAGTTAAGTGTGCGAGATACGGCACCCTGGACTCCTATCAACCTCCAAATAATGTGGGTACGAGGAACAGCACACTAAGAAGCATAATCATTGCATCAAGCATTTGTCCGGAGCATGGTGCAATTTGTGGAGAAAAACAAGGAAGCCTAAGATCGTAACTTAAGTGAAACAATCGAGTGTGTGTCGGTCTATAAAGTAACATATAACATATTATACTACATAACATGAAGCAAGTAAAGGAAGAAAAAGTAAAGATTAATAACCGTGCTACTCAAATATCCTTGATACTCTTATACGATATTTAATTGAAAATCTAGAACCTTACGAGTCCTTTGAACTCAATTTTATGAGTACGTCACAAACACTACGACAGAATCGTCCGTATACTCCTCTACACGAGCACGTTCTTAATTAGCCCAATGTTTGGAGCAACGATATCTCGCAACCCTCGCTAAGTCTCCTCGCTCTATGCAAATATCCAATAATGTTCCAAAGCACCGCTCGGCTCGGTTGTCGTTACGGTCGTTAAAATCGGTCAAATCCATCAATCTAAGGCTATATCTCCTGGCAGTGACGCTTATCCCCGAGGTTCGAGGGTCCCCGTGAGCCCGCGGAAACGAGCTTCAAAGAAAACATATTTTCCAAAGGGCCTCGGGCTAAAAATTAATATTCTTCGCTGGGTACCTTCGCCCCTTCGTTCGAACGATTCATGCTACGTCGAAATAAGCGGGAACGAGCGACGCCGACGACGAAAGTGTTTCCCAAACTGTCAACCAATTAATCTTATTAATTTGTCCCCGTGTACCGACCCTCTCGCGGTCGGGCGTGATTTATGAAACGTTTAATTAAAGGTTTCAGAAAGACGCTCAAGACCCCCGCTCGCTTAAACGGCCGATCCATGCCCATTGATCTCTGTTAACGATCGACGCGAATAACGAAAGTTACCGCGAAGAATGGGAACGTTAAAGTTTCGGAGGTAAGCGTACTCGAGGCGCTTTCGAGAGATCAAATACGTATAATTGGTTGGTAATTCGCGGGCGGTGTTGCTTCAAACGTGAATTACATCGTGTTTAGCATTTCACGCTTCGACGCGTTCTAATGTTATAAATCTCACTCATTGTTTACGTAATATCATTGACAATAACAATTAACGCTCCGACCATTGTAGGAATATCGATGATAGCAGTGGCGGTGTATAATCAGAGCTCGTTTGCGCGGAAATGAACGTTCCTGCAACAATTATAGAATTATTTTCGGTAAACTATTGATTAATGGCAACGAGCAATGTCTTTATTGAACAGGAAAATTCAGGAATTGATTGCCTTTTTATTAATTCTGTTCTTTTCAGACTAGTTCTCTTTCTATTTTTGAACTTTTGTTGAATAAATATATGTAAATATTTGCAGTGAATCACCACGGAGAGATTTATTGACAACATTCATTCAAGTGAACAGTTATATTTTTATTTGGTCATATTTAAATATTTCATTCTAATATTTTAATTAAGTATTTTATTCTATAACTCAAATTGAAATTTTGAAGTCATTCGAGATTGTTATTTAGACAAGAATTTTGTCTATCTCTGCCAATCGACCATTAACCTAGATAGAGATTTTCTTTCTATATAAATTTTTGGTTAGATAGGAGCGAGGTTTTTGTCCTACGATCGATCAGGTTCGACCAACTGACCAAATGAATACGAACCCAATTAAACGTTTTCTTGATTGAAACGAAAGCACTCGGAAGTCGAGTCAGTAGCAGCAGTCTGGCAATTACGTCGCCGGGGTTATCTTCAAAGGCACGGGAAAAGTCGAAAAACGTCACTTTGAGCCCTTTTCAGTCACGATGGTCCATCCGTAACCGCTGAACCGGAAAGCAAATCGAAAAGCAGTCGATAGCAGTCACGCTCCACTCCCGAAGGAAGCTCTTGTTATCGTTGATCCATCGATCGCCTGGGCATCGGAAATCCGTTGCTCAAGATGCGAATTTTTCTCACTACAATGATTGCAAGAAGTCGAGTATACTGTGTGACTAGATAAACTGTTATACTATTATCTTGTGTTAATTTAAATTAAAAAAAATGAAGACAATTATTAGCGAATAATTCAACTTTCTGACTTGATCGAGTATACTTTATCTAGGATGCCCAAGGCAATGTTTACTACTTCATACTTTTTCTCTGTTATGAAAGAATGTGTTATTAACATATTCTCTTGTCTTTATTCTGTTCAAGAATTTATTTTCTTTACGTGACCTTCGCGAAATTTTTCAAAAAGCTAAATCTGTCGGGTGGAAAAAGTTTATGGTTTCTTTGTTGAGACTGTTAAAGAAACTAATTTTTTAGATAAGCTACAGATTAGACGCAAACACGAAACGACGTTTAACGGTCGTAAATTACGCATCGTCAGGATGCAGGCGGAAGTTGAACATGTTCGACAGTTTCGGACGCGGCGAAAAAGAATTTACGCGTGCCATTAGCGTTGCGACGACGGTCAAATGTTTTTTTTTTTTTTTTTTTTGAAGCTGTCAACGTTGGGTTTTATCAACGGCCGTTGTGCAACTTTTACATTTTTCGGTAACGTTGATTAGGAACGAATTGTGTTGGAAAGCAGTACGACGTGACGCTAAAGGGAAACACGTATCATGTCGACAGATTTTTTCGCGTTTTGTAATGCCAGCTTTTCGCACTCTGAGAATTCTTTCCAATCAACTAACAATTTTGAGGCTATTTCGTGGTACCTCTTTCGAAAATTAAAAGTGTTCTTTTTTCGTCAAAAATGGATAAAGCCTTATAATTTAAATTTAAAGAGATGTACATCGATAGTCGTGGAATTAGATGATAAAGCTGGAGTTGCTCAACTTATATTCCTTTTCATAATAATGTTATTTGAATCTGCGTTCATGTTACGGTGCAATAAATTCGCGAAATCAATAAATTTCAATGTTAATTAAATTTAATTCGATTGGCCTATACTATAATCAGACATTTAAATTAAATACAATGCAATTAAAAGGAATGGGAATCAAAAATGCATTTTCAATATTTTCCAAATATTAAGCGAATTTACTGCTCTCAATGAAACTAAGAATTTATTAATTACGCGTACAATTGTTAGAGCTTCAAACACAACAAATGCGGTAGAAATATAATTGGACGTTAATAATATGTAAGGATTAGTGTTCTGGTGGTGTATAGTTGTAGGTTATTAATTTCCTGAGAGTCTGTGTAATAGATATTGACTGAAAGTGAAGTGTTGCTCGATATTACTATAGAATGCATACCGTTTTTACAGGATAAATTTCGAGTAGGGGTGGTTTCGTAAACGTCCTCCATTCCATTCGCGGGACAATCTCCCAACGGCCTTACATAACGCGTACAACGCGTAAAACGCGCGTACGCTGTACCGGTCTGCGGCGCGAGTATTGTGTTCCAGGGTAGATAAGGTTTACAACGTGATAACTGATAGAAAGCTAGTGGTGTGGGACGATGTTCCTTGCGTGCCAGGTTTCTGATAAACCTGCCGCAAAGGGCGTCTTGCCGCTGGCAGTCCAGCGAGCCACCCGTGACACGTTGCGTGATGATCTACGACAGCGTTTCTCAAACTGCGATTCTCAAACTCGCGATAAAACAGAAAAACGTACAGTGAAATAAAAAAAAAAAGAACTTCTCACACTGTTTTATTGCTATTAAAAGCATTCATTAAAAATCAGTCTGAAGTCTGAAGAAGCTCTACAAGCTCTACTTTTTCGTATATTTATATTCGTGCTTTGGTTGAGTAAATAATGCGTAATAAATTTAAAATATAAAATGTAAAATCTGAAAAAAAATAGGTTCGCAAAGCTATTTTAAAATTTACTTTGAATAATAATATTAATACCGGTACATTTGTTTAAAAACACTTTTGAAATGTATTTATTAAATAGTAATTAAAATGAAGTACTTAACAAGTAAGTACATACGTTAACGTTTCTCGTATTTATTATTATTCATTGTTTCGGTGTACATGTAAACTAATACAAGTAAATTTAAATAAAAAGGTACGAAACCGTTGAAATTAACTATAATAATTTAAATCGTAAACTCATACATCTACTTACAAAACGTGTTAAAGTATACTTAAACTAGATTAATATAAGAATATGAATACATTCAATCACAACGCAGTCCCACAATATACTTGTAATAATTAATTCTAGTCTAATTGATGTACTGAAAATAATTCTTAATTGAGGAAGTTTGAGAATCACTGATCTACAGAACCGCGACGGTTTATTTCCGCAATCGATCGCCCATCGACGATCCCGCCTTGCCTGTGCAAGTTCTTTCATTAAAGTTTCGCGTCGAAATTGGGCCACTCTCTCGAAAGAGTCGAATACAGGTTCGGAACTTCCAAAAACTTCTCGTCGATATATTGGTTTAAAGTTACCCGAGCTGCGTATCACGAAGTTATCCGCAGAAGGATGAAAGAGAAACGCGCTCGATAACGAGAGTTCTATTATGGAAACCGTAGCTGATGGACTGTCGTAAAAATTACGCTGGAAATTGGGTAATTTACGAAATTCCTTTTTTCCTCTTTCGCTGGAATTCTGAAAGAGTTTACGGTACAAGCGGCAGCAGTGTTCGATTTATTTTAGATTGCATTTTAAGGAAAGAGAATAGAAGTTACGATAGACCTTAAAAAGTAAATTGAAAAACTTGTTTTTAAATCGAGTGAGAGCATATGATTGCGATTCGCGGATCCGCGTGGCTCGTAGCGAGGAATAGAAAAAAATAGAGCGTCGTTCCTACCAAGGGAAATTGACAATTTCAGGTTTTAGGAAGAAAGTTTTTCCATTATGGACTTGTAACTTTGGTTTATATTAGTTTCGAAAGTAAAGCATAACTTCGGGAAACTGAAACTACGATCTAAATCCTAATTTTTCCGACAATAAGCTTTATCTTAATAGCAAACTTTACCGTTCGCTGAGAAAGACCTCGTTGCTCTAAACTTTGTCTTTGGTTACTTCCGTACTCGTCATTTAAGCCATCGCTTCTAGTCCCGTTTTCCGCCGTGCGAAGCGTTCGAGAAGGAACTTTTCCCTCTACTGGACAAAACCGAATCAAAGTCATTTAAAATTTTTAAAAAGTAGATTATTCTCCCGATGATCGGCAACTTATAATTTAACTCCAACACAATGCGACGAAATATAAGTTTCAAAAAATACGTCTCATTTGCATTTCTTGGGAATACGAATAAAAATATACGGATACACGTTATCGTGGTTCTGCAAGTTTATTTTATAAATAATATATGGATGGAAAAATGAGGAAGGAAAAAAAAGTAAAAATAGATTACCCAACAAAGTATTGCGTTGCTTGTACGACTGTATAGAATATTACTTTTAATAAAAATTGCTACGAAGAACTGAGAACGAGGATAATGAACTTCATTGTCTTGTAGAAATTGAAAATTAATTGTTTCGGAAATTTTTATACGGAAGACAGTGTCTTAAATCAGCTCTCAATATTAATAATAAAGCTCTAATATTTTCGTTTGTCTTGATTTGTGAATAAAAACCACCAAACAATACATATAAAATAATACGTGACCTCCTCATCGGCTAACTTTATAAAATAGTATAACCATTCACAAAGCAACCACGAATATCTTTTATATACCGTTAAATGGAAAATTACGGTCGATGTTCTATAAAAATTGTTCTCCACCGCGGACAGCTCGTCTGTCAATTTATTCCCATTCGACTCGGTCCCGATACATATTCAAGAATCGATATATTCCAAACAAAAAAAAAAAAAAAATAGAAAAAAATTCTTTTGTGCCAGATATTGGAACTGTTTTTTTCCTCGAAAGCCGCCTTTGTGCTCGCAGGCCACGCGAGGCGAAAGCGGCTGAAAAGAGCACGTGGACGTCATGCAGGTACACGTAAGCCACCCTCTCACCCTCTCTCTTTCTTCCTCTGCTCTTTCTCTTTTTTTCCTTCATTTTAACCCGTGAAAATTAGGCCAACGACCGAGATAAGGGTGACACCGCGCAAATAGCTCCCTCGATTTTCGACCCTTCTTAACGCGGCTCGAACCAGTCCTGGCATAACCAGGCACAGAAATACTGAAATCCTACTCCCATTAGTTCCGGAACCGTGCGGAACGTTATTGTTGCAGACGTTATTCCAAGCGGGCGTTCAGTGCACGCGAACACTTGCTACCAGCGAAAAGACTGATACTATTTTCAAAAAAAAAAGAACGAAAAAGAAGGAGACTCCTGGGACTGCAGTGGTATCGCGATGATTGACTTTAAATTGCAACACGAACTGGTAATACGTTTGAAATGGCCAGGTTCGCGCGCATGAATCGATAAACAATTTTTGCCGCGAAAAATGCCTGGAACCGCTCTCCGTTACGCGAAGTCTATAATTTCCTGCCACGAAAATGGGTCAGATTCGTTGGACGAGGATTTTACGCTTACGACACGAAATTCCTCATCCCCGAAATACCCAATGCTCCTTTCTCGAATTTGGATAATGGATTTTGTGCTCCGAGGATCGCGAATGGCATTTTAATTTTCAACTACCATGCGAATCCTTCATTCATTATTTTTCTTTGATTTCTTTTTGTTTGCTGTATCTCTCAAACTCTTTTCCGCTCTGAATTTCTTGAAAAGTTCTGTGCAATAACGAAAGCAAGATAATGCGTTAATTATTAAACTAGTAGTTATTTATGTAACTTTACACAATTCGCATCTTTGAATTTAGCAAATGTTAGATGCATTTCTAATCTCCACCTTAAACGCGAGTCTATTTATTGTTAGCAATTAATGTAAAAGAGTGCCATCTTATTTAAATTGCCAGAAACTGCTTTAAGAGCTTTATCATTTTCTCGTGTTAATTAGAAACGACATTATTTAAACTACCATTAACAACAATGTCGTCGTCTTGTGTTAATGTCTGTTTTGATCCTTTAACTTGTTCTAGATACCTCGATTAGAGAAAACATCAAGTATATAAACTTATTCATTCTTGTATGATTTTCTACTCTTTTATAAAACTTCTGCATATAAGTGTAATAATGAAAAAAGAAATTGTGAAGTTAATTCAACATGGAGGATTTTTCTACCACTCATCAATTCCATACACGACACCGTGCAGTAAAAATAAATAATTA
This sequence comes from Hylaeus volcanicus, assembly GCF_026283585.1. Lineage (NCBI taxonomy): Eukaryota > Metazoa > Arthropoda > Insecta > Hymenoptera > Colletidae > Hylaeus > Hylaeus volcanicus. Next base: position 4,576,089 of record NC_071976.1, on the reverse strand, counting down.
TTCGAAATCTCATTGGACTTAATCTTTGACTAAGTTTATAAACAACACCATTAAGGATGGTTGATAAATAAAATGTAAAAATTGAGAAATACTTCTTCATCAACACATTATGAATTTTATATCACGTTCTTCGATTTTTTAATCAACACGAATTGGCGATAACTCGTGTTTAAGGCAGCAGTCGATAATCCTATGAACTTGACGATTTAGATCGCTAGAGGTGTTGACATTTTCTTGGCGAAAAAACAGCCAAGAGCGAAATACCGATTGCTCGAAACGATGTTTCCCTTTATTTTCCGCGAGGAGTGTTAGTGCATGGAGGGAATGTGTGCCAGCAGTTGTCACGAACGCTTTTTCTCATTCAAATTTTTTGCCCGCAGTGTCGCGAGGGTTCGATATGTGCCACGAGTTTGTCAAAATCAGGTCAGATTTATTGGAATCGAATTCGACTTTCCCGTCACGAAGTCACCGACGTTTGAACGCGTCATTCGTCGAAACAACCATGGATCGTTCCTCGAAGTTACGCGTAATTGCAAAAGGTTCCCTAAACGTTACGATCCACGTCACCGACCATTGTCTAAATTACAAATAAACTTTCCTCGGCGTTACACAAAGAACCGCCCAAGAAAAACAGTAACAGAGAAAGGTAGCAGAGAAATTCCCTGTGTGTACGTTCAATCGAATCAGCGACAGGAAAGCAAACCTACAATCAAAGAACAATGTTCGACGACCGGTCGCTGATTTCGTTTCAGCATGAAGAAAGAAAAAAAAAAGGAGACATCTTCTTTCCTCCATCTAGATAAATCGATACACTTGGTAAACGATAAACCATAGAAACGAAGTTTAAATAAAACGTGGATTCTTTTTATGGCGGAGCTACTTCTTGGACTCGGGACTCCGAATCTGAAGCAGAGACACGCCGAGGGTGACTCTTGGTGCGGATGGGGGTTGGAAAGCCGGGAGGGGGTAAATACACACTCGAGGCATACCTCGTATCAAGGGATGCGTGCTTTCGAGGCTATTTGTTGCGTGCCGAGGCACGTGCTGGCCCGATATTCTGTTTGCCGGAGAGTAGCTCTGCAAAGACTGTCTCTCTTTGTGTCGCCGGCGCACACCACGCAATTCCCGTGTACTTGCATCTTTAAGCGTTAATGCGCGTGGCTGTGACCACGGATAGTCACGACACGTGCTGGCACCGTTATCGTCCCTGGCACGAACGATTTCTGCGTCTATTATTTCCTGAACGATATTACGCGACTGCCATTTGCAGACTTTTCGTTCGAGAAGGGCGGATCTGGCTTGGAACTAATGAAGATTCAGCTGCGACTCTGCATCTAGAAGGAACTCTTTATTGGTTGGTTTCTTATTTTAACCCTAGAGTGAGCATTGACGCATATACGCATTTTCCTTCGATGTTTTATTACACAACAGCATAAACAACAACTCATGCGCTGTTCCTAATAGAAATAAGACATCCACGATATAAAAAGGTCACAGCACTATCGAAGATAATTATTTTTCCGCCAAATCGGACAGTTGCCATCAGAATTGTTGCGGAATACTCGCCATAGCACATTTATTACAAACAGTTGAGAATTTTAAACGTAAAAGTCTGTAGCAACCGTTTCACAAGGGAGCTTGTCGACTAAACACTTGCTTCAGCGAAAGGTGTCAAGTTCGGATCACCGTAACCTCAGATTTCTATTTTTTTATTCAGGGTAATTAAATTCCATACGATCTTATTCGTGAAATATTGTAATCCATTTTATTTAATAAATATTTATTACAAACAGTTGAGAATTTTAAACGTAAAAGTCTGTAGCAACCGTTTCACAAGGGAGCTTGTCGACTAAATACTTGCTTCAGCGAAAGGTGTCAAGTTCGGATCACCGTAACCTCAGATTTCTATTTTTTTATTTAGGGTAATTAAATTCCATACGATCTTATTCGTGAAATATTGTAATCCATTTTATTTAATAAATATTTGCCTAAAAATACACAAGTAATACGTCTTGGTTCGTCACTGCCGCTCGGCCGGACGCAATGGACGCAAACGCGTTCTTGGGTATATCGTAAAATTGGAATGGGCGTTTGAAGTTTGATGGGAAATAAAAGGGGACAATACGTTATAGCCTGTCGGGGAAAGCACGGGTCGTCGATGAGTTATATAAGTTTTCCTCGGACGGAAATCGATGGTCCGTAAGTGGCATTCGGACTTTGACGGTCCTTCATCGAGGAGGGGCCCCGATCCACTTTTTCTTTTCTGTGTTTAAGTTGTGCGTCGTGTATCTGCGGTAAATATGAACGCAGCGAGAGCCTCGAAAAAGTGTATTTGCAAAGTAAAACGTTCTCAGTCTTAATCGGTGCTTGCCAATCTCTAAAAAATCGACTATTTTCTTATTTCAGACGTTTCATAGACATAGACTTGTGACGAACTAAGAACTCTACTGTGAAATATTTCATTCTACAATTGAAATACTCATTTCTACTCAACGTGTGGCAAATAGAAAGTATTTATCTGTCATTTGTTATCCAAATTGTTTGTCCATGTATGAATTTTCCCAATATCCACTGGGAGGATGACGTTGTTTTTGTTGAGAATCACTGATAAAAGATACACACCGCGCTCCATTCCTTTTATTTTGGTCGCTTCGATTTCCGCAAATGGAGGTGTTCGGATGAAAATTTAAATGAAATCGACCGTGTTACCGGGAACACAGTATCGGTACTTGAATAAATAAACTACTCGATCGCGAATGCCACACAGGTTTTCGCGTACGCGCGTGCATGTACGTGCCTTGGGGGTTCGTATAACGTTAATTGCGAGTTTAACGAGCTTTCGTCGAGCCCTATTTAATTGTAGAGGTTTCAGGCGACGAACAGAGAAGCGCACCGTGACGTTCACCATACCGATTAACTTTTATGCCATCGATCATCAGAAATTGAACGAGCCAGCCTCGTTTCACTGACAACTAATAACTATAATACCGACGTAAAGTTTCGAAGCGAGCTGAGCGTACAGGGTACACACGAAATTAATGTCAGCCAGGTTATCGCGGACGGAAGGTATGGCTGACGAGTTCTGAGAACGTTCCAAGCTACGCCACCGCAAAAGCCCGTTTGTCGATGAAACCTCGAAGCTGTGAGCACCTCGTAAAACCAGCCACATTTCGACGCGACGCTTTTCAGCATTATCACCCGTTGCTCTTTTTAATTAAACTTAATGACTACTTGCTCCTTATTCAGTGTTCGAGAGTTGTTTGCGTTCTTACGCTCGCTCGGATTCATAGACGCTGACGCAAATAGGATTTTGAAGGTGCGATTAAAATTACCGTTCGATCCGACGAGCTGGTAATTTCATTGTTATGCTTCTTCTTCTCGGAGGAATTAACGATTCCGGCTGTAAAAGAATTTAGTCTAGTTCTGCCAATTACATTTTCTTCCAGTTTTTTTACAGGCGACAATGTAGAATTGAAAGATGGTACACTGTGTGGCGAAATAATAAGACATATTTGCATAGTATTATATAGCGAGAGTAACTTTGCTACATACATTTTCTTCCGTTTTTGAATAAGTGCCAATATATGTAGATTGGATTATGTTATACCGTGGAATTGTATGTTACTTATTAGTTGTATACACCAAAGGTCATTTATTTCAAATATATTTCAACAAAATTTCTGAATAAAAGTGTAAACTGTAGCTAGATTTTCTATAATGGTGTATTTTGACATTTGAAATATGTATATAGTTTCACTTGTTCCGGTTTCTACTACTAGCTTTTACTTAAGTAGTGAACAGTTTTGTTTTATTTTTAGCAAAGGTTCCAAAGCGATCAGATTTACAAAACCTTAATACTAATAATATTAAAATCATGAATTCCAATGTTAACAATTCCAAGATGGATTTCATATCGATAATGTCAGATTGGATCCCAGTAACTACTGTAATAACTTAGTAGTAAGACCAGAAACTAACGATCCTATAGCTATGAGAATCAATGTTAACTCCTGGAGTCATAGAAGCATACATGAACGATCGTTGGAGGAGTAACTTCGTATTATCTCCATGGCCCTAAGGTTATCAGTATCGCGTCCCTGGAGCCAGGAACGGTTGGCATCCCTCGTCTCGAGAATCGTTCATATTGGATACGATGAGTCCATGGATGTTGGTGCTGTATCCTGTGACCATAAAATGGTCGTTATCGGCTCAAGAAATATCCTCGACATGAAATGACGTATCACTGAAGTCATTGCAATTGTTGCTCTATTACTCAAAATCTTATCATCTCACACAACCTCTATTTCTTAAATAATTATTTATGCATCACTTTAATAGCTACGACCGCAGTGATCATAGTAGTATAATATTCTGAACGCAAAGAAATTGAATTTTAAACAAATAGTACTGTTTTATATATGATTTATATTAATATTAATAAGTATTTATACTCCAAATGTTCTATATATATATACATTTTCTGTTTCTTCAGTTAAAAGAATTATTTTGACTTAATAGACATTTTTTAATATTAAAATATTCATGGAAGAATAATTTATACATGCTTACTCACATGAAAACTGTTTGTACAAGATTACTTGATATTATAAAATAATGGTCGAATGCTTTAGAATTGCTCCTCATTGAATGCCCTTTAAAATTCAGATCAAATTCAGCGAGTTCCTCCTTTTGTTTTCTCTGTATGTATTAAGTGGAGTACCAGCCGTACAGAATGTGCGTGCATAAGCTGGCCTGCATCACATTTTTGGTAAACCCGCTGAGGGCATTAGACCCTCTCGTTTATGTGTGCCGAGTAGTCGGTGCGCCATTGTCGTGTAACTAATGGAAATTTAAGCCCGTCCGTGGATCCAGCCTTTACTCCTCACCGGTATGCGTGTCACGTATCACTTTCCGTCGAGCCTTCAGCAAACACGCCTGTTTACGATATTCCCAGATGATAACAAGCAGTCCTACCTCCTATTGTCGGTGGGCACGAATTTGTTGCTAATCCTCCGACCCTTCCTTTCTGTTTCAGGTGAGTCGGAAATTCGAGCACGTTCGCACGCCGCAACGTTCAGTATGTATACGATACACATAAAAGTGAACGATTTCAGTATTTAATTAAATTTATTATATATCCATTTAAACATTTCGATCTTCATTTAATTTTCATTCAAAATGAATATCGTTTAATGTCCCATGAATACCATTTGAAGCAATGGTTAATTTAAAATGGCAGAAAGTAAAGACGATTGATGAGCTTATTATTTATAGATATCTTGAAATGGATACGTCATGAATTTCATTAGTTACCCAAATCGTTAACTTTTATATTATTATATTATTAGCAGCTCTTACACCCTTCGAGGTTGGCAACCACTAGATCTACAAAGGCGAAAGATTAAAATCAAATCAAAGAGTGACAATTCTTTTCAATTAGACGCAGAGGGGAAAACGCACGGGTCCACGATATTTTAATGTGCCCCGTTCATCTCGCCGTTTGAACGTCACTGTCGGCGAAATTTTCGTACTGGGACCACCTAAATATAAATATACGAACTTGTTTTGCGCCGAGGCTCCAGAGGAAAGAATTGCGAAGGAATACAGATAGCAGGTGCATTAGTCGAAGTCGTGTGTATGGGTCCCCAAGAGAAATCATAAGGTCTTACCCTCGCCCTTCGTAACACCGGTACCCGCGGGGGTGAGTGGCCCTAATAAATCCTAATACTAAATCACCCCTTCGTCCACCTCTCTCCTGTTACTCATATTTTGTGCGCGGCCCAGACGGCACGCGGGACCCGCGCAGACCAGACTTTGTTTTCGAAATGCTAGACGGGGTTGCGTTTCATTAAATGTGACGTGACATTGTTGATAGGGGGAGCATTAGGTAATTGCCCCGATGCCCGGTGTGCCTGGTATCGATTATTTTTTAAATCGAACTGTTGGTCTTTAATTACCGTAATATCCCACCCTCGGTTATCCACCCTCGTCTTAACCTGCGCCGACGTCTGTAATTTGCTTGGTGTCGCGAGCTTTGTGATCACGTTGGACTGACAGTAAGTTCCGGTCTGGCCGAAGTTTATTCGCGAGTTTGTCTCCTACGATTCGTGGAACGGTAGAAATTACGGTGTAAACGCAAGTTAGGCAACTTCGATCGGGATTGAGAGTTTTAACGTTACTCTTGTACGAGTTTATAAATAATGACGAGAAGATGATTTTTCGTGTCAATATTATCACAATAAAATTGCTTCTGAAACGAACTTTTGCACAAGACTCAAACATCCGTAAATACACTATACTTACTAATTAAGTAAGTACACTATATAAATTATTATGACTTTGTGTGTAATACATTATACAATAAGTGTACCATTACGAGGAATACTAATCTTCTTTTTTTCAATCAAAAAATTGAAGTTTGTCTTTAATGCCTTCATCGAAACAACCAATTTTATGCATTGCTTTCGAAACTTTAATTTCCAAGAATCGAACATACCTGCCTTTCGCCCGCAACGCGACGATTACGCGGGTTTAACAGAACGCGTTCAACCGCGTCGAGCAGTCGAGGGTGTGGGGGGGGGGGGGTGTAATTCGGAATTTGTCTCGCGTCCGACCGCCACGAATTCGCCCATTTGTCCGTAGCCGGCAAGCCGCGATATCAATATCCGTTTCGTCGAATTATGTTCATGCCTGTTCGGCGTCAGCGCAAAATCAGCGCGCGTACGTGTAACCGAAACGTAATTACAAACGCCCGCTCGGTAAACACGTGCGTCTGATATCCTATACACACGTGCTGGCGCACACGCGCCGGACGTGTACCCACTTATGGCCGGTTGTATCAGCACGGAAGAACAATGAGCGTACACGGGGCCAGGGATTATCACGGCGCGCTCCGTGCCCAGAGCACGTCGTACCTGTGTACTTTTGTTTCTTGCAACGCGATCGGAGAACTAGCGTGCCTCTAACTGCCGTTTTTATGACGGCCGTCGCAGACTTTGTGTCTCCGCGTACGCTGGATAATTATACAATGTAACGCGACCGGTAGCCGCGATTTCAACTGCACGATAGCGGGACCGCCTGCATTCTCCGGCCATTGTCTTTCGGAAAAGTGCGCGAAACGATTGCTCTGTATACGCGAGTCGGTTTTCTGGTTGATGCACTCGTGGTGGAGATGTTCAAAGGAGCAATTCGCGTTAGGAAGCCAAATATCAAGGGTTTTTCGGGAATAATATTCAAAGTTTATACATGTCTGCAATTTATAACTGTAAATACGTCGTCTGCTTTTGTAACCGGAATAATTAAACGATTGTATTATTTAAAATGTTTTAAACATTTCCCATTGTTTCCAGGATTTGTATTGACATCAAAAAAATCTGCTTTGTTCGATATTCATTTAAACTAATATTAAATTCGGAAGCTCTGATAATTCCGTTGTTGGAGAAGATAAAAAACATTATCAAGAGTATGTTCGTAAAAGTTGCAAATAAATTAGCTAGGACGACAGCGATGACATCGAAAAATATTCATCTTGTCGAGTTTTCGATATAACTAGTTTTTTTTTTCAACAATAAATCATGTAACAGTTAGTCGCCTCGAAAAACAATTGTTTTCGCGGAGCTTGAAAGCGCCAAACGAATAAACCGTTACTCGTAGAACCAATTGTCCGTTATCAACATTATATTCCAATCACGGGGACATCATAGCCTCGTCATAAATTATTCGCACGAGTGCCGTGCGTTTCTACAGCTGCGCATCAATAACGATCTAATTAGCGCGTTGTCACCGCGTTACGATACAACGCGTCGCATCGATCGAGAATTCGCATAAGCGTTCAAAAAGGTACCACCAGAGGTAAATTCGTCGAACCTGAACATCCTCCATGTTTGTGCTATGACGTAGACCTATAGGAAATAACCAAATAACCCATTGCGACCTGCGTCAGTTTTGATATTTCGTTTCACCAAATCCACGTGGAATTCAGCTATTTCCACTTACTCCCTACGGTGTATCTACGTTTATTACTACAATTTAACAATAAACCACGAATTTACAGTAGCACGCTTAATATAAACGAAGCGATAATTAACATATATCTGTTTTACAATTATCTGTAATTTATAAATCTATTGTTCATTGTGCTCTCGTTTGGAAAATGGTGACTTATATTTGGGACTTGAAAATTCTTCGTTTTATATGTTTCATATTGTAACATTACCGACTATCATACACCTTTTTACAGTAAATTCAAATAAATGCTTTTATGACGAATAGATCAAGAATACAATTTTGAGGAAGAAGAATAATTCAAGTAGTAAGGATAAAAATTACTTGAGAACATTTTTTTTACAGCATAAGCATTATTTTAAGTTTTAGAGTCTTAAAAATATTGTTGTACATGTTATAATATTAAATATTAATACGTATGATATGTTTGATTTACCGAAGAGAGTCTACAACAAAGTCGAAAATGCAATAACGAGTAATAATAAATGTTCGCGATCAACAACACGAGCTGTATTTATTCCAGAAACTTGTAAGCACCAGAAAATAATTTTTTTCATCACCGTAGTGTCTGTCAGAGGAAACGAATTATCATAGATTTCCTTGTGTTCCGACTGTCTCAACGTAGGACCAGACAGAACGAAATGCTATGTCCAAACAGTATAGGCATAGAACTGCAAAGGGTTAATAATTGAACGGGTCTCCTTGTCCAATTAAACCGCGGCGCGTCATTTTACCCGCTTCGATCGCGACGTCGGCATATAGGCGATCGTCAATTAATTTCAGGAAGCACGTCTCGCCGCATCGATCACTATTTTCTTCCTGTTCAATTACCGAAGGACAAATGAGATAATTGCACGAGTAAGAGACGAAAGCCTCGCACTTGGACGCCACCTTCTTTCTGTTCTCGAACGAGCTTCCTCCGATGTCGAATATATCAGAGCCTGATTCGAATTCCTCAGGCCAGTTGGCGTGATTGAGGGCAATTACGCAGTTTCTTACGTGGCCCTATCCACCCTCCGACCAATTATTTGCTTTTCCCGAAATTAACCGTAAATTGCAGAAGGAGTCGCCTCACGAATCACTGCCACCCCTTCGAACCCGATCCAGCTGGCACCGTGATCCGCGACGTCGCGCCGTTATTCAAAGTCGTCGTTTTATCGTGTACGGAGCTGCTTTGCAAAACGTCAGTTTAGCGATACGGTGATTGCAGGGGAAATTACCTAAATCGTACTTCAGTTTTCTTATTAGTATCGAGCGTAAGTACAATCTAGCGACGGATATATGAAATAACTAATGCAAAATTTGGAAATTAGGACAAATTGAAACATGCATATGTTGACTGTGTATATTAGAATATGATTTTATTAGAATAACTTCTCAAAAGGTCATCTGAATGTCAATATATCGTAAATGTTTCGAAACTGTCTTTTCATCTGCTTTAAAATCATAATAACGAAAATAACTCAATCCATTTAAAACGACGGACACCAAAGATTTTGAAATCACTTATGATCACTTTAAAAAAATAACCTCGATGGTATCACATGTACACCTTCAAACAATGCAACTTTCTCGTACAGATGTTTTCCATAGAACCACAAATAACCACAATTAATCGGGTGTTCCCATTTAAATGCTCCACTCCGTGTATTCGTTCAGTTATACAGATATACAAAGTTACCTTTCACATTTAGAGAACACATCGTAAGACAAGGCTCTATAGAATGTCGTATTTCAGTCCTTCGAGTTGTTCTCGCGTCGTCGATATCGAGAGAACGGTCAACAATATTGTTCCAGTTTATAACTCAATTTATAGGAGATTTCATAACGTAAAACGCCAGTGAGGTAGACGGAAATATAAACATGGTCGACAGCCACGACTTAAAACGTCCCCGCAGCTCCGTCGCTAGAAGATAATCCCAGGAAATATCGCAACGCCTGGGACGAGTGCTTTGTACGCGATCGAGCGTCGCAAACAATACCGCTTGGGCGTCGGTTTAACGGAGATCTATTAACGCGAAATTCTGGTTAAGGCAGGCAATAACGCGAATGCCGCGAAATTATTATTGGCTCGCGTTGAAATAAATTCCCCGTTGTTTGGAAAACGGTTCGAGCTACGGGGGAAAAAAACAAAATTACGCGGTCGTGTGTTCCACTTTGCGAAATACGATATAATACGCCAGCGATGGATGCAAAAAGTGGTGTTTTTCTTTCTTTCTTTTTTTTTTTTTTTTTTTATGTATAAAACGCTGCGTCAGAACTAATGAAAATCGTTGCGTATCGCGTTCAACGGTTGGATATTCCATATCGCGAACCGGAAAAAAAGTGTTGCGGTTGCGTACTTTTTGCTTGTTGACACAGAAATAAACAGTATGCGACGCTACCGCTCGAAAGTTTGGAGCATCACTGATTTTTAGAGTAAATGAACCTTCTTCATCTCGCGCAAGCTATATTTGTTTGTTTTTTGTCCGTTTGTAGTCTTTGTTTTGGAGTTATCTACGAAACCCACATTGTAAAATATAAAGTTTAGAAATTCAATTTAATAAATTTAATCGTAACAGTTGCAGGTTTTCAAGGTAATTTTAAAACAAAGAGTCAAAACATACAGAAACATAATAATTATTGTTTATGTGAGACTACGTGTTCACCGTTCTTTATTAAAAATATTATCCTTATGTATTAACCATTTAATGGACACGTTCACATGTATACTCTATCTGCAAAAGAATTGGACAAAAAAACGAATATATTTGGTACAGAATAATCATCCAATGCGTTTAAGATATAGGTTTGCCTTTTCATATGGATTACAGTCAGCATAAGTGGTTGGACAAAAACAAGCGGTTTCTGTAAAACCTTGTAAAATTTGGAATAGGTTAAAACGTTCCTGCTTCGTAAATCTAGCGTAATCACGAACCTGCTTCATACGATTTCATCTTCTCGATACACAGAACAACAATACCCATTATTAATTAAATTTTTCATTACTACGAACGAAATGTTCGAAACTAACACACGACACCACCAACGGTAATATGATTCACCGTTGCACGTCAATTAATTTCCGCCGCAACGAAAAGAAGCACCCCCAGTTTATTTCCACTCCTCCCCTCCCCCTAAAAATATTCTTTCCCCTCGAATATCGCAAAACCGATGGTTAATTAAAAAAGCACTCTCGATGGCGATGTTTCAGCAGAGGCTCGGCCCCGAGGATAATTCACGCGACGACCGACGGTGTTATTAATTTATATCCCCTTTCCACGCCTCTGACGGATTTCCTCGACGAAAAACCTCTCGTCGGCTGATTCTCGAACGTGATCGCGGTCGCGACGACGACTACCACGACACTTTCGCCTCGCGATCGAAAACAGGGAAAAATACGGAAGTAGAAAAAGAACGGTAACGCCAAAAAAAAAAAAAAAAAACAAAAGAAAAAAGGAAATGAAATTTCACGAAGGCGAAATTTCGCGTTTCGCGCATATCGGCAGGCAGCGTGCGGCTGGTTGCGGCGTTGGAGGTGGCGGAACCGGTACCGGCGGTGGCCTGCTATTTGCATACGTGGACCGAGGATGGCGGTGGACGCGGTGGAGGCGGAGGCGGCGGAGGATGGCAGGCTTTAATGCCCATGCATCATGCATATTCAAAGCCCCGGCACGGTACAGCTGTACACGGAAGCTAAATCCCAACGCGCGTCTCCGCTTGGTGCCCCCCTCCCGGCCCCTTCGCGCTTGTACCCCTTGCACCTTCTCCCTCTCTCTGGAGATGAGCGAATTCTTATTCGGAGATAAATATCAAATAATTAAAGGTAAACGATTGTTTATCCATCGAGGTAAATGTCTCCTAAATGATGGATTGATTCTATTCATTCGTTGTCTATTATTCAAATAAAATTTACCAATCTCCGCCTTCTCCTTCAGCCACGAACGCAATTGTTGTTTACGTGTGTGTGTGTGCCCAGCTGTTCCGATCTGTCTGCTCTCTCTCTCTCTCTCTCTTATTGAAAATCAAAATTCAAGCAAATTAGATGGCGGAGACCTGGATGGGGGAGGGCTAGTGGTCGTCGTCGTTGCTTTCGCGAACGACGTCGAGTTGCTGGGAGCCTCTCACCGTCGAGTGCCGTGGCGCGCAATTTCCTTTGTATGGATGGGCGGCGTTCGTATTGGTGTTCGTTGAACACACGTACGCGCGGAGAAGTATAATTGCTCAATCGTAACCTGGCTCTGGCCAGTGCTGTAAGTGGATCCGCGGTACCCTCACCTGCGTCTGGGGATAATTAAACTTCGCAGACGCGGCGGCGCGCTAGCCAGCGATGCGTCGGGAGGAGAGGAGGCTTACTGGAAGTCGCGATTCCCGATCGCGGCTCCGCCTCACCGATGAGCGAAAGGGATTGTTCCGGGTTGAGAAGTTCGCGGAATACGGATATTCGATCTACCAGGGGGTCTGTTTTATTCTCTTTTTCCTTTACTTTCTTTTTTTTTTGGGGGGGGGGGGGAGGGGTTATGGAAGAAGGAATTGCGTTGATGATGCCCATTCGTGATTGTGTTCTAATTATTAAAGAAATTTTGTTACGGTTTTGTAAGTAGCTGTGTTTGTAAACTTGGTTCGTAATCAAACTGGCATAGGAATATTTAATAACTATATCGATGCGTTTTTTTTGTTACGTGAAATACCAAGTGGACTACTTTATATCAAACCTATTAGAGAAATATGTTTAGTTAGATCCAATAACGTATTCTCGAAAGTGATTTATTTGGAATATATCTAAAAACAGGATTTAGTACAATGTATTGTATTAAAATTAAAAAATTGTACGAGTTCTTCACACTTTTTGGACGTTAACCCTACAGCAACTGTACCATTTATTTTACCCATAATTATCTTTGGGAAATAACATTTAAGAACAAGTACTTTATAAGTAATGATAGTTTCTCTGTGTTGGAAAAGAAATAATACCAATCAAAAGAAACATATTACTTTAGAAAATAAAATTGAATAAATGTGTCGTTGTTCTGTAGTACTGTCGGTAATGCGACAGGAAACCTTTTACTAGACTTGTCAAAAGAATTACAAACGTATTTTCTTTCGCAACGTTTACTCGAATACCATTAATGTTATTGAACAAATTTCAGGCTCCAACGGTGACCTAAAAGTGGAGATCGAACTGTTGTGAAAGAAAATACGTTTGTAATTGTTCTGAAAAATCTGAAAAACGAAGAGTTCTATTACTTATCCTAATGACTTTTTGCACGAAAATCGCAATTAATAGAGGTCTAGAACTCTTCGCCGTCAAACAGAATTTTATTTTTCAATTTTTGTTTTGCAAATGTTAGGTCAACTTCACAGACCCCAAGTGAGCAGACATCGAGAGTTTCAACAGTCCCGTGTGTATTTGTCCGTATTTCGAGTACTTCGATATATTCCTCTCACTAAGTATGCACGAGGACTTCACCTGTACTGGGTCACTAGATTTTCAAACTCTGTCCTCGATTTCTACACTTGACTCCTCCTCGTGAATAGTCCTTCAGATCGGTAGTTAGTCGTTCCTTCATTCGTAATAAATATTCAACGGCCACCTGCATCGTGAAAAATCTTTTAACCCGTTTACTGCCTTGCCATGCATATATGTATGTATGTCACTAATCTTTCGGCTACTGCGGTGTCATTTTTTAAATTATAATGTTCATGTTCTATTTGTATTCATTACTATGTGTATTTCGAAGTCTGGCTTGTGCAGAAATCTTTAATTGAGTTTGTTCAAATAAAGTTGAGATAATAAAAAGCATATAGATTGTGATTTCTCTTCTTTCTTTCATTTAATTTCTATAATATAAATTTTGTTGAATATTGAAATATTTACAAAAAATATATCTGAGGTCGCAGCAGCCAATCCCGAATGATATAATGAATCCAACAGGTCTATTGACTTGTGCATATACGGTTTTTAATATGCGATCCTTGATAATAATCATTTTGTACTGCTGTAGAAAATATGGAACTAGCGATCATACATGAACGTTATTATCATTTCTGCGATATTACATCGACGGGAATTGAAAGTACCGTTTGGTAGTCGACGCGCATGTTTACATTGCAAATACTAGAAAACTTATTCGTTCTGTTATTACGTTTCAGTGTCATTGCGTAAAATACGATTTACGACATAACCACCATTTTCGATTCAAGTATTATTGCATAACGGTATTAATTTAGCTTCAAGTAAGTAGGATTTACTTTGAAGAGAAAACGTGTATGGAAATTGTAAATGACGTATAACGAAATAATAAAATACAATAGTTTCGTTCCAAGTGAAAACCATTGGCATTGGTCAGGCCTGACACAGAAATTGTAGAGACAGTTTGAAAAATAATCCGTAATTCCTAAACGCTATGCATTTTTCAAGTTGGTACGAGTAGATTGAGAAATATCGGAGAAAGTTCTTTATTTCACTGATTCCAGTTGACGTATATATTGTTCGCGAAATCTGCATTAAAAACACGCATTGTTCGAATGCATTTTACTCAATTTTCTCGGGTAAATACACTTCTCTGAGTTAAGTTACCGTTTGATCCCTTTTGTTTCGTGTGTTAACGATTGTTGACGTATTGTATTTGGTATCGTTGACGTATTGTATTTGACAAACGATTCACGAATTGAAAACAAATTTTCCATCAACTTTCTGTGACAGAACTATTAAAAGCTGCGGACACGCCGGAAGTTATACATATGTTACCGTTTCAGAACAAATAAAACGGCCTCACTTTTGTTGTGAAAACCATATGGCATTTTGTTACAGAACAACTTTTTGTTTTTGCCACTGAATTCATTTTTAAATGTATACTGTACATTATATATCGTTTTTAATTTCTAAGTTTGAGGCAATTTCAGTAGACTTCGATAATCTAGTACATTTTAATTTTAATTTTAAGTTGACCGATATTTTCAGAATATTATTTTCAGAAGTCCTTAACAATTTCGACCATCGTAGAGTTAGCTTTTCAAGAGGATTTGCTTCGGAAAAGCTTCTGGCGACTCGTGGAGTGTTTGGAGAACACAGATAGGATTCTCGAGAAGTTACGTATCCGGAAGTACGTAATCTCAGTCTCGGATAGGCAGTAATGTACACTGACCTGTAACGCCCAATCTCGGAGTAAGTAACATCTCTGGAATTGAGGGTTCTGGACCAAGAAAAGGAGTTCGAAAAACCAGAATGGCGAGGGTCGGCGTTGGCGCAATGGCTGAAGCGGCTGACCATCAAGTAGAATCGAACATCTCGAGCTGGAATCCGCTATCTGTGTCCTCATTTCCTGCAGAAACCGCTATCTGTGTCCTCATTGCCGGCAATATTGTTTAAGAATTAATGAAAAAAATATACACATAAAACTAAACCAAAAACCGCACATTTAATACAACAAATTTAATATTTTTCCTTTGTGTGATAATTAATTAATCAATCACCTATGTGTAACGGTGCTTAGCAAGTCTTACACATAAAATACGTAGGTTTTCCAATTGTATTCGCATGCCAAACACGATAATCCCTTCGTACACCCTTTTTTATTACTGATATTTTAACTATCCACATTTGTTTACGTTCATCAATCATTACACAAAGAGTGTGGTACCGGCTAATAATCTTCGGCGGTAGTATCACACACATGTCGTGCGAGCGGCCACGAAAGTGTTAATACGAAAAGAAGGCTATCAACACGTTGCCTCTTTCGTTACTATACATTCATGACAAGCTGTGGGTGCGCCAGCAAAGCGAGAATTAAATTGCAATTCGCGAGACGACAGGGTTGAAAGCGTCGAAACCTCGAAGGCTCGATCTCTTTATCGCAAATCCGAAAATGATCGCTGGAAAACGAGCGTTCGTTCCCCGGCATCCTCGAAACTCATCGCTGGCAATCTCTCCTCGACACTCCCCCGGCTTATTTCGCTCGACCGACGTCGAGGCATCGATGCACAAACGTCTACGTCGCCGCGAATCGCGTTAGGGTACGATGAATGGGAGTCAGGCCCGGTTCGTCGGGGTAGACGTGACTCCGTGTAAAATTGGAAACGAAGCGGTAATAAAAAGTTCCAATTTCTCCGTCGTTTCTCTTACTTCCCCACTCTGGTCCCGTTCGCTACTTCTCCCGCTTTTCCCGACCGTTCGCCGAGGAACGAAGCGGAGCGTGGAACGGGACGTGGAAACATCGCGGCGACGCCTCGAGGGCAAACGGCGCTGAATAGAGCCAGGAAGAAGGCAGACGAGGGTGCAAAACCCGGCTCGACCCAGGAGAGTAGACAGTTTAGCCAACTTTCAGATTTACACCCTTGCAGTTCGTTCACGGGCCGCCTGCTACGCGAGAGAGCTCCGTTTTGCTCCGAGGTCGGACGAGACGCGGGATCTTGGTCTTTGGTCTGTACAATGCTCGATTCTTGCGCGTGTGCGTGTCCATCAGTGTCTACCGGAGAGACCCTCGAATCGGCTGACAGAGCCCGTAGGGAGATTCCCTTCGCCGCGCGAACAGGTTGAAAGTTCGATAGCTGGATTTGTTCGCGTGAACGTCGAGCATTCCGCAAGTTTCCCTCGAAACTGTTAATGTCGTCGTTTCTACGCAATTTGATGCGTATAATACACGAGTGGGATGCAATTGAAATCACAATTTTCGGACATGGAGCTTCGTACGTCTGCAAAATCGCCCATCGGTACAGTTGTTAGAGCTAATGTGGCGTTTTCAAGGGAAGTTATCGTTGACGAATGGAAAAATGACACATGGTTTTTGTTGAACTTTTTACAAGAGTATCATCGAGTTGTCTGGAAAGTCCATGTCGATTTCTGGTAGGTGGTACGGGTTTGAATATATCGAAAAGGTTGAAAACAAATATGCAGGTTTTAGCTTAAAAGAAGGAAAGATTGAGAAACAAGATGGTACCTATGTAATTCAATAAATATTTAGGGTGTCCCACGTAATACTTTTCACGATGTTTCAAGTACTTGCGATAATCTGACAAAAGAATATTTTAAATAAATGTTGATCAAGCTATATATTGCAATAAAAAAGTTGGAAAAATTTCTGTTTAAGCTTATCATAGATATAGCTGCGTAGTCTTAGCTCTAGATTTATGTTTTCTTGTAGCATCTTTATCTTGGTATCTAGTGAAACAGATAGACTGAATAAGCGCTTACATGTCATTTGTCATAATGAAAAAGAAAGATTCCAGGACTCCAGAATTTTAACTGACACGCGTGTAACAAAATCGATCGTACCTATAAGTGATATTGTATCGAGTATCATACTGTTCTAATTTTTAAAACCAGAGATTAAAACAGTAAATGAGAAGTCGTTGATTAATATTTCGATTATTATTGAAATAAACCTTCTCAACCCTAATCTTTGGAACGAATCTCAACGTGCATTGAAATCTGATATAGATTGTATTGCGGGTAATTAGAAATTGATATCACGTATACATTTCTTACAGACGTAATAGACGAACTCGTCTCAATGGAGGATTGGAGTGTCTAAAGCAAAGCCCCATTGTGTAGAGTTAGGGACCAAAACCGGGATGGTCATATCCATCCACTTCTCATGTTTCCATAGTTTGCCCCTTGGCGAATTTTTCCTTATCCCAAAACCGAAACTGACAAGGGATGCGAGATTGCGAGATCAGAGCATTGCATTCTGTTTCTCGCATTGAAAAGTAAGTCAAGAATATACTCTATTAACCATCGCTTGAAATTACATTAAAATACTTAAATAAACTTAAACTTTAAATAAACTTACACGATCTGATGAATTCTTGAGATGCCTCCTCGCTTGTTGACTATGACGCGCGTACAGAGGAACCTCGCCCCTTTCTCTATCCGACACATCGTTTGCATCTACAGTCAAGAGAATCGCTCCCATTGCCAAACACGCTGTCTTAATTCTACTTACTCGTGGTATTACATTCACCTTAACCCCAATCTAATCTTTCATTCTCCCTGCAATACAAGACTCCGAGTAGTGTCGTATACGGTGTTAAAAGGGGCCTCACGCGCGTCTGGTAGGTGTTCGAGCGGATTAACCGGCCTCCTTTTCCATCTTCCCGACCTCCTGCTGGCCTCTTCATCCTTAATAAACGACGAAAGTCTAATGTACTTAACGCCCTCGCTAAATAAGCGCCCGCTCGCCGAGCACTCTTTGGCGTCAAAGAAATGTAAGCAGCTTATTTATTTCGTCGTTTGATAAATACCGGCAATTAAGCTTAAAGAGCGGAGGCGGGACGAGAAAGGTCGCGACACGGCTAGAGGGACAGAAAGGGACCGCAAAGAGGCGAAAGAAGGAAAGGGATATAGGGAGAGAGACGGAGTTCGGTAGAAGGGTAGGTTGTCGATGATTGCGCAGGCGTTGAAGGATCTCTCGGATGCTGAACCGCGAGAGAGGAGAAGATAGAAACGTCAAAGGACAAGGAGGATCGACGTGCGAAGGTGAGGAGCGGGCCTTTCTCTTCTTATCTGCGAGTTCCAATATACCGAGCTCCGACCCTAATTTTCTGTTCGCGCAAGGCCCTTGACGCCTCTCCGCCGTTTTAATGCAATAAATGATCTCATTCCAGTGATAACTGTCTTGATATATCGCGAGCAAGGGGGGACTGATTCTTCCAAGTTGCTGGCAGAAACTGGGGGAAGCAAGAAGAGAACCGAACTTCCTTTCCATCGTAGTGGAGGACTACCGGAGATCATCCCAACTCGATAGATAAGGCGCTCCCGGAGCCGTCCGTTCGTTTATCTGTCCACTGGCCTATGCATAGCTGTTTATCTCCCATGTTTCGTTCAGATACACCGGGCTCCTCCCACATTTCGAGTTCTTGGGTTTGTGGATCGTTTGGGTAATAGCTTTGCTTTGTTAGTCTGGCCACTCTTAATGCTTGTAATGGACTCAAGGGATAAAAAAAAACTTCGAGTTACAACTCTGGGTTTAAAACACAAAGTCTGATTGTAGATTTTTATTGGGATAAGAGAATGTGCATATATTTTCGCACGATATTAGAATCCAAACGAAGTCATTGTCAGCGATGTACAACCCCGCTCACAAGCATGTGGACATTGTCTGAATCGGAATATACAGGGTGTTCTACATGAAAAAATAAGTCGAAAATATTTAATAACAATTTTCCATGCGAGGCTTTGTTTTCCAGAAAATCGACTTTGAATTTTCGCCAAGTACGGGTGTACTTGATCATGTCTCACTGTAGTAACGGTGTTAAAGTTTCAGTACTCGAAATCTGAACTCTCTCCTACAGCTTGCATTAATATAGCACCCTCGATAACGAACAGTCTGATAATAGACAGGCGTTCCCATCTATTCTCCATACGTGACGCATGCGTTCCCGTTTCCTTTTTACACGAGCGTGTTCCATACATATTTGTTCGTTGACCCACGATTTATGCGCTGGCAGAGTCAATGCGAGGTACACCTGGAAGATGGACGCGCACGGACACAGAATATTGGTGAGTTAGGTGTCTGCTATTGGATTCTGTGCGCGGAATGCCGAATACGGGAGCAATCGCCACCCGTGGATGCTCGAATCACGTCGCTTCTTACTTATTCAAAAAATTACATTCGCCGTTCAAAGAAACTTCGCGATCGAACTTTAATCGTGCTCGTTATAGCAGCTTGGTACGTGCGTTTCTACATTTTCATCAACGACTAGAGAGGAAGACATTCGCGACAATAATCGATTGGCAGACGAACTTCTTTTTTATATGTCATTGATTTTCGTATCATTTGAGACGGGCTTTAAGTTTTATATTGAAATAAAAACGACAGCAATTCTGGCAAAAATAATTCCAGTTGGTCAGCATGAATATCATTACACGAATAATTAATTTTTTTTATATTTTTGAGCTGCGACGGGTAACGGGCGGTTAACTGAAATATACAAGGTGCATCACAAATCACCGTTAAAGTATTTTGCAAGAATAGTTTCATCGAATGTTTTTAAAATAGCAAATGAATTTTTGATTTACTTTCTAATGAAACTTGTCAAATGACGAACGAATTTATAGTTCGAGGTTAAGTCTTTAACGAAACAAATTAAATTCATTTCCGTTTCAATGGAGTCTTTTCAATTCTCCAAACAATAGTAAACCATAAAGCACCCGTTGAAATCGACCGAAGCTGTTCAAACTTAATCTTGTTCGCGCAGCCTCCGATAACACGAACGGTTCGTTCAGAGGGTGTAGTACCAGAAAAGTAGCAGATTCTCGGGCGTATTTCACCGAAGACAGGTGGTAAAGGTTCTGGCGCCCCCCTCCTCCCGCCGTGTGGCAGCCGACCTTTACTTCTCATTGGAGTTTTCGCCTATGTTCCGGGGGAAACAAGCGCTCCGCCGCGGCGAACTCCGTGTCGGAATCAGCGGAGCGGTCTAGTCGAGCTGCAGGGTTGTATATCAGAAGGAAAACGTGGCTAGGTACACCGGGCAGGGACGAGGTTTAACGGCTCCCTCTAGGGCTGCCAGTTACCACGGTCCGATGCCTACCCTCTCGACCTGTCCGTCCTAGAATAAAGATGGCCGAG
The DNA here is from genome assembly GCF_026283585.1 of Hylaeus volcanicus. Lineage (NCBI taxonomy): Eukaryota > Metazoa > Arthropoda > Insecta > Hymenoptera > Colletidae > Hylaeus > Hylaeus volcanicus. Next base: position 4,555,537 of record NC_071976.1, on the reverse strand, counting down.
GGTTGCAGGAGCATCCACGGGGTTATCCTCATGGGATTGCAGCAAGGGTACGTGTGTTTGTGTGGCGGCCGGGTAACGTGTATGCCGCGCACTGCTAGCAGAGGCCGGGGAGGGGGCGGGTGATTTTTTTGCTCGTTGGTAGCACGACAGACTTGACGAGATGTAAATTCCGCCCACCGTGGAAGAAAATACCTCGAGAAAGCTACACCTGCGAGAGAATGCCAACGTCCGTGCTTGTCCCGTGCCTGGCAATTATGAAATTGGCTCCCGCGTCGCCGACGGTTGGTTGAATTCACATCCGCTGGTGTTGGCTTTCGGGCACTTTGGACTCGGCGCTTATACCTACTCGAATTGTTTTATCGACTTAGCGATTGATGCTTCACGTTGCGAATGGATACGCATTTCTGTGCGATTAATTGTGGGGGTGTACGTTTGACTTTCTTTTTTGCCGAGGCAAGCGAAAGATACGGACAGAACATTCTTGGAGGTCTCGGAACACGAAACTTCGGAACAGATCTTCTGTCTTGGAACACGAAACTTAATGATAAGGAAAGACAATCCATTGCCCTCCACAGAAGAAAAATGCTACGTCAAGTTCTACCAATAGCTATCGTACCCGTTTAGTACAAGACTGAAGCTAGGAATCTGAGAGTCATTGGTGGACTTGAACAAAGACGTTGATTATTAGGTCCTAAATTGCCGAAACGCTGAATTATTCTTAGTTTTGAAAATCTTTGATGTATCATTTTTCTTTTTAATACCTCAAACGATTACAAAATTAGTAACTATTTTTTGTTTCTTTTATTGTAAGTAATTTCGTGTACTATAATTTTTTTAAATTCTTCCTCGAAATATTCTGTGCCTTTTGTATTATAGGTCTAAATATTTCCTCTTTGATGAAGAAGACTAAGAGACTTTGTGGTTAAATCATTTAACAAAAATGAATAATATACTCGGAATTACATTTACTGACTAATGTCGATAGCAATATAATACACAAAATTTTGTTGACAATCAGGATTCAAAGAAAAAGAAAGGTGTCAACCATTCTAAAGCACGTAACAGGGGTACAATTCCCAAGGAACTAGAGAAGACAAAATGAAAGAAAGTTCGGCGAAAGTTGCGGCGGTCGTAAGAGCAACACGCTAGCGTTTGTCACGTGCGCAATAACCGAATATTTGTACAAACTTCCTGGCGTTTTATTAAATCTAGTCGCCAGTGTAAAACAGTTGCACTTCCCTGCCATGCGCATCCAGAATCTTAATGTAGTCCGTTCCCTAGAAAGCATGTCACATACAGCTCGGCAATCTAGTGATCTTAACCGAATGATATTGGTCAATGTTTCTGTTAAAAAGTAATGTTGTTGGTTGCTTCGATCGAATTTATGCACAGGTGATTCTCCATCTTCTTTTAAAATACTTGTAGTAAAAGTATTTATAGTAAAATACTTTTACTTTAAAATACCAGTAAGTATCTTCCTTGTTGAGGAAAAAAAAGAATACACATGTCGAAATGAGTAATCTCCTCTTTTTCAAAATCGGTTAAATAAATAAGGTGTATGAAATTGCCTCCAAAATTGATCTCTAGGACTCTAGTCATCCTCAAAAAGTGTTTCATACCACGTATAAAGAACTATACGTGTTCTTATAAAATTCTTCCCAGATATGAGAAGAGGAGGACAGTTGCAGTAAACCCCAAAACAGAACCTAACCAAATCTGACTAACACTTCTAATCCTTAAAAACTACATGTAAAGAAGCCATGCAACATATTTTAAATTGGTTCAAATGCAATCAGGCTGACTCGAATCCTAGCGACGTGGTCCTAATAGAAGGTCCTAATAGTTCGTAATAGAATACTCGATTGAACTAAAGCATCCGTTACGATCTTATTCAAGTTAGGCCTCCTCGACGTAACGTGACGCGGTGAACGTGTCGCGTGAAACGGTCCGTGTATTTTCATTACCAAAAATAAGATTTATAGGACGGATTTGAACGTGTCGCTCGCCGGTAACGCGAGCCAGCGGAATCGGATTTAACGGGGTGATCGATGATCTTTCGGAGGGCCGACCCGATAGGAAATTTCGAGTTCGGTTAGATAACCGGCAATCTTGTGATATATCGGTTAACGATATTAAAAGCCGAAAAGAGCATGCATATTCAGGACGCCCGTTTACGTTTTATCTGATCGACGCTGGCAGGCGCCGCCAGGGAATCTTAACGCGCGATGTAAACCTGCCAGATGTTGATGGATTGCGGTGCTGCCGCGAAAGGAGGTTACCCGAAGAACCGAACCTCCCACTCGACGTTACACTTTATCCGGACGTCGCTCTAATTTGAATTTAATAAGGGGTTAAATTACTGTTTATTCCTTCGAACTTGTACGCCTTGCATCGCCGCTACTCCCAACAGGGCCACGGTGTTGGAATGTTTCCATGCGGAGCTACCTTTGCGTGGAAGGAAATTATGCACCGCGCCGAGCCACCTGTTTCTAGGAACGCTCGAACGAGGAAAGAGAAGAATAAATTTGAAAAGAGTATCATATTTGAGCAAAGCTGGAAAATAGTATCTATAGGTCTTCGATAGCATTTAGAATTTTTAGCATCTCTGGTATTTGAGAACTCTAGATCTTGAAATCTCTAAAGTCTTCGGATCTATCGAGTCTATAGCATTTAGACTGTTTACCATCTCTGGTATCTGAGATCTCTAGATCTTTGAATCTTTACAGTCTCCAAATCTGTTGATTCCACAGCATTTAGAATGTCTAGCATCTTCAGTATCCAAGATCTGTTGATTTTGAAATCTCTAGATCCTGGAATCCCTGAGGTCATGCGATCTACAGATCTTACGATCTACAGATCTACAGATCTACAATCTCCAAGTCATTGAATCTATAATTCCTGAACTATAGAAATGCAAACTATAAAGTATTATTGAACTATCCTATTTAAAAGCAAAGAACAGAAATGTTTAAAAAGAATATACCTAAATGTGGCTGTCACTCGAGTAATAAGATTATTACGTAAGAAAGTGTTACTTTCGTAAAATAAATACTTTTTATACTGAAAAATCTAGGTTCTGTTTATTTTCAATTTGTAAGGTGAGTTGGAAAGGGCCGTCTAAATTGTTAGTTGCATGGGGCGTTAGTGACTTTAGCGTCGGTCTTGTTTCCAAGGGACACGCTGGAAACTCGATCCGCTGGTTAACTGTACTTTACCAGGAAGGAAGCTATTGCACGAAGTAGCGTGGGGAGTAATGAATTTAACCCCTTCGGACCCGGTGTACATTGTAATGCACGTGAACTATAACATTATTCCTTGCTACGAAGTAATTAATTTCTTGAAATAGAGACCTCCTCGTGTCTCTAAAAATTGTATCAGTAGTTGCTGTGCTAAGTGCATACAAGGGTTGCAACAGTTGAGAGCTTTTTTTCATTATTGGACACTTATTTTTGGACTCATTTTTCTACTGGTACTGCATGGCTTCAGGCAAACAAAGTAATAATATCCCTTATTCTTTTCGCTGTTCATCCTTGTTCTTTAGGATAACGCTTCTCTAAGAATTTTTTCCTTTTTATTTTGATTGTAATGCTACAGTCGACTGTTGCGAATGGTATTACAAATGTTCCATTCTGAACTTTCGTTACAAATTTTTCCTAACGAGGTGTTTCAAAGTGCTAAGTAACCATCAATTGGAAAGACAGGATTAAAAATAAATAGAACTACTACACCACTACTACAATCGTAAAGCACTGAGAGGAAGAATATTTATAGTACGAAGCAGTTACTTTATGGATTGACCTAAACTGCTAAAATATTTATGGGTATTTTCCAACAGTAATTTCTCATCGCACAACCAGCACCTACGTTAACCATCACGATACATTTTTAAATATTATACTTAGCTCGTTCCAACCTACTTCTACGCTTCTACTACCCATAAGCCAAAATTGCCAACTTTGGTAATCCGTGGCCTATCGTAACACGGCGACCCGGACCGTCATCGGTTGACCTCGCGATCGAACACAGCCGCGGATCCATTACGCTTATGAAACCTCCTAAATTCGTTTCTCCGTTTCCGCGGATGCCTCGCGGCGCATCATAGGAGGGGAGCGGCAGGCAAATAGGTGTGCAAACAAACATACAAAGCGAGCAGCTCGGAGTCTCTTCTAGGGAAATATTAGGCCGCTCGTCGGCCGGGCCAGCATTGTGTTTCGTACTCCGGGAAATAGCGACGTTCCCAGTCGGCCGCGAATCAGCCTGAAATATACGACAGAGGGTGGCCCGTTCCAGCTGGATCCGCAGTTGCAAGCCGCAGTCTCCAGCGAGCGTCAGTTCCAGAGCGCCGGAGGAGACTAAAAAGCGAACAAATAGAGGCGCAGAGGTTGGACAAAGGACAGACGATCTGCGCCAACTAGCCGCATTTGTTATTCGCTGCCGATTGCGCCTCGTTTCGGTGCTCTAGTTAGCAGCGGGATTAATAAAATTGCCCGGCTACGCACCCGCCGAAATTGCGAACATGATTTTAATATTGGAGGAGCGCGAGCGAAATTTTAGAGGAACAGGATTTCGTCGTAGAAGATTTCCAAAGAGACGACACTGGGCTCGTATTATACATTCTAATTCAAAGTTTTTATTCGGGGATATTTATTCAATAGTTGGATTAGAATATTTAGTTTCGGGAAGTATGATTCAAACGCAACGTATGTTTACTGAAAACACTTGATTCCTTAACACTAAACTATCGAAGTCAACGCATACCCTTTTATATATTCGCACATGTAACTTACGTATCTTTGTAATTAGATGGAGAAGGAGCAAACTAATTTGTCAATCGAATTAGTTGTCTGTTATAATAATTGTCTAGCCTAGTGCCACCTGAAAGTCGCCTCACGAGTGCAAAGGGTTGATTTAACCCTTTATTTACCGAATCTCTCAAAGGTTTTTAAAAATATAGGCGTCCATCTTGGTCTTATATCATCATATATACTTGTCGCTAACAAGATTCCAATAGAAAAAAGATTGTGCTGCAACTATTAAAAACGAACTTTACAGAAGTGGACTTGAAAGTCACGATAGGTTTCAAAAGCGTTTAATTAATCCAGTACCATGGGAAAATTTACGGGACTTACAACGGCTTCCAGTGCAGAGAGTTAAAAAGTACAGTCACAGACATAGGTCCTAAAGAACCCAACTACAGGCATACGATGGTCAGTCACTCGATCGTCTACTGATTTTCAGTGGCGAACACAATACACAGAAACTCCTCGATAAAAGAGGATGGCCTACGCAGCTGCATCCGCAGTTACGAGCCACGTTCTCCCGGCGATCGTCAGTTGCAGAGCGTGGCGGTGGATACTAAAAAGCGAATAAATAGAGCCGCGGAGACCGAGTATAGGACAGACGACCTGGCCAGCCAGCCGCATACGGTACAACGGGCGTTCGTCGATGCACGGAAGCTCCGGCTAAATCCCAAACCGTTTCCGTGAATTATTTCCGGCATTACGAAAAGTGGGACGGCATACTTTAACCCCGCGCGACGTGCAAGGGCTTCAGCTTGTACTTAATTAATCGTTTTCTGGGATTTATTATTGTCTCTGGTTCCCTGGTAGCCGAGACCGTTTCGCGAACCTCTTCCCGTGCTAGGCGCCATTTATTCGACCCGGGCGCCATTCTTGGAAGAATATGTCGGGACCGATTTCCCCGCACCCGATCGTCTCGCCAGCCGTACACCTCGGGAGATTTTCCGTGAATTATGCGAAACAATATCGGAAGTTGCCAAATTTTCCGGCAGTGTTTAGCTTGGAAATGATGTATCCGTGCTGGGTTATTAGAAAAGTTCTGCTATGACAAGGTTCTGTTAATGGAAGGGAAGGGGTACAGGGTTGCGGAATGTATTTATGGTGACTGTAATGGCGGTGGTGCTTAACGTCTTTAAGCTCAGGGCACAGTTTAGATTGTCTTACCCATTTCCGTGTGACGTGTCCGACGCGTGTGCCTTTCATGTCCGATGCCTCTCATTTCCGTCATTACTGTTGAAGAAGGGTGGACACACAAACGGCATTATGTACACCTGACGATAGTTTATCGAAAGTGTGGTAATCACATATTATCTGGAGGAACGTCCGGAATGTCCTTAACGCGATTTTTAAAATTTATTATTGTATCCAACAATTACCAATGCATTTGTTGAATCGACAACTTCGAATAGGTATTATTCTGTTTTTTTTTTTTTTTTTTTTTATTCCAAAATCTAAATTTACGGAAACTCTGTATTCACGAAACGCTTTGATATACGCATAATATCGATTTCGTGTGGATTATACGAAAAAATATCGGAAGTTGTTAAATATTTCGACGGCCCGGAAACGATGTATTCGCGCAGGTTATATTAGAAAAGTTGCCGAATGACGAGGTTACGAAAATGAGGGTGGAATGTATTCATGGCGACACTGGATACCGTAATTTTGAGAGAATTGTCGTTCGTAGTTGCGGCACAGAGGCAGAAATAGCCGTCGACAAACACGGGGGACAAGCTAATAAAAACAGTCAAAGAATTTATAGGAATATGCAGGGTGGAGGTCCCAGGAATCGGATGGTGAACAAAAAAATACAATTTTCTGTCCCCCAGAAATTAATTAAAGCAATCTATTTTCACTTAATTCATTTCACCAAAACAACCATTCTCATCCTCAATTATTTTACTTTCATTTCTGTAACGCCTGTATCGTGCAATTTTTTAACGTCATTAAAATTACTTTATATGCAAGTGTTATATGTCATTTGGTAACTTTTGAAAAGCTCTTTCGTATTTAATTATTAGCTACATTAATTTATTGCTCGTTTAATTTTTTTTTTCGTTTTAGTAAAATCATGGAAAGTAATAATAATTTCTTTTTAAATTGAATTAATATTACCTTTGACTAATTAGTGATCGAAGTGAAAAGAACGCATGTTTACAAAGTAAGATGCTCGAGGAATTGATGGCAATTAAACAAGATTGCGAGAATATTAAAAGAAGTTGAAACGCGCGAGAAAATCATAACAGAACTTGTAGTGCCACTTGGAAAGTGTCGTAAACGTTTGTTTTAGTTTACAAGTATCGCGTCGTTCGCGAAGGGGACGATTGCGGCAAAGAGTTCCTTTCATTCGAAGAGTGGAATAAAAACGATAATGTCCGCATTATATTCTCGTACAGTAAAAAAGAACGTCGCCGGTGAAACGGTGAGAAGCGTCGCGAATTTCGGCGAAATGTGCCGAACAAAACTGGTCTGAAGTAGAGAAGATGAGCTCCAAGGGGCGAATCAGCTTCTGTCGTATACGCGACAGTCCTTTTCAACGCATATCGCCTTAATAGAGGTTGCGAAACCCCGTCACACGAAATATCCAGTTCAGAGGGAGGTGGAGAGGCGTCAGAAAGCAAAATTCTCGTTCACGGCTGTCAGAGTCCAGATATTATTCTCCACAATTCTTTCCCCTCCTTTCTGTTCAGCTTTACTTCGCGATTCTGCATCTAAGCGATAGTAGCGCCTACAACGCTATTCGAAACAAAGCTGCGTTTTTCAGAAGTAAGTGAAATTTTTCTTTCTCTTAAATAATTAAGTATTGGTCATACAAATACAAATTGTTTTACAATAATTTGTAAACTTTTGTTCTGAATTAATCTAATTCATCCTTCGAAGCAGTTAAAAATTATTTTAACTTCTTACAATGCTTTTCACGTAATCTGTTTCTTTACCTTGCACGGTAAGCAACGACAATTCTTCGCTACAGAACGCTGAACGATACGTATAAGAAAATACAAGAAACGATGCTGTACCTTCTTGGTGGATGGTCCTTCTCTCGTCCCAGCATCCTTATTTCCCCGGCACGTGTATCTTCACGATAAGAAATAAATCCTATAAAGCTTCGAAACAAACGACTGTACTCGTCTCGTAAACATCTATATTTATTCAACGGATATTCGCGTTTATATTTACATTTATAGCTCGTCTCAAAAGAGACGGTGGTCCACGATAAGAACGAACGGAAAAAAAAAGAACAGGAGAAACTGATTTACGTTTCCGTTCCATCCCGCGGAACGTGTTTCTCGATCTGCCGACGTAGAACGCGTGCACGTATACGCTCGCATTCATCATACTCCTCGGACAGACGCCGCGAGACCCAGCAATTTATGCGTGTTTTGATATTCTCGCCCACCGTTTCCTTTTTTTTTTTTTCTTTTTTCGTTGACTCGCGAATATATTAGAGGAGGGAGAGGCCGGGCGACACCAGCGAGCTCGCGATACGGATAACATCGCGGGACCAACGAACGAGCAACAGCGGCTGCTACCCCTAATAAATTTGTGCCCCTGATCCCATAAAAATGCATTGGATTCGTGGAATTTGAACACGAGCGCGGGCCCCTCGGCGTTGCCAGACCCTTCGTTGGGGGTGGCGGAGCGAGCATGAACCTGGAAAACTGGATAAAATCCGTAAGGAAATCGAATTGACGCTTCAATTGCCAGCGAT
>NC_071976.1:4520350-4547019 GCF_026283585.1 Hylaeus volcanicus | reverse complement strand
CCAGAAGTTTAACACGGGGGTTGGAACTAAACATAAACTGAAACAGCATCATAAGAATGTCATAGTTGTAACGACTTAATGGAATGTTTTCATAACAAATAGAACAAGTCTCTATGTATGCTCGCTGGTAGGGATTTTCTGAAGTCGTAAACCGAAACAGCAGTTATTGCTTCATTGGTACAGGTAACTGGTCCCTAGGACGACAGGGATGTCGCGGCTCTAAGGTATACGTGCTCGTGTTGCACCCCCGGGGACCCGAGACTAAATACGCTTCGTGACGAGTATCTCGGATTTTCTCCAAACTGGAAAAACCGATAGATACCTACCGAATTTTCGTGCTTGCGGCTCGAGTCTCGCGGCAAACAACGAACTGGATATGGAAAATGGCTTGGCAAAGAAGCAAACAGAAGAAAAAAGAGGAAGGAACGGTCTGGTTTAGGCGCGGCTCCCTCTCTCCGTCTGTCGCGAAAATCAGAATATAGGATGTCGTAAGTCTTTTGAGAGGCCGAAAGCAACCGGTGGATTTCTATTTCAATTCGCGGCGCAATATATTATTTGCAAAGCTCGGGCTTCTCTGCCGCACACGTATACGCACCTCGCGCAACGCACACAGACACGCGACACCACCCTCGTCTACCACAAATCCTATCCGCGGAAGCGTGGAACCTTTCGCCGGAGCCAAACGTTTTCTATACATCTGTAACGACGCGAATAACCTTTATATCCCCCTCCACCCCTTCCCCGATACCCTCGTCTGCCTCTTTTTCCCTCTTTCGACGGCGACCGTACCCCTGCAAGCACCGCGCTCAGTCGTTCTACCGATCTATCGTTTCGGCAATTGCATTCTAGAATTTATTTTCCACGCACGAATGCGGAGATTGGCCAGGCGCATCAAACGACCGAGTCGAGAGTGAAACACCGCTGCGTTTTCCCCGCCTCTCTCTCTCTCTCTCTCTCTCTCTCTCTCTCTCTCTCTCTCTCTCTTTTTACACATACATGCATATCAGGGGGCACTCGTGGAGATAATAGAAATACTTTGCCGATGGGTTCTACGGTTAATTTCGTACGTGGAATGTAACGAGCCCGATGCAAATCAATTGTTTAGATAGATGTTTGGAGTTGATGTACATGTCCGAGTTAATTGAATATTTATAATGCATATAGTAACATTCAGTTTTCAGGATGAACGCATATTTGAGATATAAATGAACTTTGAAGATCGTGTTAAATTATTTTGAAGGTCCTTTCTCACGAGTGCGTGAACAAAAAAGGTAGTCCTTTGTCGAGGAGGTAAACCCACGTCTAACACACAGGAAGTACACCTCACTTAGTAAAGGATCTCTTTTGTGTGTTCCAAGGTCGACTTTTTAATTCTCTCATTTGGCAACCCCCGCATTACTGCTTTACATGCTCCAAGGTGTCAACTCATTGAACCTTACAGAAGAAACCTTACATAATCGTTTTTCAAGTGTACACGTGCGTCCTGCGTGCGAACTACTAATGTTTCCCTCGTATCGGGTTTAGTTAACCTGTACATATTGCTTTTGAGAATTATTGAACGAAGAAATGAAAGTAGCCTGACCCTTAAATATCAGTGCTGCTAAATACCTTACCTGCTTTTAAAATTAAAATTATTAAAATATAAATCCGACAAAAATATTACAGAGATAATGTATTTAAGTTACTGCAATGGAAATTAAAATATGTGTTCATATTTAAAAATTGACAGTATCCTGATACATTGATTCAATTCTTAACTCTTTCTAACGAAACTGTCGTCGAGTGCAAAGGGTTAAGCTCCCAACCTCTTAGATCTAAAGATAATTGAATAGTGTTATCGTATAGAATTCGAGTCGAATATGAAAAACACGAGTCAGACACGTCATATGTAAGGGCGCAAAGAATTTTATATCCGATTATGACATTCACGATCCTATAGTAGATCCTACACTAAATCGTAAAAGGGTTAAAGCTCTAACTTCAGTATCCAGCAATGTTAAGAATGCTTTCTTTGCGGTAAGTTCTTACCGTTAGTGTTCACTACATCACTATCAAGGTCATTATCCCTTTACCATGTAGATACCGAGGTCAGTGTTCTAAAGCGTGTTATTGGCTCGTAACTCCGTGTGTTTGACCGCGTTTGACTCACATCAGACAGTCGCGATTCTCGCCGAATGGATTTCCGGCCGGAGTCTGGAACCGACAGCTACCAGTGGCCACGCTGATACGGGGTAATCGATTCGATCTCAGTCAGCTCGGATCGGACGATACCATACTCGATTCTGCGCGAAAGTTTTCTAAGAGAATCTGTTCTAATTTGAACTTGTCGGTCATGTTTAATTCAGTCGTAACGCGAATTTCACGTGAGTCGTTTCACCGTCGAAGATCCCGCTTAACGTTTCTACGGTTAAAGGGGAAACGCGATCCCGAACTGCACTAACGGTAATTCGGTTCGGAACTTATCGTTCATGTTTAATTCAACAACGATCCGGCCGCGGAGCGCACCAAAGACGAACCGTAGTTCCACGACAAGATGGGGCCAAAGGTTTGGCAGAGGCGCAAGCGGACGATAAAGGACTGTAAAAAGTGGTCACGTAGACGCGGGTATGCTCGCACCACTCGGCCAGATTTACTTTTATTCCTTGGTTAATGCGGCGATGCATGTAAAATACGTCTTTACATAAAATGTCGCGGAGTTTTTACGCCGCAACTGAAATTCCCGCTCGTAAATTCCAGCTTTGCAGAGATATCGACGACGCCCACCTGGACAATCGTGATTTTTACTCCGAAACGCGGGCTGTCTAACAGAACCGTGATCAGGACAATTTTTACTTCCAAGCGAAGTATATATTCCAATTGTAAGCACATTGTGTGACAAGCGTTACTTTGAATAATAATAATATAATAGTGATTGTTGAGTATTATTATGTATATTTTATAGGATGTAAATAAAGTGAGAAGCAGATATCTTCGTTGGTCATCTTTGAAACAATTGGTAGAGGTTCTGATGGAATTCAATTTTCAAAACTAAGTGCCTTACTGTAAATATAAAAATGTTTCATCTCATCGTCCCCTTTAAGTTGTTATTTTTCAAAAATTAATTTAACGAATAGAATCATTTCTCTGAGCCCATTTCTCGAGACCGAACACAATATACACCCTTCGCGGTGAGAGGGTTAATTACATTCGCGTTTAAAGTATCGATAAATTGATTACCCGAATTCAGACCACGTTTCGGTAAGTTTATCCTACCGTGATATAGTAGCAGTTTGCATATAATTTCGGTCAGTTTCCAAGTACCTCTATAAAAGCACCATTTTACGCGGTAAAAACGATCGTTGCGCTAAGAGGATATCCCCGAACGTTTTAGGGGGGACAAGAATCCCTGGCCCATATCCTCGGTCGATTATCCGATGGCCGTTTGAACGAGCGGTGAATTCGATCTGGCGTCTTCGACCCTCCCCGCGAACGGTGCGTGTTCTGGACAGGGCCTGTCCAGCCTCCCGTGGGACAATCTTGTCGACAGGCCTCCACCATTACCTGGTCACATTGTACGTCCACCTAGTAACCCCGGCACGATATTGCATCTGATGCGAAATCTGCCGGGCTGATCGGTCTTGGTGCCACTAGTCTGCATGGTTACCTTCGATAACCTCGTTCGGTCCTGTACCCGGCCGCTTGTTCGTCAGCCTAGGGAAAGAGAAACAAAGGATGAGGTTCGGGGGAGCAGAAACGGGACACGTCGACACGACTACCCAGGATTATAGGGTTGCCGGTCATAGGGGTCTCTCGACCCACACGAAGGTCCCGAGATTGAATTATCTGCCATCAGGAGGGGTTTCGACCTCGGCTATCGCGATAGTGGAAAGTCGGGGAGAACCGAGTGGCCACTAATCATATAGCCCCGAAATATAAGGAGGAAGACTCGGCTAGGACTCGCCGGACTGCGGGATATTGTCATAGGAACAAAAGAAAACAACCGTCTGCGTCGGTCGTTCGCCGAATGCCGGTAGTCTCTTAAATCATTTCGATGGTTTTCGGCTTGCGTCTGCTAAATATATCGCTAAAATGTTGCTAGACTTCTGCCAGCGACTTCAGTGGTAGTATCGATGCTGTGAGTTGGATAGATCGAAGTCTTTAGATACGGTGGGTTTTGTAACATGTGAGATTCGTTTCTGTGGTGAATCGGGGTCATAAAGATAGTGGGAAATTTTTATTCCGTAGTTACAGACATTTTTGTATCCAGGGTGATTCTTAATTTTACATCCAGCTAATAGAATTGGCAAATGAAGTGGAATATCGCTAAAAATACAAATCTGTGCAAATGAATTTCGAGTTGTGATAACATTTGATAGTATCATAATGTAAATAATAATAACATAACTACGTTTTTCTTTCTTTCTACAAAGATATTGAAAAACAGTTTAATTTAACCCCTTCACTATCAACTACGAGGTATCTCGTAGCGAGCGTTTAAGACATAAGTTTATAGTTTGAGTTAGATATTCTTAAATAGGACGAACGAAAGTTTTATTCCAAATATACTTTCTTAAAAAAAAAAACAACTAATTTAATATCACTTTTTTTTTATCAAAAGAATAACTTAGATTTTACATCCGTATTAAACAACTCCGTCCAGGGCAAAACGTCCTAAATTTATCTGCCAATGAATGGGTTAAAATCGTATTCTCCTTGATGTTCTACAGTATAATGGAAACAAGTATTCGAAGAAAAATAAAGAATATTCTTTTTCTTGGTTATTATACGTTATCATGGTAGTCCTACGAGTCACACTGAGAATGTTGCTTACAATTCCACGAGGAAATATTAACTAATCGATTGTGTATTTTTCACCGCGTGACTCCCAAACCCACGCGTCACAACAATATCCTAAAACCTTACGAATCTCATCCACATTCTTCGTTTACCGCAGTTAATCGAAACACTTATTGTAGAGAGCGCCGTGCACAATTCAATTCCAAAAGTGACTCAAAAGCAGCCGTGTACTCCGTACTGCACCGAAGTAAAGTCCTCCAAATGGATCGATTTTCGTCCTCCTCCACGAAATGCTTCAACTCCATCGTAGCGTACAACTGACCGCGATGGACTGCTTTGACACGTAATAGAGAGGAACTGCCGGATAGCTCATAGAGGTCCCCTTCGGACAACGGGGTCAAAGGGTTCCTCCGAACTCCCAACATTCGAACGTATCCGCCGCAAACATTCCGCAGAACAGGAGGACAGATGTGGTATATTGCATCACCAGTTGGTACCGGATTCTCCGTCGTGACGGTATCCTTTGGGGTTCCGCAGATGTGTCTAAAGCCGCACTCTCCTCCTGTGACCGCGCTATAGTATATAGCAAACCGCCACGGCTTGGCTATTCGTGGTTTTGACAAGGTCGGGACAGGCTACCTGTCGTTCGAGCCCAAGATTCTCGGTCAATGATTATTAAGCGTCACATCTTGCGGCGACGATGGAACCGCGAAACGTGACAACTTCCTAATTATTGGGAACGTTTCGCTCGGGTAACCGAATCCCCGTTCCGTGGAAATTCCGCGGTTTCTGTCAAAGCTCACGTTTCCGCCATGCTGAACATTTTATGAATGCTAAAGGTGTACGGTTACGAAATCACATTATACGTATACTTTATTCGCGCATATTAAAAGATGACTCGCAAACAAACTTTTAAATACAATTGTTAGATCTCTGCGAAAAGAAAACTGTTAGATTATGATTGAAAAGTTCGATTTTGTCTGGTTCGAGTCTGGTTCCCGAAAAGAAATTCAAATAAGCGATCTTTTCCATCAACCTTTCACTTCTGTATACGCAATCTTCCAACCCTTTCATATAACCCATTTTAATATCGATAAATTTCATACCGGAAACATTTATGAGCACACGATAACTTGCGAATAAAGTTTATATAGAAAATATGCATACGATAGTTCAACGAGGGAAAGCAGAATTATCGTCGTGGTTTTTTTAGAATCGCGATATTTCTTAACGATAGGCTTTAAGTTTATGCAAAAAGAAGCAATCAGTGTCGACCTGTACGAATCTGTTGTAAGATTCATAAGCCTGTTAACCGTCACGGAAATCGACGGAAAATTACACGGCTAACGATTGAAACCGTGTCGACGGTATAAAAATGAAAGTGGTGTTTTACGGACTGTTTTAGTAGGTTATAAAATAATGCGGGAAACGGATACGTTGCGCATATTTTGTTGCGGCGGAGTCTGCAGTCCGATACAAATTGGACCGATAATTCGCATGCATATTGCACCGGATTAACATGGAATTCATTAAAATTTACATTTATCGGTGGATTATCCGATGTCAGCGGGAACATCTTGCGATTTATTCATGCATTACCACGTTCGATTAAATCTTTTTGTTGATAAAACCTTTTGTTAAAAAAAAAAAAAAAAATACTGCACACTTTCCGTATCTCTCGTTTCATCCCCTCATCGAATACTCGAGCACGACTCTCTGTTTTGTATAAATGTTCCACGCACGTGTCGAATATCGATACGACACAACGACCAGCAACACAGTCGATATCGATCCGTTGAATTTCATATCAAGAAGGGAGTGTAATTGTTCAAGGTTTGCCAAGCGTAGATGGTCGAGTGTCCGTAAGGGCTCTTTACACGACCAGCGGTATAAACACAATTGCACTCAGAACACAGAAACACCTTTTTTTTTAATCGCGCACTCGACCATAACTGATACATTGCGGTACGTTTATCACGAATGCTGTAGAATACTGGAAATGTAAACGAACTGATATTTGAATAAGCTCGTGTACGTTAAAAAAATGTATGCTTAATCGTTTACGTAACAAATTGGATGTAAAGAAAAGTAAATACGATTTGTACTTTACTTTTTTCGACAGGTAATATCATGGTTCAATTGTTCGAAAGTACAGAGTTCCAACATTTACACATCCTTTGTAAATGAGTATCGTTTATCCAGAATTTTAATGGCGATTCTAATAACTGCGTTGTAGTAACTTATGCTGTAGCTCTATTCTATGCGAAGACTCACAACAGAAAACAATCGCATAGGAAATTTTTATATAGCTTTGCCTCTATTATCCTATAATACGAGTTTGACAAAGTCCATCTGATTATTTTATATAAATCGATTTCTTGAGACACTCTGCGTATAAACCAAGCTCATCGAGAATTCAATGTTTCAAGAGATGTTTTCTTTTCTCTAGGAACGTTTTTCCACTGGATACATATAATTCCAAAGAATAAGTTCAAATTCTTACTGCATAAATTGTTAAAAATTGTCAATTTTAAAAACAGTTCAATTACACTGGAAGCAAATTGGAAGCAAATTATCATAGGATAATAGAGGTTTATCAGATTACACAAAATTTTCTCCAACGTTTTTCTTCCATCTTCGTTTAAACAGAGTTGCAGCTTACAATTAGCTCGGTTACCAGAATCACGCTGCGTAGGTATGTTACTCGCAAACAAGCGTGAATTGTTTGAGGAGGATCCTTCGAAATGAAAGGGTTAATATGCGCAGGGGTTAGACAAAATAATACGAACACGTACAATTTGAACTGTCTGACTATGTTTAACATTAGGGTGGATTTATGATTGTTTGGGCGGCTCCATGTTTTGGTGTTCAGCTGGCTACACCCTTACCCTGAACGGACGTATTACCGATGAGCACTTAAACATTCTAGATGATCAAGCGTACTTTTTTTAACAACGATTCCGTTTTTCAAAGTGACAAGGAACGAGCCTCCAAATGTGCGATTCTTTCGTTTAATTATGTCTTTATTTACATCCCCTCATCCTCATTAACTGGTTTCAAAGCTGGACCGCATTCAAAGCTGAATTATTTTTTTTTTTAAATTAGTATAAAACATTTTTTTGAAATCCTCTAATAGTGTAGTTTTCGAGGAAAGTTGCCCTAAACGATAGTGTCGGTAATTTTCAAATTTTATGTCCTGAATTGTGAACAGCCAGTTTTGAAAGGGTAGAAGAATCCTACATCTATTCCAAGGAGAATAGCAGCTGTCTCAAAGTAAATGTTGAACCAACCCCATACTAAAATCACGATAAAGTAGCGTATTTCACAAGTGTTCGCATTATTTTCTCCACTCCTTGTATATGTTGAATCAGGTAGCTCGAGGTTTCACGGTACAGCGATATTCATTAAATAGTTGCTAACTTCTCCAAGTCCCGCACCGAAATTCCTCCAAGTCACGCGTTTTTCCAAGGTAACCCAAAGTCCTCCTTTCGCCATTTGTCACGCGACCAGGACACGGGTGTCTTCGACGACAGGATGCAAAAACCGAGCCACAAGTTTCGCGACTCGAACGGTCTCGGCCATCTGGTGCGCCTCTAGCGGGTTATTATGGCGGTGCAATCAACCCTATCCACACGTACGCGCGGCACACGCTTCCGTGCCACCCTCGCGGTCCCATCCCCTTATCGGGCGCAATAATGGAAACTACGTCGTCGATTCTATTTTCTCTCCCTCGGGAACCTGGCAACCGCCCCGGCATACGGGGGCTCGGGACTCTGGCTCGTACAATAATGGTTATTTATTAGCGCTAAATCAAATGCGTTAGCACCGCGGCGGCTTTACGCCCAGCGCTCGAGCAGCCCGCTACGGCCAATATATATGATAATGGTGATAATAATTCCGGAACCGACCACTTCCGGCGACCAATTCCTACAACTCTGATGACCCGTCCGCGGAAAACATAAGCTACAATAATTTTAAAAATTCAACAACAACGAAAGGCTTAACAATTGTAGTGCCCAAGTACCGACGACGTATCTCCGTGTACTAACAAGTTACTCCTGTCCCCACAATTGGATAAATAAGTTTCCATCGGTTAGATCGTCGTAGTAACGAACGAACGCCGCATCATTCAGAATTGCTCGTCTTATTATCGTCGTCGGAACGGGAATCCAATTACAAACAGGCCGCAGGTCCGATGCATCGATGCACGGGCGAACGGCACCGTTAATCTCATCCCGAAAACTCGAAGTTTCCTCCCGGAACTATAATTGTATACCGCGTCGAATGAAACAGCTCGAGTCAAAGCATTCCTTCGGCCTGGCCAGACCACTTGCAGTCCCACCGACAAAAGGCCAATCTCCGAGCTGCACGCCAAAACACAACCCTCCCGCGGTTGTTGCTGGAAGCCAGCGGCGTCGTAATATAATTCAGAGGTACGTTATTTCCGCGTCTGAGCCGTGCTACGTTTTACGGCGAACAACACCGATGGCCAACCAGGGGAACGGGTCTTTGGTCCCGATGATGGTCCCGGTTCTCGTTCCCCTGAACGACGACAACCTGTCCGAGCCTGGCTACGCCCGTCACATTCGTCACACCCGCGCGCCACCCTTCTTGCTGGAACCAGGGACTACTACGGTCTGCAACGTGTAAACACGCCACCGTAATAGCGACCAGCGACCCTGCCTTCCTCCCTGGCTGGCATTGTGTGCGCATACTGATGTTTCATTAGCCGACTGTTCATGCTTCTCCCTTTCCGTCAATCAAGTCCTCCAGCCTGCGGCTGGCTCCTCAGTTTCACCCAGACGTACGTCCCGATCCCGGGCCACACGGTGTATCGGTCTGCTACGATCGCTTTATAAGGGGATTACAATTATCCGATGTTTGATTACCCCTTCCGCGGTTGCAATCTGTTTAGACGCATTTACCTACGTGCCTACGGTTTCCTGCTGCACTCCTGGATTGCGGGAATCGCTCGACCGCGTCCCGTCATTTATTCTGCCGCGGGATGAAAGAATCCACGGTTGTCGTTCCGATCGACGCACGCTGATTTTTACGAGTGGGATGACTGTTTGTTGCGACTGGGGACGCGTTCAAGGGAACCGATCGGTCCATTGTTGGGGTAGAGTGTCCAGTAATTGATGGTTAAGGGAAAAGTGTACGCATTCATTTAACCCTCTATGGGCCAACTTTTTTTCCGCAGACAACTTTAAAGACATTTACTTTGATATTTTACGTTGGTAGCGTTGTTAACCGTAATTGTCATTGCATAATATTGTCATCGGTTATCGGAGTCATTATATAATTAAGACGTGTACGTTACCGTGTGAAAGAAAAATTATTTGTTAAAACGTCGATATATTAACGTGCGATCTGAAAATTACACAGACCCATAGAAGTTTAATTTGACCACCTTACCATTAAAACTACCGATATCGTCTATCGTACATACTTTTAGAGTTATCCGCACGAAGTTTATCCTATACTCATTTTAGTGAATACTTTAATATGTTAATTTGGTACACTATAGCAATATTTTTACGCGCATTCTTAGGGTTGCTTTAAATCAAAGAATTATCTGTAGCCTGTTTATGACGATTTTTCTAAATTCGGATCAAACTCAATTGTCCGTGCAAGCCTATTTCCCTTCGTTTCTCAGCAGTAGTTAAACGCGATAATAGTCAGACGGTGTGGTGTCGGTAAATGTAGTCCCTATAACCTTGAAACGCTTTAAGCGGTAGAATAATTTCCTCTTATACATATTTTTGGAACTTGTTTTTATTCGGAAAGATCAATAACAAAAAAGAACTACTATATATTTCATTCACGACGAGAAACTAATTACTTAATTCGACTTAATCTTCAAACAAGTTTCCATTCTTGTGTCAATTTCAGAGGCATTTATCTCCTAACATTTTTCTCGTTTCTTACGGTTTCTATCTTCAGCTTTTAGCTTCATCTTCGCGGCTATACTTTGTCGCAACGCGACGAGTTCCATTGTAAGAACATGTCTCTATTGCTCTCGGCGGGCACTCTTCGAACAACACGATGCAATTCTGTAATTCCCGTACATGTGCATGGAAACTTGTTCAATTGTCAAGAGAGGGAGACAGTGCTCTTTAGCAAATCCAGCTTCATTAGACGCTGGCACGTTTACGATACAATCTCGAGTTTCGTTGCGTTGAGAGCGTTAAAGCCAGACGATATTTGATTACACGTTCGGGCTGCTTATTCACAGTCGCTTCGCGTTAGTTGCGCCCGCGCTGCTGGATTTGCGCGCTTTCAGGGTAGTGTTTCACTAGGTTCTGTGCCATTTTGAAATTTAAATATAAATCATTGCCATATTGTCTCAGGAAGGATTGTCTCAGATCGAGTGATCAGAATTCTTGGGAAAGGTTATTCCAATATTGATCACGATTTCGTAATAATTATTACTAAAATTATCGAGTCGATTAATTTGGCCCATGTATGTACTTCAAACTTTTTAGTGAAGTCCCTCAACTAGTAACAACGCTTCCACCGCAATTTTTAGGGACAATTATAAAAAATATCAGTTTGCATATCCATCTACGTACGATATATGCATTACCTTTGTATTGCCTTTGAATTTTACACATTTTACTCGTAACAACAGGTGCCTGTAACGAATCATGTTGCAAAAATAGGTTAAAACCGAAGTGGAATAAGTGGAGTTGTAAGGTTTTAACTCGATCAGGAGTAATCTTTACGATTTCGCGTAGTAGTATTATACGCGGAATGGAGCCGCAGCAAATGGAAACGCGGCCGAAATCAATTTATAAGAGGATCACAATTATCTCTGCGGCTGATCTCCCTTTCGAATTTGCACTGCGCCCGGAGTTATGCTACGCGGCTGGTGATGAACTGCAACGCAAACTCGAACCGCACTGTGGCGATGCAACGGTCGATTGTTAGCGGTGTCGGTGGAGCGTCGCGCGCGATTGTTATACGCGTTTAATTTGCCCGATCCAGATTATATAAGTTTCGAGCAATTACGCGCTGGTTACACGTACGATTATTTCGGTATGTTTCCCCTGTTTCCGGTTGAGTGAACGGTGTTCGCGTTCATTGTTACAGCAACCGAAGAGTTTGCTTTGCGAAACGTTAACATTTGCATTCCGTAAATGTAGAAACGCCGGCGGGAAATTGTCTCGTATCGATGCGTCGCGTTCCCCGTTTGTTAAAAGTGAAGGACAGAAACTTATTCGGAATAAAAATTCTCGGTCAAAAGGAAGCCGATAAACCAGTCCACGATGAAAAGATCTACGTAAAAGTTGCACCTCGTTAAAGATTAATAAATCTCTGATTTAATAAATACAATAGTCATATTTATCCTTCGACTGGCAACGTTTCGATTGTTTCACTAAAGTGTTAATGTTTCTTGTTCGATTACTCTTTCCCTGTTTGCTATCAGCTCGAACTAAATTATGGACAGTACCACGTGCGTAGCCAAATCTCCTGGGGCCCTCTGTCGAATCTTTCGCGGTGATTCACCGCTCTGCGGACGGGGTACGTCACGGTGGTTGTGTAAAGCAACGTGTAATTTAATTAGCGCTCAACACTGCCACTTTTATGAAGTTAAATTGCGGAATGTTTGGAAAATAGAAGAAAATAATTGGCGGGAACACGTTATTTCGCGTTCGAGCGTTACCTACTTCGAAGAAACTCTCAAAGTATTTACTAATTGGACTAACACGGTAACTTTTTATTTGCATTCGGACGAATTTGATAAACCTACGAGCTTTCTTTTTGCTTGCCTATTCTTGTAGATTAAGAAGATTAGGAAAACGATGTTCGATGGAGTCTAATACTTCGGAGACCCGACGCGGACGGTTATGGTACGCGATACGTTCATTTAAAGAACGACGAATCATCGGTCAAAAAGAGAAGTCACCTCCAACTCGACACACCACCGAACAAGCCTATATCCTCTACGGAAAGATCGCGTTATGAAATCCATTTTTATTCCACGAAAGAATAGCGACGACTCGGAAAGCAATATCCTCTGACCGCGACGCGTAACCTTTCGTTGGAACCGCGGCGTATCCCGCGGAAAAGGGAACGCAAAACAGCACGAGTGCGTTTCAGCGCAGGGCAAGATTGCTTTGTCAACTGCAGCGTAAGTGACGAGTACGATTGCCTTGCACGGCGTATTATCCCCGCCGATGTTTCATTACACTGTCAATCACGGTATTTGTCCGGAGGGCCTTCCCGCAAACCGATCGACTCGTTCTCATCAGCCTGCCCGAATCGCTTTCACCGGCTCGCTTTATAAGGGGGTCACAATCATACAGTGTTTGATTACCTTTCCGCGTGTGCGAGTTAGTTAGTCCGTCCGCGATACCGTACGTTCGCATGTCAACATCGTCCCGGGACGAGCCAGCCATAGGCAATCATATCGCGATATGGTTTACAGCGTAAGCTATTAACCGTCGATGGGCCAATTCCGCGACACGATTACACAAAGTTCACCAGATTTGCCGCAAGTACCGACGTAATTTAATACCGTAATTGCTGCACACGCGCGGTCTGGACACTGCCTAGCGATCATTGTGTTCGCGACTGTCCGTTATCGGGTGCCCTTATTGGACTGTTAGGCTCGGCCCGTCGCAAGGGTCGTCCGTGTAACGGTAGAACATCTCTGGTACACTAAATAGCAGCACTTGATTAACCGGATCAACCGATCAATTGAACTGGGAAATCTATACGTAGATAAATAGTAAATGCAGTATGATCGATCTAATTGATACTGTATCTATTCAGTACGCTATGCTTATCGACTTATACATTCAACCGTCAAGTGCATCCCTTGCTCCTCGCCAGTCACGCGTCCCATGAACATGTTCACTGCCAGACCAATACTCTTGATCATTTCTATTGGGATTATTAATTGGGATAATTTTGTACGCAGATAATTGGAAACTACATAATCAAACGTTTATTGTGCTGTTTATTTTTGTAACTTTGTCGAAATTCAAGAACTTCATTCAAATTTATTTATTTTGACATTTAACTTTCAAAATTAATTTTAATTACATCGAATCGAAGCAGTCTTATAATGATACAACCACTGTTATATAGACATTGTATTAATCTGCTTTGGTGATTTATTAATGACCCCCAACTCCTCAAAATTACCTCTGAATTAGCAGTTCCAGAGACTGTTGTATATCGCCTACATAACATCCAGGAGAACTCACGCGAAACACTAATCAAAGGAATCATCCAGAGAGGTATACATTGGCCATGTACACTAGGAGGCTTCGTGGAACAAAACATATACGTAGACTTCCTGACCGTGGCAAGGAAAGCAATGCATCAAACGCGAAGCAAATAAAGCGCGATAAGAAAGGAAGAAGAAAAAGCGTCAACGTTAGCAAATGTAACCGAAGAAAACTATACCGATGACGGTAGCACGAGCATACTCGTCGGAGAATGTCGGTGCTTCGGTACGATTAACGGTAGATTCACCTCTATTCACCTGAATTGAGCGTTGAACTTTCATATAACTAACGTTGCATAAGCCCACAGGAGATCGAGCGCAATGCTAATGAGTCCGCTTACATCTGACCACCGCTGGTAACGTTTCTCCGACGCGACGCTCAATGGGTGTTTGAGCTAACAAGGGGACGTACCAAAGAGCAACGTTCGCATTTAATGAGCTCTTAAACAATGATAGTGCTTAGAGTACTGATGCTAATGATTTACGGTTTCAGGGATCGTACAGATTCGTACGAGAGTTTAATCAAAGCCACATATCTTTCACTGAAAAGATATGTGGCTGTACGAGAATCATGGCACGAGAACCGGGAAGGCTCATTTTCTGAAAGGAAAATCTTTCAGGATAAGGAAAACTTCTCTCTTTTATTTATTAGAATATTTTCTTATCTAAAATTGGCCAACATTAAAGATGTCATAATCTTTTATATTTATAAAATAACCTTTCTGAAAAGGAAAGAAATTCCGTCAATATTTATTTGAATTTATACTATAAAGGAAATTTAAAAAAAAAACAATGTACACGATTTCATCTCGTTTCTCAATATTTTATTTTATGGAGTCGATCGATTCGTGCAGTGAACGGCTCAATCGACGGTCCTAATTTTCGAGCATCACGGGATGCCCCCTCTGTGTTTATACTTGACTCGTCTTCTGTAACACGACGCTGCTAACGGCCGTATATAGTCGAAGGGAATTTTACAACGCAATGGTAATTTATGCCCGAGAGTTTCGCCCCTAGCGAGGACCTCGACAACGGAGAGGGTCTCGCGACGAAATCCGCGAGGGAAAGGAGTCGAAAATTTACGGCGCAACGTAGCATGGATACATTCATAAAAACGCCCCACGATTTTCGCGGCCATTAAAAACTGCCGCGCAGCAAAGTGCAAATATCTCCGCTGATATCCTCGACGACTCGGCCGGCGCGACGTTGGCCCTCGTGACGAATGGCCTCCATCGACGGGGTTGGGGGCGGTTGTGAGAAAAATGCGCGGGGAGGGTATGGGTGCAAGTCACGGGACATTTTGCGGAGCTCCGTCCGTCTATCTGATCATCCTCGAAAACGGACCCGTGAGCGAGGAAGCGGACGCCCGGTCCGCACCCTCGGTCAGCACTGCGTGGACCTAGGAAAGGGTGAACCAGGGTTGGTTTGTGCAACGTGTGTGATTACGTTGGCAATTACTCCCACCCTCGGCCTCGGATAGGCCGCTGGCCTCCTTCAACCCCGACATTCTCCGCGTCGGTCTCGACCGACGGCGGAAGGGTTGTAACTCGTTATTAGCGAGGAACGGGAACGGTGGAGGGGCAGGTGATTACAGCCTCGAAGTAGATTCCCCAGCGATGATAAACGCCGGTCCGCAAATCCGATCGCGGGCCGTGCCCTTCGTCTCCCTTTTTCCCTCAGTCAATACCTCTTTTTCTCTTTCTCCGCGTTTCTACGTTTCCGTCCCTGTTGCTGGATCCTCTTCCCTCTCGCTGGAACGAAACGTCGACGCCTCGATTGTCGATCCGCGTCATCCAAGTTACGAGGGACCGACCGGTACCGGTCCAACTCGCTCTCGTTGACTTCCTTCGGAGGCAGCCCCTTTCAACCATGTCTCGATAAGATCTAAGCGGCTCCGAAACGTTTTACAGCGGCCGAGAGGGAGCCGAGGCACTCCGTGTGTCCATAAGGATACGATTTGGGTTACGCGACGGTAGATTTTTGAGAGGCAGCAGGCGACAGTGCGAATATTGACTGCGATTGAATTTTAAATTGGATTTGGGGAAGTTTGGACGTTGTGTATCCGTCGAGTATCGACGAATCACTTCTTGTCGGACCGAAAGCTTGATCAGGAAAGCGACGTTCGTCGTAAAAACTGTGGCGGATTTCGTTGTTGCTACTTTTCGACTTTAACCTAGAATTAGCAAACGAGGCAATTTGATCCACGTACTCAAACCATCATTAATCAATTATTAACAATGTTTTTGGCGAAATCGTATTTGTCTCTTCCTTGTATATTTAATTAAATAGATATCGAAGCATTTATAATATCAACGTGTTGATCATTTATAGTTCTAGTGTTTAACCCTTTGGCCTACAATTTACTATAAAACCGTACGCGCCATAATTAGGTATAAAATTCCTTACGCACTTTCATACGACGTGTCTGATATGTGCTTTTCATGTTGGATTCTAATTTCTAAGTTGGATCTAATTATACCACGAGTCTCGTACGTTGTTATAGGCTAAAGGATTAAGAACCATCCAATATATCACGGCTACACATCTCAACTAAGTCTTACATGATACGTAACGCCTGCATTACATGTAAAACCTGATGGTCAAAATGTCAATGTCGAACACTTTTTCTGCACTTCAAGCTTTTGACTTTCTTCGTGCACGCGAGCTTTTTGGTCTATCTATACGGTTACAAAAACACTGGCTGCAGGCGTTGCATCTGCTCGATAGCAGACATCTAGCATGGTCGTAAAAACAGTATCCATTCACCTATTCATAGTCTTTTTCCGCCGAAAAGATCGTAAAAAATAACGCTTTCCAAGCATCGCTGTCGTAAATCCAACTTTGAGAGAAGATAGTACGCGAATTTTACAAATTCAACATGTTCACTTCCTCGTTAAGCATGCATATAATGCTACTTTTTCTATTACCGTGACCTGATTTTTGAATTTTAACTCTCCAATGGATATAACGCAAGGTGATAATCTTCGCTTATGTTAGATTTCATTGAATTTCGAAGCTTTGGTAGCAATATCGGTCCTTCATTCTTTTAGAATATACTTCAATGTCGTTTCTTCGTTCTTTTCCCATGCGATAATTGTTTCAACAATCTGTTCATAAAGTTTTCAGTATCGAGGGCGAAGAGTTAATTCTCCAAATTCACGTGTTCAATAGAAGACTCCATCTATAGCTGCCTATTAAAAATAACGAGCTAACTATACGTAATCCTTGCAGAAACCGTTGGTCATTGAAAACCGTTGAATTGGAAGTTTCGGATTATGAAAGAATCGAAAGTAGTAGCCGGAGACACTTTCATGAAATCGGCTTGGCAAGTAGTCAACGTGTCAACGAACACAAGAGGACGTAGAGGATCGTACAGAGCCGACACTCTCATTCTCTCGTGCGAAAGCGGCCGCAAAGAATGCCGGAATAAATCATCCCCGCGGTTCAACGATTCCACATACCAACGCGTTCGATTTCGTGAAAACGAAAGCTGTCCCGCCTGCTCCGTCGTGCGATCAAAACTGGTTCTTCGATGCTCGTGCTTGCGCGCTGAAGGAGCACCGATGAAAGAAAGCCCCCGGTACCGAGCACGGAAATTGGCGGGCAAGGAAACGGAGATAGGGAAAGGGAGCACTGGATGGTGAATGGGTCGAAGAGCGAGAAAGAGACGCGGGGTTTAAAAATAAAAAGCGAAAAAAGGAAATGCCAAGGGTCAATAAGGGAGAAGGGTCCTTAAGGACGAGTCGGATAGAAAGAGAGAGCATCCCCCGAGCCGGATCCTTTCATATATACCATCGCCAAGTCTCGACGAGAATGCCCCCATAGAAAAGACTTGGAGGGCACTCTAAAAATGACTGCACCTTTCGCGGTAGCACACGCAGGAGAAGGTATTAGCGAGTCGATGGTAGGCAGAGGTCTCTGTAGCCGCTGTAGCTGCGCTAGATACACCGACGGAAGGCATACGCGTGGAACGAAAAGATAACGCAATTTATTTCAGGCTTTATTCATCCCCTTCTCCACGTGCTTCTCCCTCGGTCTGTGTACGATCCGGTTGCGTCGTTGAACACTTTTTGTAATTTCTATCCTTCTCGTATTATTTTTTCATTTTTTATTTTTTTTTTATTTCCCTCAGTCCTCGTCTGATTCGCCCACTCTTCATACTCCCGCGTCGCTGGTGCTCCATTCTTCGGCATTACTATCCGAACGGGACTCAAATGAGTCCACTTTACACCGTACGGCTTCGTTACGATAAAATCTCGATATCCTCTTAAGGCATTTAGGAAGACTTTGGAGAAGGGTTTCGAGACGTATTTATCTTCTGTCTCGAGTCACGGTGTTAAACGCACGGTAAACACGGAAGGGCTTCCGTATCCCGTTCGCGGATCGTCGAAAGATTACAAATTTGTATCGCAAGAGTTTTTAACGTCGTCGAATTGTCGTTGCCGCGTGTCGTTCAGATGAATTTCCGGAAATTGCAGACGAAAACCGTGTTCGTTGTCGACGTATCCGACCGAGAACTAAATCTGTCCAACGTTGGCTGAAATCCGACCCGACTAATCCAACTCGATCTCGTTTAATCCAAATTCACACGCGTCTCATTTCCGGCTGCCTGGAATTCTCCGTCGCGGTACACGCGATTCATCGTTATGCTCCTCAGTTTTCCAAGAGGGTGAGCGCGCCGCGATACGATTAACATACCGGAGAACTTGCGCTATTATTTGGATCAACTGTCTGAGTTACACAACTGTTCAACCTCAGGATGCGCGGAGAGCATGCATCAACTGTGGCAATTTGGGTCATCGGGCTGACTGCCTTCTGGGAAGACTCTCGTGCGTATCTAAGTTCGTTGCTGCGAAGCACGCGGTTAGGATCAGCCACGTGTGTCGTGCGCATTTCGTGCGCGCTCGTGTTTAAAAATCTGCACGGGCGAAACTCGAGTTCCTATCGAAAGGAGTCAACAGGTTTGACGACACTAACGATGACACGGCAGCTTTTGGCAATGACTCGAATTTAAATATCATCTCTGCCATTGGATTACTGTCGGCAAGAGAAAGTTCTCCGTGTGAGAATACGACTGGCAGCATTTAAGGGGGTAGTTTGGTCTAGCAACTCTAAAAAATTAAATCATTTCTGTATTCGATACGAGCAATTTTTATTGAATATGATTCCGTTTATGTGAATGTAGGGCAGGTTTTAGTGACCATTTTACTAGAAATGAAACAGAACAAAGGACGGAATTCCGTCAGCAATCTAGTTGTGTAACAATCAATAATTGTTCCCAGTGCTTAAACGTCACCCTCTGTCGTTTGATGGCATAACTCGCCGATCATAGTATGCTTAACTCTAGACGGTGTTTTTAATTGTATGTACATCCGTGACCTCGTTTCTGAAGTCGTGTGCATTGTGTCCCGCGATAACCCTCCCTTTGTGCATGCATCAGCCAATTATTGGAAAGGGACTATCGCATTACTAATTAAGCCCTTCCTAACTCGACGGAAACCGGCCCGAACGAAGTCCCATTGTTCGCTTGGCCCCGAGACCTTCGGGAACTATAATTGACAGTCATGCGAGTGCTTTGACCGAATTTGTAGTTCATCGAAGAAAACAATCAAGATGTCCCTGTTTACGGCCAACGAGGAGGACGCAAACGAAGCCTTCGCCGGGAAAGTTCGACACGCTATCTGCGGACTGAGTTTCATTTAAATCGTATCAGGCTACGTCATTAGTTTAACGAGTCTCCGATATAATTAAAGTTTGACAGGAACGAGTCGGAAGTAGGACAAAGTCGAAGCGTAGCAGGAGAAACGAGACGCAGTTACTTAGCCGGATTAGCAAACATCGACGATGTCCTTAGCGCTATCCTTTATCGTCGAAAAGTTTCTGCGATAAGATTAAGACGAGAACTTATTGTCTTCTTAGCTGTCTACGATTATAAAGGATCTGTAAACGGGAGGTGTTAGGTCTTGGGCCGAGTCGTTTACAACTTGCACGTTTTCGGCGATCCGTAATAAAGCAATCGTCCTTACTCGTACCATGAAAAACGAAATCTTAGAAAACGTTCCAATACGTAGGAGTAGGGGTAGGAATTATTTTGATAATAAAAAGTGATATTAAATTCTGAAAGAATCGAAGAAAGAATCTTGTGAAAAAATCTCCGATGTGGTAAGAAACAATTGACCACCCTCAATATTTTACTAGAAAGAAACGTAACTAGAAGAAGTTTTGGAGATTGTCATTACCCAGAAAATATGCAATGTGCAAATGTTCGAGTTTTAATTGTTGATAAATTTGGTTAGTAATGTCTTGCAAAACTGAATTTAATACTTTTCAATAAGAACAAGATTAGGAGATCAAAGTCCTTTCCCCGTTAGTGCTGCCGAAAACGTAAACCATAATTATGCCGACTAAAAAATCATTAATCTCAAATAATAGATACTCAGATATGGTTAACTCCGAAAAATCACATATTACTGATTTATGACTGCAGCGTACAAATGTAATCACTGTCCGAGCATGAGAGACATCGACGACCGATGGAGGGTGGAAACATGTGCATCGTTTTAATGAAAGAACAATGGATTAGGGGTTAAAGTTCCGCTGAAAACTTAGACAGCCGCGTTCCCAGCGAACCGAAGCGATACTCGCTAGCAAAAGAGGTATTTCCCATTACTCTAAGCGTGTCCCGGAGTTGCGAGCCTATTACCTTGATTAAAATATCGAATAATCGAATTCGTCCGAGTGAGATAACGACAGGGTAACTGAGCGAGAGAAAAAAAAACAAGAGCGCCGGAGAAAGTGAGGGAAAAAAGAGGGAGATCGTCTCGAAAGGAAGAGAGAAAGACTGGATGACGTTGGAGGGATGGAACGGGGTTGATTAATGAGAAGGGAGTGACGTGGCGGTACGCCGCGCACCAGACACAGTTCGCCCCATTTCATCTCTGCTCATCCCCCTGTTTCCATCTCTCTCCTTCTGCTCCGCCGCCCACTCAACCGTCGACTCCCTCTCCCTTTCACTTTTCCTCTATTTTCTTTGTTTAACTTGATCCTATCTGGCGGAGTTTCCGTCTTCCTTTCCTTAACTTCGTGATTCCTTTGTTTAGGCTGGTCCGCTTGCCGTCTGCGCGCCGCAACGCCATTTTCGTCGGCCGCGTGTCGTTTTTCTCTGGTAACGCCGCGTGCCGGTGTGTAACTATGTTTGCCGAAAGTATCGATTCCCGAGTAACGAAATTAAGCCTCTACGCGCAATTATACGGCATTGGCACGATGCACGCGACCAGGCTACCAACGAAAGCGCGAAAAAGTCGCTTATGGAAAACGAGGATTTGACGAGGCTCGTGGGAAAGTGATTTGCAAATTTGCAAATTGACAGGGGGAGGATTGCAGAATGTTTACAGCTTGGTGAGACGCGGAACAGAATTTGGAACTTGAAATTGCTGTAAGATATTTTCAATTTGTACGTATGCGGAGAATTTACGCAGAAGGAAACGATGGATCGTGTATACAGGGTGTTCCATAATTAGTGTAAAAACCGGAAATGGAGGGTAGCTGAGACGATTCTGAACCACAATTTCCTTTGCAAAAATGTCGGATGTTTTTTCGTTTTTTGAATTATTAGCTGGAAATCATTTGGGCATTTTTTACCTACGCAACTCAACTATTTTTTAAAAAACTTACGTTAATGCTCCAATAATTATTAAATTCATTTTTTTTTCATGTGTTAGATCTAAATTAAATCGGTCTGCTTTGTAGGTCATTTACAGACAATAATGTTTTATAATATAATAATATTTTAAATAATATTTTACTTTTGGATTGTTATTTTTTCGTTTTTTTTTTTTTATATAATCATAAAAATGTTGTGTCTGATAAAAAGCACTAGCAATATTTCTTTCTACCGCCGATGGTTTTCTCTTTTTTTGATTGTTTCACTCTAACTGCACTTAATGCCACGAGTTTATGCCACTCAACCCCCTCCCTCTTCCTCTTCGTGTCTTAAGTCGTCGAGTCGGCCGGCAACGATCGCCACTTTTCTAGATAGGCAAACGAGTTGAGAATCAACCTGTCATTATCGACGTTGCCGTTCACGCGAGCTTCTCGGAGGGTGTTTCTCATTCTCGCCCCTGTTCCCGTTTCTCGAAAGCGTTTTACGTGCGTGATCGCGCGTCCTCCTTTCAACGCTCGCCCTACGTATCGTTTACAAAGTCGAGGATACCTTGAAGGCTACTTTTATCTAGATTTATTTCGGTAAGATGCGTGATCCCTGGGGGTGATTTTTCCCACTTCCTCGAGCCCTTCCTTAGCTAGCGAAAACGACTCCCTCGAACGCTTATAACTAGCCTTCAAAGAAGAAGGTTTATGGACTCGTAAATAGAATTCCACAGTAAATGAGAACCTTAAATCGTCAGTTTTTAATTCACGCTTCTTTATCAACGAATTGGCTGTGCGTTACAATTTACATTTACTTTGTACAAATGTCAGATGTTGCTCCGTTTTTGAATTATTAACGAAAAACCACCGACCAATCACAGCGCCCGAGTAGCGCCGTCAACGAATTTATCGATCATAGTATTGTACGTACAAAAGACACTTGGCGCGTAATAAGCTCTCTGAACTTTATCAGAGAAATACAAGTTGAGGTGAAAAATTAATTTTAGAATTACATGGGAAAATACAAAGTAGCGAAACGTTTCGCTATGGAACAGTCTGAATAGTTTTATTTTTAATTAATAAACTATGACATTTCGATAACTAATTTTTGACTATCTTTAAATTGTGTCAAGATATTCGAAATACTTGGAAGATTATGGAGGAAGGTTTGAACCGGAAATGGAATTCGAGGGTAGGATAAATAAATAATACTATAATTTGCGTCTGTATTTATACTCAATACTGAACATACGTTAGACTTTCTTTATTACTAAAAACATTGAATAAAACGTCAGAGGTTTAACAAAAAATAAATTTGTACAGAAGGGACCAGCTTATCAGCCGTTATATATTACACGCATTACGGTATTTGAAATAAAATTGAAGTGCACAAGTAAATCTATGTGCATTAAATATTCGCGTTATTTTCGTAATGCGAAATAAATTTTTTAACGAGTTAAAGCACTTACAACTTCGATATATCGCTGTCGAGCCTCTTGGCAAGTGTATGGAGAGAAGCGATATATCGCTCCTTGGAACTCGAAGGGTTAAACGTACAGGTAAATATCAATTAAAACTTCCACGCATATTACCAAACAGCAGTAGGCGGCGCGAATTAAGAGACCCCCCTTCGGCATTACGAATTCCCTGGGAGCACTTGAAATTTCGCAGGATACCCGTCGGGTGTCGGACTTTTGAGAAGAGTGTATTGTCGTGTCGAGGTCGTCCGATCCGCAATCAACGCGGACGAGTTGGAAACATGTCAATTCCATGAAGAGGCGTGAACTAGGATGTCGAGGGTGTACGCATTCACATCTGGTCGACCCTCGATCGCGAACTCCTGATGGACACGAAGGAGGAGAGCCGCATTTCAGACCGGATAAAAGCTCCTAGAAACGCGTCAGCAGGCCCTAGTCCCACGAGCCGAACTATCCTGATCAAAAAGTGATCCAGTGTTCCATTTAAATCGGCTTATATGGAATCCAATCCCGTTTGAGGTTGATCATTAAGGGGACATTTTGCTTTGAAATGCCAGAAATTATTTTCCAGACTTCTTTCTAAAGGGATCAAGCGAACGTGTGAATGTACGACTTTGCAGGCCTGATATTCCAGTAGCTGTATGAATTTTTGTGTGGTTGTGTGTATATTTTATGTTCATACGTAAAGAAGCTACCGATAATTGTTCAATTGGCGATGTTTTGAAATGAAATTTCACTTTTCTCACGTAAATGTGACTTGTTTTGTTTTAATACGACGAAATATTCTGAAAACAAAATATTTTTAGAGTTTATGGAATTACTTTAAAAACGATCAAGAGATTGATATTCTCATGTGTAATATAATCATTAATATGTTTTCTATGGGTCAGCCACCGCTTCAGAAAATAATAATTCGAGTAGCCTAGCACATGTTCGTTGTCACAAACGTTTCGCTACTTTGTATTTTCCCATGTAATTCCAAAATTATTTTTCACGTCAAATTGAATTTCTCTGACAAAGTTCAGAAAGCTTATTACGCGCTAAGTGTCTTTTGTACATACAATACTATGATCGATAAATTCGTTGAAAGCTAATTAATGCAGGTATAATGCAATTCCAGGCGAATTTTACAGAAATTAGCGCCGACATTTGACGCGATAGTGGATTAATTACACGAAAGCTTTTAGCCAGCACTTTCGTCCTAGCGAACTTTCAATCGGCGACTTTTAATCGACCAGCGGAATAATTTACATCGATACGATCTCGAACACACGTCGTAGAAGTAAGTGTCGCCGTAGCCGTGAACGTTTGCAGACTCTGATGCGAGCGATTGGAGATAACCGGAAAGTCCGAAGTTTCTCTCTCTTATCTTTTATCGCATGGCTACGATCCATTCGATTTCAGTTAATTCGAACTTGGCGCGAACTGTCTCCTTTTCTTGTCTGTCATTTACCGAGAGAGATCGAAAGGGAAAGGAAACACGTAATGCACGTGAAATATAGGCGAAGTCAGACTGACATCCAAAAAAACGATTATGCGAAACCTTTAAAGTGTGTATGTAATTAGTAGACTGCGGATCTCTATGCAAAATAAAATCTTGGCGAACGTGCCTACAAAAGTTGAACCTAAATAGGAATTCATTTTATTCTGCAAATATTATAACATGAACTTTACTTTCAATCTTTTTTATATTCTTGCATATTGTTTGCATTTTGTAGTTTCTTGCACGTTCAAATTTCCTATAAATCCATAAAGATCCGCAGTCTAGTAATTAGGAATGATCTATATTCTTTAGCAATATGGAGCAATTCTTGAATATTAATATTAAGAAATGTTTAGTATTTTTCTTCGATGCCTTACTCGATTTCTAAGACATACTTTTTCGCGAAATATTCCCAATTTTAAAATTCATACGTATCGCATGTATTATTTTTTAAAGGCTTTTATTTACCCGAAGAAAGAGACCAATGTAAAGCTAACTTATTACAAGTATACTGGTTTTACTATTCTTTCAACCTCATACAAGAACAATGGATAGTAGAATTAATATAAAAAAGAAATTAATATTTACTTCTCTCCAAAACAATTAATAAATTCCACAAGATTAGATGAATCGGACGAGTATGAAAGCATTCGTGTTTTCCGAGGGTATTTTCGCATTGCCACGAGGCATAATGTCGGACAGACACCTTGCCGAACTCAAGGGATTAAAATAATAATAACGTTGGAAATTGGACACGGTCGTGACGGTACCCTCGTAATCTTCGGTGGCCATATGCCGGTGCCGGCTGGAACGAAGCCAGGCGAACGCGAAAAAAAATGATCGCATACCTAATCTGGCATTGTGCGAGCGGGTTAGGGCGGCTAACTTTATTCAATCGCGACTGCGCTTCGCCATGGTCTCGCGTTTCGAAGGAAGACGAATGGGGTGGAGAGATCGAATGGGGTTATTCTTCCCGCACGTGTCGCGAAATCCGCTTGCTCCCCGATAAGATGACGCTGATAACCGAGACCGTCGGGTGGATCGAGCGTGATGCGCGATGCATAAAATTGTCCGCCGTTGCGAATCCCAGGATTTATTTTCAATTACGGGATCGTGGATCGCTTTCTTTATTCTTTGGCTGAGAGGCAGCGACAGGCGTCGCGAATGCGCCGACCTTTCGACGTGGCTGCGATTAGGCGCGTTCTTCTCTATCGCGAGATCAGGTGAAACTGTAACGAAAATTTGTATATTATTGTTTGGTTATAATTTTGCAGGATAGCTGAAGTTTATTTACCGAGGAGTGCAAGAAGTTTAATATGTTGAGTACTAAAGTATCTGTAAAAATTTATACGAGGCAATACTCGAAGACAATTGAAAACTCATAGCTCACTTATAATTTAATCAACGAAAGCCATGAAATTTCAATTTAATTAGTATCGTGCTGGTTTATTCGAATTTCAACCTGTAATGAATGTACATCAATGCTTGACTACTGTTTCGTACACTTTTTCTCGAATGATCGTTAAGAAAGAATGTGTCGGAATATGTTGGAGTCAATTCCTCGAGAGTACGACTGTTGGAAGTTTCACGAACGAGCGATTCGCGTGGGGATGATTTCACGCGGGCTCCGTAGATCCCTGTTAAGCCCTTGGCCATCGCGGATGGCGACGTGAACGGGCATTTGGGATACCAGTTTCGACATACACATGTGCGCTATCTTCTCTCTAGTACGTGTTTACGTGCGGCGCCTTATCGGTACGCAGACGGATCGCGTGCTGTGCGCGGTAAGAATAGCTGCAATTCAAACCATCATTGGTACTGCGATACGTGAAATTTGCACGGAATTTGAGAGCGATTGAATGATGCGATTTATTGTCACGTATTTATTCCTCATCTTGAATACAATATCGACTTTTCAAAGTCGCTCGAATATATTCGACCGCAGGTAACGATATAATTGTAGATGAAGTTGAAAAAGTCGTCAGGTATATATGATATACTGTGGCTTATATGGATATTTATGTTGGACTTTTTATTCCTTTATTTA
>NC_071976.1:4510933-4520340 GCF_026283585.1 Hylaeus volcanicus | reverse complement strand
TATATTTATAAAGAAGAAAAATAAATTGAGTAATAAGTAATAATACAAATAAAAGTGAATTATAAGATTAATTCAATACATAGGTTTTTAGTACCACCGACTAATCAATGACAATTCATTAGCGAAGTAATATAGATTCTATGATCTACTTTACCCTTGGTTTTACAATAGCAAATAGTATAGATAAGAGCACACCTACTGGCTGCGAGGATTTTAATATCACTGCAAGTCATAACTCCATCGCGTGTTAGCACGTGCACGAATCATTTTATTGAATCGAAAGCACGCTCCGGGGATCGCGCTTATCCCGAAACGATTCGCGAAGAAATGAGCTGTTCGAGAAAGCCATATCGACAAGTAGAAACGAAACTTACGGATATCCCCGTTGTCCCCGTTCACCTACATTCGCGACTCTATTTTTCTCGTTGTTCGAGCCCCCACTGTGCCGTCGAATTCAATTCTGTCGAGCATTGTTCCACGAATCATAATTTCGCGTTCCTTTCTCGCGATTTGCATTCGTCCGTCGCCACGGTATTTTCGCCCGTTTCATCGCTGGGCTCGATTTCAGATTACCTTGTAACCGTGGGATTAAATCGGCCAGCTCGATATCCGCGATTTTCCGTCACGTTTTCCATACGTGGAAACTGTTCATTTCGGTTACACGAGAAAGGATACATCGAGCTTTGTGGGTCCGCGTATTATCTCATTTGTTTATTCTTGAATGAAATCGGCAAATGGTTCGAGTTTAGTTTGTCATTTTGTGTAGTAGCGATTGTCAACTGGTGTGAGAGATGCATTCTTTGGAATTTTGGAATAACTGTTTTACTAAATACATAGATCGGTGTATAATAATTACTAGAAGTTATTACTTGATCTGTCCTTGTTCAGTTTATTCCTTTACAACTTTTCTCTTTCTCGAAGAAATTAAAGTTGTTTGGTAATAAGATCAAGTAAAGTAACGCATTAATTTATTTCGGAATATCTGAAATGTTACAGTAAAAGGAATTGCTAGATGATTGCTACCTGGTGTATGACTTGAACAATAAACTGACGACACAGTAGACGTTAATTACAATTATTCAACAAAAACTCTTTCTTGTAATCTTTCTGGAAAATTGTTCTCAATTAGAAAACGCAATCGCGAAGCACGCAGCGACAAATCGGATTCTTCGATGCAAATCTCGGAAGCGTTTCTGCGAATTAAACGCGATATCGTTTGCCACATAAGGGATAATGTGACCCAGATTTCGGCTGTGAAATGATCGTGGCAACTTCATTTCGATTGCACGATTGCGTTTAACCCTGTAACGAGTCCGACATTTCTCCGATTTCGAAGCGTTCAGCTTTCCGCGAAATTCACGGGAACGTTTTCATAATCCGCCTCGCAAAAAAGTTCGAAGACAGATTACACGATTTTTCAACGATCCGCAAACTTGTAAAACGTCGACTGTTTAAACATAGACTGATAGTAAAAGGATAATTCATTTTCGTTTAATCCAGAGTTCCTTAACCTTCAGCTTTTCTGTAATACTTTTAGTAAAGTATAACTAATGGGTATGTCAAAGTTATGTTAATTCTTAAATTGGAAAATATTTATTCTGGCTAATACAGTTAACTTACAATTTCTTTCCAAATATATTATTAAATAATAAATCTCAATAATTTGTATAGACACCACAGTTAATTATCACTTGTTCCTATTTAGCAAGTTGCACTTGTTCTTATTTATTCCCCGAAAGCATAATTATTTATTACCTACAATCAAAGTTATTCAGGAGTCAACCCGATAATATGAATCTCTTTTAGAATCGAGAGTGTTTCGATATCAACAAAAGTCAGATTGTACACTTTTGGAATTTATTCGTAACGATGGATCATTCTCGACTCCGCGAAGATTGAATGAAACGTCGATTTCATGGTTGGTTTTCGTTGGCAACGAGTAAAGGAAGGCGGGGAAATTGTTCGAGCGGTAGACACGCGGGACGAGGGATGAGGGTCGCGTAATTAGAGCAGAAAGTACTCGAATTCCTCGGCGGTAACAAGTAATGACCGACCTCTGTTCATAAAGTGTTTCGCGTAGGCACGTATACAACAAGTCGCGCATTTTCAACGTATCGAATATACGCGGCGCACGAGTATTCGTTAACGAAGGTAAAAGTAAAACACGTCGCGCAAATTTACGTCGGTTTGACGAATTCCCTCGCGACAACGACGAAACGCTTCGAGCTTCTTGAAATTGGAGAGTGAGAAACTTCGTCTGTGCTTTTTGTAGATATTGATTGTTCGTACCTGGATTTCCCCTACTCTCTCGGGTAGCCTGTTGGCTGAAAGAAACTTTCGAGAGGAATTGGGGCGAGCGAGATTGCTATTTCTCTTCGCTCATCGTGTTAAATTCATGAACGCTCGTTTTCATCGTTATCGGAGGAACCAGCACAAGCTACAGGATAATATTTTTTGTTTTCATTCATAAACAATTTAGAAGAATATGATTAAATGATATACGGATCGAGAATCGGTCTCGCGGGAGAACGAATCGATTCTGTCGTCTATTGTGCACGCAATTCACTCAAATATTATTTTCAATGCCCTTACTTAGCTGCAGCATAGCTGTTGTGATTCTTCGCGTAGCATTAGGGCTAAAATATCCGTAATATTTTTTCATTTGGAAAACTGACAATTATGGATAACATGTAAACAAAGGTCAAGCGTGGGTTTGTAACATTTACTATTTCAAGAAAGGAATTACATTAATAAACTGAACAGTATCAGGAGGAGGATGAGAAATCTCTACAAGCAAAAAAAATTATATACTGGAATAAAGTACTTATGTTTTTAACTTTGATACAATCTCTATACATACAGTTGTAAATGTAATGTTTTTGAAACTTGTAAAAATGCTTCTAACATTATGCAAATACAATAGCATAATAGTTAAAATTTTGTTCTTCCACCCATAAATATTTCTAATTGTCTCCAAAAGTTTTTCACGAAGGACTAAAAACTTCATAACTTTAATATTTTATAAACACGAGTTTACAATTGTTTATGTAATCATGTTACGCATGTGTTGCTACCTGCAAACTACAGGTAGACAAACGCAAGCTTGCGTGTTAATCATGTCACGCGTGTATTACGTAATTAATTACAATCTCGAGCATCCATCATCCATCATTCGTCGGTTCATGAACGCGTACGCGAGGCTAATGAATAATGCGATAACTTCAGTCGCCTTTTAAGGATAAAAAAATCCCTTCGGCACACATTTTGGGGTCGCAGAGAAGATAAAATGTCTGCGTTTTCACGATAACATCTCGTTTGTCTAGGTTAACGATCTTAATACCCTTCTCTCTTCCAGCCCCTCCCTTTATATCGAGCTTAACGAATACGCCTTCAACGCTCGCAGCGGTTACGATAGCAATGGAAAACGCGGGGAATCGCGACATCGGCATGGTTAATTGAGAAATACTGTTTAAACGAATTAACCCGCTGCCGGAACCACCGAATTCGAATGGATAGCTTCCGGTCCCGGAGTCGTTAAGCGTTATCTGGCTGCGTTAACAACCCTCGAGAACGGATCTTATCGGGCCACGATACCTAAGGAACTTTTTCGACGACTCAAAGGCAATTTACGGTAAATAATTGACTTTAGTGGCTGTTGACAAAGTACAAAAGCCTAATCGACGATTTACATGAGTTAGAGGGTGATTTGCATTTTAATTTAATAAAGATGTTGGTTTTTTCATCGGAATCTAGGACTGTTCTGCTTGGGAGAGTGCAATCGACATATTTTCCATCCGATATTTGTTTGCGTATTTACAGTTTTGTAAAATCAACGAACGTGGGGATTTTTACTATCCAGGACTCGCCTGCTCTTTTGTTCTTTTCTTGAATCTTCAATCATCTATCTTTCTAATTCTCAGTCACAGTTTTACAATTTTACCTTCGTCATAGAAGTATCTATACATGCTAAATACTTCTAATGCAACGACGCACAACGGCACAACAAGCAGTTCGTTAAGATTATTTATTATTATAGTATTATTATTATTATTAGTACAGTAATTATTTTTAAATTATAATGTACATATATTTATTTAACTAAAAATAACTGATTCTAGGTTGAAAAGGTTATATATACTCTTTTCATAAGAATGATTGCACAGTACTGCTTGATAAACCAATGCTCATCGCATGGATTACAAATTTGGACCACCATTGACTCAGTCATTATTAGAGCTACGCGGATTATAAGCTTTCTAAACGCTCGCAGCGGATTCGACGAGAGAACATACTTGTGATACGCAAATATTTGGCAATTAGTGATTTACATTTCGCGCTTAGTGTATTATCGTCTCGGTAAATACGTAAACAGCGCAGCGCTCACGTACTACACGCAAAGAGAGAACGTCAACGATTATTTGTACATTCGAGCGACGGGTATATAACTTTAGAAGATGCTTTCTATGAATGGCCACGATTCATCGAGCAGTGAGGCTGATTACAGGATGCACGCGAGTACAGAGCACAAACAGAATTTTATATTTTTTCACTCGCCAAAGTTTTATACAACTATTTAAAAATTCATCCGAAATCCTCACTTCCGGCACATGTATGCTTTTTCGAAAAATAATGATCTGCGATTGAAATAAATTATCTGGTAATAATCCTCGAGAATGATCAGTTCTCCATTGTATTCGTAGTGAGAAATATCTCGTTATTACTATATTCTTTTTTTTTAATATTATTATACCTGTAACGAGCAAGGAAATATTCATAAATAGAGTCAAAATATAAATGAAAATTTGCTTGCGCGTAACTAACATTGTCCTTTTATTAATTTGTTTGCAAATTACTCTCCTGACTTGCGTTGATCCTTCAAATATCATTTGAACAAAATTTGAATAACATTCACTCTTTACCGAGCTCAAGTAACGTCCAATCTCTTACAAACATTCTTAACCTTCATTTACAAATCAGTCGCGTGAATCGTACGATCACCGATCGCGTACCAGAAATTTCAACCTTCGAACGAGCTGTGTCGCCAACGAGCGAGATGGTCGCGAAAATAACGACGTGCCTCTCGCAGCCAATAGCTCGTGAATG
The DNA here is from genome assembly GCF_026283585.1 of Hylaeus volcanicus. Taxonomy (NCBI): domain Eukaryota; kingdom Metazoa; phylum Arthropoda; class Insecta; order Hymenoptera; family Colletidae; genus Hylaeus; species Hylaeus volcanicus. Next base: position 4,515,237 of record NC_071976.1, on the reverse strand, counting down.
GAAGACAGAAATAGAAGTTAGAACTGCCGCGTCGCTTTGTCTCTCGTCCGCACGTAAAATTAATTTCACAGTCCTACGGTCGAACGGCGTCTCAATGAACAGCGACTCTCAACCATCGCGATGTGCAAATACCAACAACATCGCGGGGAGTTATTTAACCTATCTAGAAAGACTGTTCAATTAGCGATAAATTGCATACATTTTTATTTATGGATCAAGAGGATAATTTTTATTCTACATTTTCGACCACTTTTTCGTGCAGAACCACCTCCTTTCCGCTTGAACCACCAGTTACCGAACACTCTGTGTATTATGTCTCTCTGTAATATAAGTAAAATCTTTACTTCTGAATAACACACTTGCAGCTTATGTGAGAGTTACATCTCTGTGGCAATAGCTGTACGTCACGCAGTATTAGAAGTCACGACTTGGTCTCACATGAAAACGGACCTCTTCTTCCACGGTCAGGGAACACGAAAGCTCAGAGTGCGACGGTATTCAATGAAAGTAGCAAAGGATTTAAGAGAGTAGTCGCTCTCAATGCTGGAACCACCTTCCCCTAGCAGAGCCGATTCTTCTGCTTGCCCGACCAAAGGCGACAACCGCGAGGATCATTGAAGTGAACGATTTTACGGCACGTAGAAAATAGACGCGTCATCCGTTGAAACGAACGAGGTCCCGATAGTTATATCAACTGGTCGAACGAGCAGCAGGTGCAGGCATCATCTTCCATGCGCGCGAGGCGATGCGATTTTATTGCGAGAATAAAATCAGAATAACGCGCGCGATAAACGCACGACGTCGTTGACGACCTCGAGAAACAAACTGTCGTATATGCCAGCGAATATAAATTTCAATCCCTTCCTCCCCGCCCCTTAAGTGATCGCGGAATTCTCTGGTTCGCGGCCTTTACGCGCCGATTTAGCAAACAGGTGCAAGTTTCTCTCTACTAGGAGAAGATATAGATACAAATGGCAGCTTCGTTTCTAACTTTTTGTACTTGAAGCTATTTCGTTGCAAAATGTGGAAACAAAGATCAGGAGATTTAAATAGCGTAGCTTTTGAATCATGTAATTAATACGAGCCCAAATCGATTAAATGCGATGAAATAACGTACATTGTTTTCTAAAATTCCCTTTACTTCCTTTATTTAAGATTTTTCAAAAAGTGGAGTCAGTCGATTTGTACTGTGAACGGCTCATATATTCGATAAGAAATTAATATGTTGTATTTTTATAACTTTTGGTAACTTGTAAAACAGTCATTAACAGTTGACACGCGTCGACAGCCTGCTTTAACAATTTCCGTTAATCGCAATCGATGAGCTTATTACTGAATATTATTGCAATGACTGCAAGTTAATTACAACGTGAGATTTCAAGAAATTCCACCGTCGAGTTATTTTGTAGACGCACGATAAGTATTATTTCAAATTTTCATTTCAAAAAGCTTAAATTAAACCATGTAAATGAAACGCAGTTGTCGAAAAATGTTTGGTTGGCGAAACGTTGAGTTCACGAGCGGTTATTATATATTTAAATAAAAATGCAACAATAAAGGATGCATCGTGTTCGAAACGGACGAATGAAACGGTTCTCCCGACCCAACACGACAAGTGGATTCTGCTCACAATGGGGTTTCCTATACTCTCCATAAAATCCGAACTCATCATTCAACGTAATCTACCAACCGCGACGAGTGTCCGCCTCATTAAGCCGAGGCAACAATAGCGCGATTATATCACTTGCAGTTTGCTATGTTCGCACGAAGCCAACGAACGCGTAGCTGGGCATTTCGTAGCGGGTTTCGAGTAAGGCCCATATCAAAAGGGATAGGGATAGGCGCGTTGATACGGCACTCCGTCGTGAGATAAAGCGAGAGATCAGGTTTTTGCATTCATTCATGGGTTTCGTGGCCGAGGGCTGAAAAAAGAGAGGTGGAAGTTTGGCTTGAATCGCGGTGCCGGTGTAAACATGCGGGAGAAAGAGAGAAAAAAGAGGCTCTGGCTGTGTTTGGGCGGCAGGAACCCCTTTCATTCGACGTCAGCCCCTCCTGATACCGTATAAAATATAGTATTGTTCGCGCGCTGTTAGTCTAGAGTGGAGAACGAGTATATTTAGGAAAGGGCGGCTTTCTTTCATATGTTAAGCAGATCAGTGTCGGCCGGCGAGATGGAGCGAGAGAAAAAGGGGGATGAGACAGTGGAGCCACGAGGCGAGGATGGCTGTACCGGTGCACGAACGACCCCTTCGTCGACTTCCATCCCCCCGAAAGAAACTCTGCACCGTGGCGCTCCTAAATGATTGCCGGCTTGACTTAATGTTGTGAAAAATAGCCGCGTGCTCTCAGCTCGCGAACGCGCATCCATTCGATATTTTTCTTTATAAGGAGCGGAAAGTGAGGAGGATGAATCCAATTTTTTAGCATCGTATAATTCGAAGCTTCCCGCGCTGCGAACCCTGCGTGGTAATTTTGACGATTTATATTCGTATCTAGGCCCCTCGCGCGTTCGAAGTTCGCTTATATTTTTAGACATTTAACACATACCGTTACTTTAATAATATTTTCATGACGTAACCAAAGAACAAAAGTAAAAATAATTCCCCTTTCTTCCTCGTAACACCTCCTTCCTTTCCTTTCTTCGACGATGCAGTTAAATTTTTATTAAGAAACGCATCTTCGTGCATGCTCATAAATTGAACTTACCTCGAATTTACGATCCGAGGAACAGTAAGACCAAGTGTCGCGTAACATTACTTTTCCAAGGGAACAGGAAGTAGGAAAATTACGAGTTCCTTCCACGTGTCGTTACAAACCGAATCTACGATGCTTCGAGCGCAGCGCCATTCCTAAATTTTGACGCTTTTCTTGCGGTTTTATAGCGTCACTCATTTACATGAGACACGATGGAAGCTACGAACCGCTCACTTTATAACGCTCGACTCGAAAGCCAACGGTTTTCGAGAAACATAATTCTTCCGAGTGAGTGATGCATTTTTAAACTCTTTATCAAATCGAAAGGAAATTTGTATCTGCATTTTTCCTAATTCTTTCAACAAATTTAAACGAATATAGGATTTAGGATTTACGATAGAATATAGGATTATACAGGATTTAGTTTCCACATTTTCCCGTCTAAATTCACGTGATACTGAGTCTACCCTTTCGCGTAGTTGCTGCCTTAGAATTATGACAGTCATTAAATTTGATGAAAACTGAAACTCCGTACATTAAATTTTAATGAACGATTACAGTTTAGAGATTATTCAATTTTCTAAATTCTAGCACGTTATAAACATTATTGAACATGTTGAGTTAAATATAGCTACTACGAAGTACATTGATGGAAATGACTCGAAGGTTCAATTAAATGCTGAAAAAGTTTTTTGTTAACGAAACATAGTTCTATTTCCAAGTCGACGAGGTGTTCCAATATTGAACAGAACTTGGTTTCCGATCAAATGACATAAAATCATAATTCGCGACACGTTCTCCTCGGAGTTGGAAAACATAAATTTTTATTCTCATTCCGCGGTTATAAGTTCCCATTCCGCGTTTCGACCAATTCTTGTTCATTTGGTACCTGACGATTCGACACGTTTCGTAACCCTCTCATACCACAACAAAAGCATCGCGCGATCGATGACACGGGAGACATCGACAGCGAGGTTACGTGCTGTGTAATTCCAACGAGTTTCCGCGACGACATAAGTTGCTGGTTGACTTTGCCTGGCTTACCAACGCCAACGGGTCGACGTGAGAACAAACGACATCCGAACGAAACAGGGCCCGAGACAAGACAAATAAAAAGGACAGAGAGAGACAGGGCGGAGCGGGCGTTATTATAAAAGTCATAATGAAAATCTAACGATCCGTCAGCCAGCCAGGCAGAACGGTCGTGCTCGAGAAATGAATTTCCGCTGCTAGTGTCCACTCTTCGCTACATAGCGTTTAATCTCTTTGTTTACTTTTGCTTTCAGAACACGTGAGGGAATTCAGCTGCGGGATGCTGTATTACAGGACACTGTACCTGGATAGTAAGAGGGACGCTCTATACGTTGGCGCTATGTAAGTAATGTTCTTTTACTGTATCAACCAACCCTATCCTCAAAGACGGGCAAAATCCTCGTCTAGATCGGACAGGAACTAAATTATTTGATGCAAGTTACAATTTCGCAATGTCTTTTTTATCAGAATTGCAATCCGAAGTACACGTATTTTATATGTATTTGGATCAAGTATTTTTCCAAGTAATACATTATTTGAATAAGTGTTGGTGTATACTGTTAGAGTAATTGTTTCAA
>NC_071976.1:4480378-4510923 GCF_026283585.1 Hylaeus volcanicus | reverse complement strand
ATTATTTGAATAAGTGTTGGTGTATACTGTTAGAGTAATTGTTTCAAACGTCTTTTGTATCAGAATTGCAATCCGAAGTACGCGTATTTTATATGTATTTGGATCAGGTATTTTTCCAAGTAATACATTATTTGAATAAGCGTTGGTGTATACTGTTAGAGTAATTGTTTCAAATTCATCGATGTGCAGTATTTTACGCGTATAATATTTAGAATCTAAATGGTTTAAGAACCACTGTTCTAAACATATTTAGAAGGCATTTCCGAACACTATTTTCTTTAATAAAGATAACTCAAAACACTATATCTTTTAATAACGATAACTCAGAATATATTTATTTGTAATAGTAACTTAATAAACTTAGTAAACTTTAAGATGTATTTAAGGCGTCTGTTCGATAATATACATAGGGCCCTTCCGCGGATGGAAATGGTCAGAGCTTCTTCCAGCGAGGTCAGGCCTACCGTTATCTTCCCATCTCGCGTAATAAAACGTCGCGCGATGAAAATCTCTGAATAAAAGTTGCGCCTCGGTGTCAAAGCGGGTGCGAGCATCGAGAGCGGATCCCGCGCAGCGGAGCACAGCGGAGCAGAAGGGCGTTGTACGTGTGTACGTGCCGTGGAGCGGATTTTTCCGATTCTCGTGATTAAAATTCTGCGCGGAGTGCACGCGCGGGACGGGAGCGTGCCGATTGATTAAATTTCTCGGTGACATCGAACATCGGATAATCCATGTTTTGAAATAGTCTCTGTATTACAGCGGCGCCGATACACGGCTGGCTTTCGCGATGATAATTATCGTCGCGCTGATTGCGCTGAATTGCCACCAGCGTCCACCCTTTGCGTCCCACCCTTCCTCTACGTTTACTCCGTTTCGCGATCGGTTTTTATTCGAAACCTTATATCGGCGTGCGTGAGTCGAATCAACGCGCAATTTCGTCGTTATTTACCCCGCGTTCGAGATCGAAATGAAAAGTAACGTTCCGTTCGACGGTGCAACTGGGTCGCGCGTCAAACATTCTCGCGTATCCGTTTTCTGAAGCGAGTTTTCGACGTTCCCATCGCGAGACGAATGAAATGTTCCCGGCGTCTATTGTTTCGAACCATTGTTATTCAAATTTAATAATCTGTTTATCGCGAGCCATTCAGACGCAGGGCAGACGTTCATTTTCCGCGATGTTCGACATATTTTTGTGCGAAGTTAATATTAAATTAAAACAACGATGCGTAATCTTTTCAGTTAATGGGTAACATAAAATAATAATTTCGCGTTGTTGATTATGCGTGTCAAATTCATCGACATTCTATACAGTTTCAACATAAAATTGATTTCGATCTTAGCAGTTTTCAAATATGACAAATTTTAATGACGATGCACGAAAAAGAAATATACCTATTCGAATAGTAGGAAGGTAACGCGAGAAAGAATTAACCCTTCAACTATCATATTATAATTGTCGAGCTTTGAAATATGATATGTAATACTGCAAACTATAATACCAATAATACTTTCGCAGGATTGACGTGGAGCAAATTATGAAACACTTAGAGTAACCATCCAGGCTAATTTCTACAAAATTACGTGTTTGTTAAATATTTTTCTACAAATTTTAGATGAGCACACATTTTCTGCGTGGTTTATCGCGATAAGTTGCTCTCGATTATCTAGCCTTTATCCCTCCGATCTAGACGTATTCGCGCAAACTCGTCGGATGATGCTCAAGTGCGTCTGTACTCCTTTTCGTAATCGGCCCCCTCCGCGGTATTTGCACGCACTCTTAGCTCGGGTACTGAAATATATATACCGCGTTTATGTACCGGATCGTTCCTCTCTACACGAGGGGATGACCAGGTTTCGTTTGCTAAACGTTTCAATTTGCAGAAAGGTAATTTACTGAAACCTTCGGGGCACGAGCGCACGCGGGACGGGGCAAAATGAGGCGAAACAAGTACACGCGAATTAAACTGACTGAACTTTTAAGAACGTTTTCCCGATTAATCTTGGCAATCGGGAAAATGGAGAAAAACGCAGAGCACGGTCGCGAGTAATCGAGACGCGAAATTGTTTTCGCAGACAGTGCTCTTAACGGGGACTCCGTAATCGACGAAACTTCATCGGTGACATAATTCTGTCGCTTAGCGTTTAACTCTTTCTTTTTCGGTGCAGTGTTCGTCGCAGATTTGCGTTGTTTTTCACGGATTATTTATTTATATGTCGGTGCAATATTATCTCGCTACTCTGTCGCAATAAAAGGAAAAAGATGAAGGGATGCACCGACTTTTTTTAACTGTTTGATATATTTTGTGCGTATTGAATTCTGGGTGTAATAAAAATTGTTTGTACCAAATCAGAACTTTTCTAGAAAAGAATGGCATGCTTACAAAAATTATATACAGGGTGGGGCATTTAAAATGGGCCACCTGAATAATTCGCTTACTTTTAGCGATAGAAAAAAAAGCGTAGAACAAGAGTTATTTGTTTTCTTTTTTGTAGATAAGAATATTATTCATTGAACAAATAGCGAGACAATAGAATATCATAGCTTCGTGATCAATTTAAGTGTAGCTATGCATGGAACCGTAAAAGTGAAAAATGCTGAAAATTGTTCAAGTGGCAACAATTATCGTTTCACTAAAATATTCATTAATTTATGGATATAATAATAACCCAGAATTGATTTCTTTTTTAAAAGATGAAATGAAGCGCACGCGATAGGGGGTTGATGCTTTTTCTCCTGTGCTATCTGTAGAAAAATCACTTACGTCGGCTTGTACTCTTAACACAATGCTCAAGAGGCAGGGTATCGTTTCTTCTTGAAAACGAAGGTCAAGTTTTAGCGAGTAAAAAGGGGGGGTTTGCTTCCTCAGTGGCGGATAAAGATTGTAACGGGGGGACGTTGCATCATTACTACAGAAGTATTATTTCTTGATTCGGTTCCAACCTTTCCTCCCTGCCAGTCCCTGTTACTATCCTGCTGGCCATTCACTAGCGTTTTCTTTTGTGAGACTCCCTTCTTAATTTGGTAAATGCCAGCAAAATGCTACGCAACTCCAGTAATGGAGAGGCAGGGTGGGAAGGAACGTCTGAAAGCCGCTGGATACACAAACCGAAGAGCCTCTTGTACGAGGCAACAATAGTTATGTAATATATCTGTTGTGCCAGCAAAAATTATGTCGCGAATTGTATCGTCGTCAATTCGAGAAAATAGCGCGAAGCTCGTGGGCAGAATATGCTCGTGAGAAAAGTGTTAGAACAAGATGGTATTTTACAAGTATTTTAAATTTTGTAGCGTATACTTTATCGACTATAATTGATATATTCATGTATTTCTACACATTCTAGTATATTTTTGTATATTCACTCTTGTCATAAATGTATAAATATCCGCTGCCTAGTTACTATATTCTTGCACATTATACTAGACATTATATGCATGCCGTACTCTTTTAGTAAATACTCCATATTCGAAGGCAGCTTTGTAATTACGAAGATACGCTTTGAACATAGAATACTTGTTTATTCGAAATGTTACACGACCGAAACTTCATTAAGCGCGACCAAATAGCAAGTTTTACGATCATTAAGGCCGTTTCAGCCTGGCTGGAATTACGAACGGTAATCGTAATCGCCGAATCGTATGGATAACGCTTATAAGGACGATTCATTTCACTTATATTTATCGAGTTTATCGACGCTCGGTCGTTCCATTTGCTAAATAATCGGGATAATGAAGGCTTAATCCCAACGGCTTTCAATAAAGTAGTATTATGCTAATGTAATTGGTAATTACGGGATAAACGATAGATATTGAATTTCAAAGTGAACCGCTAAATAAACTGCTAAATTTTCGGCACCGTGCTCGCTACGCGGGATGTCGAAATCACGGATATCAGAATCCAATACGGAATTTTTTATTAGGTGTTCCTAGTATGCATATTGGAATTAGGTATGTCGTTCCTTCCTAGTTTATGCTCCTACCGATTTAATCTCTGGATCGCGGCGCTACCGTAATGCATATTTATTAACACGTTTCACGCCGTGTTGCTTTTGCGTAACACGTTGACGATCCTATTGTACACGTTTAGGATCTACATGTTATGACTTGGAAAGCTATGAATACCTTATAGAAATAGGATAACAACACACGTGTTGTAGCAGCGAAAAAGGAACGACTGATACTTTACAAGCTGAAATATTCATTCACGTTTTTCTGTTAGTATAATATAGATTTCAAATGACAGAATGATACAAAAAAAAAAGAAACGCTGGATAATTATGCATCAACCCAACATTTTCACTCTCCGACTTTCAAGAAAAACTCTCGCTACGTATTTTTACACGAAACTCTCAGTTAATTTCGAATTCTGTGTCTTGCTCGCGATTGAAAAGGACCACATCGGCAAGATTGCCCGACCTGCGGATGACAGCCGTCTCAAACGTTAAACTCTCAGGGTGCCTTTGGACCGTCTGGATAGCTCATTTGGTAAAACAGTCGCGCGGCAAACGAAAGATACAGGCCTCGAATACCTCTCCGGCAAATCTAACCGTTTCCTTTCCTCCCGGCGAACTCAATTTTACTGTCAAACAAATCAGAACGCTTTGAAGAATCGCGGTGAATTTCGCGCGGCAACGAATGCGTCAGGCAGCTCGCGTCGTGCCACGCAAGAAATTCCCGTCGAAACGACGCGAAGTTTCCTCGTGACCGAGGGAGATTCGCAAGCGAAACGAGATTACGGGGAGAGTAAATCGGATAAGGGCGACAGGGAGGTAAGAAATGACGAGCGCGCAAGATGCTTCTGCTTTTGAAGTAACTCCGTTCGTTTCTGTAATGAGATGAGTATGCCGTATGGTACGGCAGGAAGGGGATGTAAAGGACGACTTACGTTCAAACTGCATTTTCCAACGACAGAGTGTAGTTCGATTTTATGGTTTCGAAGGGTTTGTCGAAATTATTCGGGTATTTGAATATTCGTCCCTCAATTTTTATTATATTTTTATATATATTTAAATACATATTAAGGTTTTGTCTGTTTAAGAGAAAAACTTTATTAGTCACTGAAGAGGGCTGCGGTGACTGATGTACTACGATGAAGTTATGGAACTTTTCAAAAAGAGGGCAGAATGGATAACTAATTTTTATAGTTTCATAGATGCATTGAAAGAAGATTATCTATGGAGTTGTTTTAATTTTTATCTGTGTTATAATTCGTAGTTCTAGTTCAATCAGGGACCACCGTTATTGATGCGATACATTACAAGATAATTATTTATAATTATTGATGAATTAGTATATCATTAATAATTTGTTTTTCGTGGTTATTACACGTATTTCAGATACGTTTCATATCCTTTATTCGTATTAGCGTATCTATGATTAAATACATAAGGTCTTCAGTCTATTATTCAAATTTATTCTCAATCTTCATTGTGTCCCTCCTATTAGAAAATAAATATAACATAAGTATCCAATTATTTCTAAGAGAAACCAAATGTTAGTCGAAATAGTTACACTCAAAGAAACGAATTTCAAATTGAATCCATCCTAGTAGATAAAAAATACAGCCAGCTATCTAACAATATTCAAGAGCAGAAAAAACGGTAACCTTTTTTGCATTTATTTAATCTTTGACGTTTCTTATTTTCTGGCTTCGTTCCATGGCCTCGATTCCGTTGCCTCTCTCTGCTATGTACCTATCCCCCGACATAGTCGTTCTACAATATCGGATTCCGATGAGAATTCTGCGCAAAAGGAAAACGATTCCGACATTCCTCTTCCAATGATGCGAAACGATTAAGCCCTATGATCTTCGAGCGAACGGGTTCAATGATGTGACTCTCGATTTCAGACGAAAGGCCGGCCGGGTGTAATTTAATTAAAGGCTAGGATAAAATGCTGCGCGTTATTCGCGAACTCGAGTTTCTGCGAATAATCGATTCTGTGCTCTCTCCAAAGCAAATCGTGCGAGCTGCTTCGGCTAGAGGTGTAGGTCGATCGCTTGGGAAACGATTGATTGAATTTTCGAGTGATGCTTTTGGAACGCGAGGGTGATGATCGGGGAACGAGCGAACAGGGCTTGAAAATGAATGCTTTTCGATTTTTTAGAAATTTCTTGCGAGACAGAATATCGCGGAGAACATTTTATCTCCTTTTTCAAATGAAACGTTTAGGAAGAATCGTTGCTTTTCATAGACTAACCGACAAGTCGATTGTATGGAAATTTTGATTCTTACACAGTATGTATGAAGGATGATTGTAGTGATGTAAGAGTGGATGCAGCGTGAATGGAAAGACTGCAGAATGTAAGAATGTGTGTGTGAGACGGTTTAGGTGAAAACATAAGATGCGCGACGGGGCATCGAAGCAAGAATCGGGAGACGATAGTCAGTCGATCGCGAGCATCCGAGAAATACCATAATTCTTTAATTAAATATTATTTCTTTTTCGTTCAATACTGGCTTCATTCCCCTCATCCTAAAAATAGAATCCCACATGTAGAATTATGTCTTTGTACCTTAAAATTTATTGTTTCGTTGCGACAGTTATTAACGGACAATTTATTATTGCTATTACTAATGCTACCTAAATGCAGACGGTGCATTTCCTACGCCAAAAATAATTTGAAAAAAGTTGCAAAATATAATCCCGCCAATGGATTCGCTATCTTGGCGAGCACCAATTTCGTTCGACGGTTTTCGCACCGAAATTACCACAGAGGATTTGCCTTTTCCCGCGAAACAAGCCCCGGAACACAAAGAAAAATAACATCTCTTTGCGGGGCGAAATTTCACAAAAACAGCGACCAGTATAATACCGTGTCGATCGAATGAAAAATAAAAGGGATAAACGTATCCGCGCAGAATAATGGACAAAGGGGCGGCCGGCCGCGATGGAGTTAAATCGATACGTCAAAACAAATTGCTCGATAATGCCTCGACCTCTCGGCCCGCCCGAACGCGCGATAATAAATTCTCGTGCTCGCGTAAGAACCGTCGGTGCACCGTGGACTTTGGTAAGGCGAAAACGGAAAAGAAAAAGAAAAAAGGGGGGGGGAAAAAATGAAGGCAGAATGGAGGCAAAACGGTGTGTAATCGACGCACGTTTCAGGTCGTCGTTGATGGTGATAAGTGGCGAGCGATCACGCTTTCACATCCGCGCGAATTGCGCTGGTCGCATGGTAGAGGGGTATACGTGTTTCTAACCATATCCCGTCTCGATTCTAACCCCTCTCCCTTACTTTTATGATCCCTTTTTCCCCGGGTATCAACGGAGGGGGATCGATACTACGTGCGAGCATCGTTCCTCGTTAATTAGAAAGGTGATACCCATTAATTGTAGTTCGAGAATCGGCAGCCGCATTTCGATTCGCTCCACAATTAAGGCACGCTAATTGAACGCTTCCAATTATCAGACCGAGAGAATCGTTGGAGTGCTGCGGAGGAAAAATAACTAGTTCGCTGATACCGAGTCTGAATAGACTCTCGTCTTCTCGAATAGCGCTGTGACATGGAAATCTTTTGAGATCCATATGGAACAGTGATCGCAAACCTTGGGAGGTGTATGAGCTACTGTGTTCAATTTGTAATTTACAGTAGTATGCTTGAGTAGTAGTTCCTATTAGTAAGCCTGTATACGCTAGTGTGTCTTTTCGTTTGGATAAGTGGTCGAAAATGACGGAATGGGAACATTTCTTTTTGACAAAGTTAATGTTGAGATATATTTTAGAAAGGTCTACGTTATATTTATAAACTACTGAAGCATAGTTAACATTTTGTCTAAGATGCTTATCACGATTTTGACCAAATTGCCCAACTGTCTTTTTCAAAACGTTAAGGCATAATCAATCTTCCAAAGTGACTTATACAAGAAGACAGTCGTAGTCTTATTAAATAGTAAAATAATCACGTCTGAAGCGATAGCATAATTTTATAAGTGAATCCAGTAATTAGCGAGATTCCAAGACTCATCCAAATTAATGCACCGTCTACGCTAAATTTAACCTCGTTTCCCTTTAGACCAAATCTAGTAAATATCGACGATTTGTCAAGAAATACTCAACAACCTTAATTTAAATTTATTTGTCTTATCTTTCTAAACGAATGTAGTATCATTTTTTCACGATATAATATTCACCAAATATTAACTGCTTAGACTTTTACATCATGCAATATATTCGATTATTCTTTTTATCATTTTTATCGAACAGGAATTAGGTTCTCCTGCGTGTCATTTGAAGTTTCAATAATTTCTTAAAGACTATGTCAACTCAATCTATAGTAATAGCTTCAAGGTGAATGATATCAACATCTCGCCAATACGTATTAAAGAAAGCGTGGAACATGATGCCTTATACGATTCCTCTCGTGAATAAAATAAATGTACAGGATGTTCGGCAACAGGTGTCTGAAACCTTAAGGGATGATTGCAAACGTGGACTAAATTAATGCTTCGTAACATTTTTACGTAGATAAACGTTTGTACTAGTTTAATTTCGTTCGATTAATTTCTGTTTGATCATGTAACATTAAATTATACCTAATCGACAAAACGCAAATATATACAGGCTGAGACAACTAAACTGTTACAGAGCAGTAATACCTAAACTATCGTAGATACAAATAATCGAATCCAGTATTGCCACTATCCACTATTGCTTATTTTTTGGTCAGGAACCTGTATCAAGACCACCGCCATGTTTCCCACTGACAGTTTTTCCTATCACAAAAAACACGCGAAATATTTAAGATTTAAGAGTTAGGTGGAGTGGGATATCCTAATCTAAAATGACCTAGTGAACTGGAGAACATTTATACGCCTTTGCCACTAACTGGTTATCGCTTGGATTCGCAGGATCAACTTTAATCGTCCAAATATCGGCAATATCGCATGGCATGACTTGATACCGTTCGGTTGAAATGGAACGCAATTTCCCTGATTTGGTGAAAATCGCGATCTACGAGGGTTCCTCGTGCCCTCGTTCTTTCTCTGCTTCCCCTCCGCGACGATTCGTTATTTTTTCACGGACCCGTTCGCTTTTATTTCGCTTCTCCGACCCTCTGGATTATATTCTACTCGGTAGGTTCGGGTGCGTTTCCTTGTGCATATCGATCGACGCGGGATAAGAATTCGCGAAAGCAACGAGCGTTGACTACGTTTCTTAAGTGAAAAGTGTGCAGAATTACCGCGATACGTCACGGGAACATGCTATCGGCCGCTGCCGATAGCGGGGTGCTGTAAAAGGACTGCATCGATTAGGGTTGATCTTGGTAATAAACACGAACGTCGCGGTAATAGAATGTGGGCGTAGCGCGGTGTTAGAGTGCATTAGCACTCTATGCATCGCGTAGATTAGTTTGTTCTTGCGGTACTTTCAGTGCCCATTCCCCTTAGTCTTTTTTACGTTGATTATGAATCTCCATAATGGCAGCGGCGGCTCTTGGAAACTCTTTATTCGTATTCCGTGACGCTAAGGAGGGAATTTTTACAACTTCATTTTATCTTTTCGTTTTCATGTGTAGTTGCCAGACCTTATCGCCAACTAGTGGTGGTAATATGATCAATTAAATAATTAGCGTTTTTTTCTTTATAGATTAATTCCAAGTGAAAGTTATTATGCGCTTTATTCCAGTCACTTTGAGGCTACGATCGCATTATTTTTGCAGCTTATCGGCCGGTCGTATCGAAGCTTTTGTAGGTTAAGCCTGGAGTAGACCCGGTTGCATTTTCAGGTGGTGTTTCACTCGAGTAGCTTAAAATTTCCTTCGTCATTTGATTTGATAAGTTACATTTCAGTATAATTAATAGAGTTCAACTGATTTTTTTATCGAACAGTGTCACGGTTCGTTTTATATTTTAATACGCAATGTTATAAATACAACCAGAAACAGTAAAATAATAATTATTCTGCGGTAAACCTTTTGGAAATTGAAGCGAGCCTCGCATGCTGGCATAAAATTTACTCTGTCGAAATATAACGGTAAACGACGCCATTATGTTTTACATAATTAAACGGGCGGCGGTACGGCGCGATTCTGGAAACACGGTAAACGCATTTAGCGAATCAATCGGAATCCGACGGATGTGATTAGATTTCATGCATGACCGAAGCTGACCGTTTTAGCAATTGATACGGTATAATACAGCATGGCCGTTTGAAATCGATAAACGCGTATTGTTCTACTGGGCCAGACCTCGTGATAATCGCTTTAGCGAGATATTAAAATATTTCTCTTCTGAAACGGCAAACGAAGGAAAAGGTTAATACCTCGAGGAAAAGGAATAGTATGCAAATTAGTGGAAACGAATTCGTAACGATACTTTTTGAGTTATAATGTTCAATATCATTTAACATGATTAAAAGAAAAGATCATAATCAAATTAAGACGTTTCAGGGAAAATAGTTTTTTTGATAAAGTAATTGAAAATAAAAATAAAAATAAATAAAGAGAAATGAACAAAAAAAATTTAAGGAAAGAGACTTGATGATGAATATCGAATAATTAAAGATGATAAAGACTAAGGTTTTATTTAATTATTTCTTCATCGATAAAGATAGAGAAAAATATTCCTTATTTTAAGTTTGTTATATTCTATATGTTACTTTTACTTAAATTGTGTAATTTATCAGCTGTTTAAATTGATAAATAAATACAAATAAAATAAAGTTTAGCCTCAAACTGCGCTTAATTTGTTGATTATTTTTGCCCGGTAAAGTGAAAAACATTCAATCCGCGAGGGATTAATTAACGAAAATCGATTTCGCTGAGCCTCGTGCGCGATCATGCGTGATAAACGGCAAAATCCATCCAGCAATCCTTCAAATATAATTGAAAACGTGGTGTATTTTATTCTTAATTAAAGAAGGATAATCGTTCGCATTCGATTTGTGTTGCAAAATATAAAGTACATTTCGTGCTCGTCGATTTGCTCGGTTCGTCGAGTCGATTTCCTGCGGCTAAATCGATTTCACCAAGAAATCAGGATTACTCGACGAAGCTGCGATTTGCAGAAGGTCGAACGTAACCTTTTGAATTCGAAAGGTGATTCCCAGTCGTCACTGGATTTTACGTGACAATTTGAGTGTCAAATGCAAAGCGAAAATTTGTATCTATGTTTGATCTCCTTGAATTTCGAATCGTTACTGTCATTATTAGTCCACAAACAAGTTGTTAATTGTGTAATTTTTTAGAAATTGTAAAATGGTACATTTTAAAAGGTTTTTTGACTGAAAATTATTTCTTAAATCTTTATTCTTTCAAATGATTCGGAACCTTGCATCGTTTTTTAGAATCTAGAAGGTGATGGAGGAGAAAAGGTAGAGTTAAATTAATTTCATTGCAGAAAAAGCTAAAAAGTCAATCGAAAAAATATGATAAAACTTAGAAAATAATTTGCAATGAAAATTTCAAAAGATATATTCTGACATTTCTCATAAAAATCGTGTTAAACAGGAGTGTTTCCACTCCTTTCAATTTTGAGAATCTCTTTATACCGCTTCCACGAAGTACAACTATCTTTCGCGCCTACGGGCGTTATAAAATTCTTGCAAGTGACTGGTGTCAGAAGCCGTCAAAAATTGGAAAACGAAAGAAAAAGAGAAACGTAAAAATCGCGCTGGAATCCTCGTAAGAGATCGTCCCCTGGGTTGCGAACTATTTCGAAGCTGACTGGGCGCTTTTTTTTTAAATCGAAAACACGATGACTTCACGCTCACGCTCCCGCCGCCATCGATCACCCCTACAAATTGCTTTCGTACAAAATTTTTCCTTCCCGTTTTGTCTCGAGCGACGAGCTCGCACGTACAACGCTCGCCCGTCCCATCCATCCACCTGCTCAGCCCTCGGGAAAGTTCTCCAGAGCGAGAACTAACTCGACGCGGCTGGATTCCAAAGTACGGATTTGTTTTTCCGCGTCGCTATTTACTTTTTCACGGCGGCGTGCGCAGGATGAATGAGGAAGGAAACCTCGAAGGGTGAAGGAACTGGGTTTCCCTGTTTTTTTCTTTTTTTCGCGCTACCCACGGATTTCATACTACTGCGCGCTTCCATCGAAGGCCAATGACGAATGGTTATCGGAACAAAGTTATGCGCCGCTTCGGCGCTAATGTTGCGAAACGCTTCAAAACTGGGTAAATTCGATTTACGACCGACCGTGACTGGCGTTGCGTGCACAAGTTTCGTTCGATCCCTGTCGACTTGCACTTTTGCTTTCAATTTTTCGAGTTTATTTCGTGTAATTAGTCGACGAGTTATTTGTGCATAGATAGTGCATACCATATATAGTAAAGTATGATGACGGATTAGTAAGGATCAATTATACAAAATCATTCATGGAAGCTGGATGTGCTGTATTTTTCATTACTATATAATATTATACGAATTAAATTTTGTAACGTCTAATGATGTTGATTGGAATACTTTGGAGGTAGGTTAATTCAAAATTGTCGATTTTAGAGATTTTTTTATTTTCGAGTCATCGCATTCGTCTATCAAACTGGTAATATGCTGACATTAAATTTGTATTGATATCATTAACGCAGGAAAACTTTTACTCTGCTTCTACCAATATAGAAGTATCATGATTTTATTTACCAGAACAATTCTATGCTTACCTACGAGTGTACTTGGAAATGCTGCTTTTTTCCGCGAGAGACTTATAGAGGATTCGAATGTAACTAGCCAGGATTCCAGCCTAATCGCCAGATGCTCGATGCCACAGTTAGCGAAGAAATCGAGATCATCCTTCTCGAGCCTCGTTACTCGAGATTCTTGCCAATTAGTGGAGCCCTGGTTAGGAATCTGTCTAATCATTTTCACCGAGGGATGAAACAATAGCACGTATGCCCCCGCGAACGAGGAGGTCGGACTTGGAAAAATCTCGGCTCTTTCCAGTTTCCGGTTTCTGGGTCACTCGTCGAGTAGTTCCGTGTTTTTGAAAAATTCGCGGAATCCGCGCGAACGAGATCCGGAGGCTTGGTGGAAAATTAAAGATACCTGGGAGTGCTGTGCAATTGAATCCGTTCGACGTTCGTCCTAGATTCTTGTTCGTTGCGAAAAGATCTCGAAAACGCATCGTTGAATCGAGATAAACACACGGGTTAGTACCCGTGAAATTTCGAAGGCGAATCGTAGTCGCTGAATCGGAAAGAAAATTCTACGGAGGTTCTCGTTACCTTCGTTTTTATCGCACGGTCTTACGTATGTACGACGTCGGCGAGAGGTCGTGCAATCGAGTGTGGGGTGATTCCTCGCGCAAATGTAAGTGGGAAACGTACAATGAAATTGTTTCTTCTGAATCTTTGTTTTTGAAGATATCAATTTTTAATAGGATTTCTAGCAAAGGTTTTAAAAGACACTTTTTGAAATTTTCATTTAAAATTACTATTTAGCTATGTCCATTTTTCCCAATTTACTTTTTAACATTTTCTAGAATACTTATAAAATTAATTTAGTGGAACTTTTTCCCTACCTGTTTCAATATATGAAATACAGATATACTATACCTATTTCTACCATGAGGCGTCTTTTGACGCCTCAAGGATTGTATGACATTATCTAATCTTAGATTAAATAGTGTTATAGTGATATAATGTTAAAATTTCTCGGGCACCTATGCAAATGAGTTGTACATGCCGTGTCTGACCATTACTCGTTATTTCTACTTGCGCCGGTGACATGTTATACCTATTTCTACCATGAGGTGTCTTTTGACGCCTCAAGGATTGTATGACGTTATCTAATCTTAGATTAAATAGTATTATAGTGATACAATGCTAAAATTTCTCGGACACGTATGCGTATGGGTTGGACATGCCGTGTCTGACCATTACGCGCTATTTCTACTTGCGTTGGAGACTGTATGCATCGATAGTGGCTGACCTAGTAGTAATTATAATTTCATACTATCGAATACAAGAATTCTTCATAGAGCGTATCATTGACAAGCTATCGAAGATGATTATATTACGTACCTCATCCTGTACCTTTTCGTCGGATATTCCCGAACAAGTTGGAGGATTCTGCTTCAAAGGAGGATGTCCCGATAAAAGCAGAATGGAAACGAAGAAAGTTCGAGCTGTATCGAAAAAGAGAGTGACAGTTGAAAATGCGCACGGGAGGATAAAGGTTCTCTTCCCCTTCGATGCTCATAGAAATTCCGTGCTGTTCGCGAGCAGTTTCCAAGGGCAGAACGCCGTAAGCAAAGTGCCACGTTCGCGTGCACAACCATATATAACAGTGTGTAGATAAGGTAGAGTCGAGGCAGCCGAGTAATATATCTCGTAGACGTACGCGAGAGGCATTTACATCTCGAGCATTCGATTATCGCCGTGTACTGTACGAATTGTTGCAACAACACTTGACGTTTCTCTATATTTTCTGTTACAGGGACAAGGTGTTCAGGCTGAATCTGAGCAACATCAGTCACTCGAACTGCGAGGTGAGTGTTCTTTTTGTATTAATTAATCCACTCAAATTAAAAACTATATAAAAATTTGAAAACGATCATTTGACCATCTGTGGCAGGTTCAGTGTCAAGAAATTTAGTTATGGATACTAGTTCAGCAAATACTAGTACAGAAAAGAAAACTAACGTGGTATTGAATAGTAAATTTTAAAATAGATTTTGAAATAGCTTTAAAAGATAAATCTTCATTTAGAACCTTGCAACTGCTCAACGCGGTTTCCGTTTAATCCTGCAAAGTCGATAGCTTTTCTTCCGCAGCTAGAACTCGTGCAATGGCACAGTCCTGAAACCACCTTCTGTCGCAGCATCACGCTTCGATTAGCATCAAACGTCGCGTAACGCTTGACCCCGGGTCTCGTTCGACGATGAAACGCGGTCCCGCTCGTAAATCCGAAAACGGTCTTCGGTGTTCCCCATAAAACTGTCAATCACGTCGACCGGAACGTCGCCTACATCATCGCGACAGCTGACGACTCTCCGACGCTAAGCGATCCATTGTAGAGGAACAGTGCGTGCCCCGATTTTTCCACGCACTCTTTCATCCGGCTTTTTCTTTCATTCCGACTGGATACACTGGCGCGTCTGTGCGCCGTATCGAACAATCGACGCCGAGCTTAATGCACGCCAGTGAAAATGGACTCGCGCGGTGAAAATTCCGTGACGTTTCACGGAGCCTTTTAAGAGCGTGGTGTTCACATCCGCGACACGAAAGAGAATTTTGATATTTAGAGGTCTGCCTTTTAATTCACACGCGAGGCACTGGAAGGGCCGATGGAAGAAAGCTTTGTCGCATTCGACTAATGTGTTTCGTGTTCCGTATGTTTTTTGAATGTGGGGATCGATTGGTAGGTCTGCCGCTTTGAAGTAAATGAAATAGTAATGGCCACAATATAGATCGATTGAATATTCCGCTATTTCGCTCTTACTCCTCTAACGATTAAAAGGAATGGGTTTCAGAGAGCATTTCTTGTTAACAAAAAAGGATCATTGTACAGCATCGATCACATTCTTGGAAAGATTACATTGTCCTAATTAAATCGTATCAACATCGCATTCAAAACAAGTATTATACTTAGATTACATTATATTTATAATTTAATGCTTCGATATAAAGCTCTAGATAAATTTTCAAATATTAATAACAATACCACTTTTCAAATAATACATACCGCAATATTTGTTTGCAATGTGTCATACGCGATACAACAAGAGAGAAAGATTCTCATGCAATTAAAATAACCGATTCATTCACTAATGACTAATTACGAATTGCCTCGAGAAGTAGTTCCATCAACTCTACGTCCGTAATCCTCTTTATTCATCCCTCTCCGTTGTTCCTCCTGCACCGATCTGCATCTCGTTAAATTTTTGCACGCGCACAGGTGTGCTTTCTATTCAGCGACGCAAAGCGCAGCGAAACGGCGGTCGTTACCACCGGAATACGGTGGGTTCATTCGTTTAGATTAAATTGGAATTGCTTTGTCGAAGCCGACGTCGGCGACACCGACGTTAGCGTGCCGGTGGTCAACTTCAGTCCGATTGTTGGGACTGTCGGAAAAGGAAAATTGCTTTTTAACCCTCTCGAGCGATCGTAGAGAGAGCTCGAGATGGCCAGCTGAATGCCACTTCCTTTCGGTCCGCTGCAATGGTTTTTACGAAGACCGAAATCCGATCTCTGGAGCGTCGCGACGTTCGTCCTTTTGTCTTCGTTCTGCCGTTACTCGAAACGCCTCGATCGAAATTGCTATTAACCTTCATTCCGCCACTTCTTCCGTCGCCTTCGTTTCTGCCGCTCCTTTTGTCCACGATCGGGACGGGTTCGATAATGGGTTATCTCGAACGGCCAACGAGCCTGACTTTCGATTTGTATCATAGTGCGACGGAGTATCTTTTCTCTCTAATTTCGTCGCGACGCTGCCTTGAGTACCAGAATTCGGTACTTGTAGGTTTAATATACCTCATTTGGGACGTATGAATGTTCCCATGCAATTTTAAAAATGATTATCGAAGTGTAAATTTTCCCTGAGAATCAATTTTTCAAGTCACGTAATTTTGCTACTCTCGCAGCATCTAGCACAACAAGCGAAATCACGCGACGACTAGTGGCACTTCATCGCGCAATTCATTTGTACGCGTTTTTAAACGACTACGTAGTTGATTGTCCGCGATCGAGTGTCGAGAGTGCTAGCGTTTCGCACCAAAATATTACGGTTAAATCTCGTCAATTTCGAAACACGAGAATGACTTTTTCTAAATGATTGACGAGGTTCGTCGAGTTGATGGAAAAAACGGCGGGACGAAAAAAAAAAAAAAATGATCGCGACACGTCGCTGTTGCGCGCGAAAGTACGCCAGAGTCAGGGCGTCGTTTCCAACGCGAAACGTTCAAATGGAGAAGTATTTGTGTACGTCGAAACAAGAAGAGCCGCAGTTATTGATGACAAACGGGGGTAACGAGCGCGCGGGAACGTTATTAAATTTTGAGTGGATTGCAGCCAATAAATTGAATGGCGTGTTACACTTGAACTGCGCGACACACGCGCGGCAAACATTTTCAAACGGCGTTCGGTTCTCCAAACCGTGCAACGAACGAAACAAGGGGCAGAGCGAGCGAAAAAGAGCGAGGCCAGAGAAAACAATTTTCGAGGTATCGGCCGTACATCGAAAGGGTAGCTTTTCACGTATCTTTACCTTCCACGGTCCATTGAAATCGGCCATTGAATTCCACCCGGGATTCCCCTGAGGGAAAGTTTCGACGCGAAAAAAAAAAAATGCTCTTTCTCGATACGCTCTCTATGGTCGTGGCACAAAGAACGGTGAAACGACGCTCCGCCATAGAGGGAGGAAACGACAATTCGAAAATGCAATTATTCAGCCAACGTATCGTTGCCCGTGCCACCTGTCGCGAAACCGAAAACCACCCCAAATAAAAGGGGGGGGGGGGGCGGGGATGCGACGGAGAGCGAGACGGGAGATCGCGGTCTGGCCTCGCTGCCGATCCGGCCAGATGCGACGATCGTGAGGACGCGAAACATAATTTAAAAGCGCAGAACAACGCGATCACTGGACGGACCGAGCTCGGAGCTGGTAAAAGGGTGACGCTCGAGTTTCATTCTTTCGCCCGGATCCAGGCAAAACGGATCGTGTTTCCAGCGAGGCCTTTTTTTTTTTCTTTGATGATTATCAACGCCCATGGCTTGCGAATCGTAAATTGAGGCGTGTGAAAAATTCGCGTGTCGAATTTCTTCTGTGACGGCTACCGCGAACTTCCTGCTTCGATTACTCGCCGAACGAAGAATATTACTTTAAAATTGCACCCGAGTTCGTCATTGGTCGTGAAAGAATTTCAACAGAGAATTTACACGTTGACGGTGTAAAAGTTTGATATTCAGTGTACCGTGAAACGGCGAAGCCTGAATTGTTTAACCTCTTTATGTTTGCAGTATCGGTTTCGACACCAGTTTCAAACAATTCTTGTTGTTACACCAATATCGATTGTATTTTTTTCCCTTTTGGATCGTTTTTTTACGATGCATCCTGTTTGTTTGCAATCTCGTTCAGACTAGAGTGGTGTCCATTTTAAAGAGGTAAAGTTTCACCGTATTAGGATGCAAGAATAGATAATTATTCCGATATTTTTGTTAAGAAAGCTGTAGTAGTCCTCAATCTACGATCTTGCGAAATTCAACGAATTCTAGATAACATTCACACGATGGATGCTCAACAAAAATTGCATTACTTCATTCTCATACTCGTTAATTTAATACTGGTATAAAATATTTAATTTCTCCCTCTTCAACGCTCGTCAAAGGCTCTAAATTGAGGTCGTGCTCGCAACAGCGCCAATGGAAGCTTTTTGGGTGCTTTCCTCAATTTTGCATAAGCCTTACGTAAGCCTGTTACATGATGCATGCACATGTTCAACGCGAAAACATTCAAGCGCGCTTATCTTGGATCAATCAACTCGTAATTCTGTGGTTCGAGATCATTTTGAAATTTGCCATAGTAATGTTTCACGCGCCGATCGCATGCTGTAAGAAACTCGTTTACATCCTGTAAATAAAAAAAAAAAAAAAAACAATGTATCGTATATCAAAAATTTTAGACTTACTCTCAGTTTTTATATTTTAATAAGTAGACTATGATTTGGTCAATATAGATGTTGCGTGCTGTTTCTATGTGAAATAGCATAAAAGATATTCATCCAAAAGCCTTTTCTTATGTATCTTATTGTTAGTATACCATTTTAGGTCTATTGTACCATTTGACTATTTGAAGGTTACATTTAATAATATAAGAAATTTGAAGAAACAAATAATATATATTGACCTCATCTTAAAATTATTATACGTAGATTAACAGGACTTGTAATTTAATATTCATGGTTTCTTCGTATAATACACGACTTACAGATATTTCGAATCTCAAAATCATCGAAGAGATCACTTTCGTATTATAAACTCAATACGCGTTGTTGTACTTATCGCGAAAGAGAAGGAAACGGAGAAATATCATTCTATGGATTGATTATACTGCGACAATATTTGGAACAAACTGATCCAGAGCTCGGTGTTTCTTTTCGAAAGCAAACTGCGGACAAATGAAAACTTTATCTTTTATCGGGAAACGATATGAAATCGTATAGGACACAAAGATCATTCGACGTGAACGGTTCCGGTAAAACGGTTCCAATAAAATTCCATCGCGAAGCTAACGTTACCGCGGAGTTTAGTTCCATGGAGAATTAGAGGTAACGCGGTTTTGACTCCGTTCACTGTGACAACATTGTGTCGCGACCAAACATTAACATATTGAACACTTTCCGCTCGGTCTGGAATGAACTCTCGTTACAAAAATTGCAAAAATGTGTTTTCTACCGAAAAAACAAGTTTTACAATCCACCCTGGTGATATTTTTTAACGAGCTTATGTGTGGTTAACACGAGCGTGTTTAAAGGTCTGCACGAATTTTAATGTAACATTACATTTCAATTTTATATTTTCATCTCAGCATTAAATTTCGAGCAGAATCGCTCCATAAATGGCAGTGGTTACCTCTTCTTTAAGAGTTCCTTGATGAAAATTCATAGTTTATAAATATTTGAAATTGTGTCATAATTCTTAAAGTTTACATAAGATGGTTGGAGTAAATCTTTTCTTTGCTAATCTGTCTCAAATGAAGAAAACAACATCTTTTTTTTTCTTATTCTGCCAAGTAATTCCCCGCAGGTTGTATCGAATAGAATCGCAACGTATTCGTTTACGCCATTTTGTCCAATTTCAACTCTTCTTCGCGAAACAATGAACTTAATTTCCTCGTCGTCAGCTTGCAAATTTGTCTCGGAAAAATTTACCTTAGGTGTTCAGTATCGACAAAGAAAATCTCATTAAAATCTCCATCTCGATTAGCAAACGAAGGGCTAATTGCCTCGAGTTGAATTTTAATTTGCCTCATTATGACGGCCGCGAAGGTGAACCAGAAGGAACGCCGCTAAAACCCTTTCTTCGAACGATCGAGAGATTTGGTTCTTCGTCCAATTCCCATTCGATTTCAATTTTCTCATTAATAAATGCAAATGTCCCGTCGAGAAGGGTTCGTCCAACTGTGCGGGGAAGTTTCTTGGTCCGGAGTGTTCGTCGTAACAAAATAATAACTCGTGACGAATAAAAAAGAAACGCCAGATTTGAGTGTTCCTTTCGCCAATTAGGTTTTTAACCTTTTAGAATTCATGGCACAGTTAAAATGATTTTTCTCAATCTTTTTAAGCTTACATTTGATTAAAGATATTCTGGCTTTCGACCAATACAGATGTTTAATCAGAAACATCTGCCGGCCACGAATGTGTTAATAATCACTTATTTCTATATTTTGCTTCGCGAATAAGCGACGAGTTCGTGTCGCAGGGTAGTTATCCCTTTCCTGATCGTTGAGACCATGAAAACTTCCCAGAAAGTTGGCCGGCCGACAGCCGGGCGCAGTTACAATGAAATCCCATTGCGAGGCTGGTGTTGCCACCGCAGAGTTCGATTCCATGGAGAATTAACGGGAATGGGATTTCGATTTTACTCGCGGTAGTGGCGCGGTAACGTAGCCGTAAAACGTTAGCGCAGGCTCAGTCGGGCCGCAGAACCGTCCACCACCCTCTAACAAACCCCTGGGGTGTTCCGCACAAACCGGGGCGAGGGAAAAGGGGAGCTGTTACGCGGGGGTGAACCAAGGGAGGCAAAGATAAAAAAAACGCGGCCCTGGGAAACGTAAGAAGGCGGGCCCAGGCGCAGCCTGATGCGATTTCGCGTTTTACATACATGCATAGTGATTGCGGCCCGGGACCAGACCGCAAAGAGGCACGGCCTTCCGGCACTGAGTGGTCCACAGGAAATTGATACGCTCAAAGACACTTCTGCGCTTCGAGTTTGAAAGCTTCTGTTCTTTTTCTTCGTAACGGTTCGACGAATACGA
This sequence comes from Hylaeus volcanicus, assembly GCF_026283585.1. NCBI lineage: Eukaryota > Metazoa > Arthropoda > Insecta > Hymenoptera > Colletidae > Hylaeus > Hylaeus volcanicus. The sequence goes on along the minus strand of NC_071976.1, from coordinate 4,490,004 downwards.
AACGACGCGTTTCACGGTGAGTAACGCTAATATTAGGATACTTCGCGTCTCTCTTTGTCCCTTTGATATATTGCCTGGGACGAAGAACAGAATAATTGAGGATTGGTAACTGTAAAGTACTTTGACTTTTTTCTTTGCGTAGAGCGATGAGCCAATTGTAGCAATAAAATGAATAATTTCTTTGCGTACGTTGAACGTCGTTGAATTTTCAGTGTGTCCCTTTGATATATTGCTTGGGACGAAGGATAGAATATTTAAGGATTGTTAAGTATAAAGTACAGCATATGTTACATCGTTATTTTTAATTTATTGTATATCAAAATTTTTCCCTTCACTTTGGGTTCTTACTGTTGAGATATTTCAGGTGTTCTAGTCTGTTTTGTTTCCTTCGCGATATTTGAATTTAATATCAATAAAAGGGAAAAATCTCTTCAAACGAATTTAATAGAAAGGATAGTCACTAAGTATTATTTATATATTAGTTAAATCACGGCTATCATAAATCCTCATCAACGACAGAAATTTCATCAATTTCAATCCACGAATATCTACGACGACGTGCGTCGAAATTACTTCACCGATACATTCTCTGCTCCCCGACCATTTTCATAATGAAACGTTCGGATCCAACAGAATCGGAAAAAGTGAACAGTTGCTGGTTCCATTACTTTTGTCGATTTAAGTTGAACCTAGGCCAAAAATAGACTCGAGTGATACAGCTTTGTTCCATCCATTTCGCTCGCAGATCGATTCGATAGCATCGCGGTGACCTGCGGACGCGTCACGCAACGGTGTGCATTTCTCCCCCCGCGTTGGAGACAATGGGCCCATGCTAATCCGACGCCGCGTTACAATTTCATAAGGGGAAGAAAAGTTTCGAGTCCGTACGTCTGCCCTAAGGGACCCCTGCGCCCCATACGTTCCGCGCGAGTTATAGTACGTGGTTTGAATAGACGACCGGGGATGGCCCTTTGGGCTCGTGCATGTTGCAGAAGCTTTGACGCCGCTCTCGCGAAAACACGTCGAACAAATCATCGTTACCATGGAATTTTCGTGCACAAAAACTGTAACCTCGTAAATTCCACATCGAATTAGAGTATCGAGGATCGTGGACGTGCTCGGGGAAATATTAAGGGTGGAGGCTGAGATTGATACTCCGGTAATTGCAGGGGCAGCTTTCGGTTAAGTTGGTGAGGTGAGATCCTCTCTAAATGTTTTCACTTGTAGTTGGTAACACTTGGATATTTCGTAACTCTACCTATTCACTGGCATCTACGAGATGTGTCGTAGTTCAAATTGATCGCATTTATTCAAGGGATATATACTTGAGTCTGTATACTTGAGTCACGAATTACTGCAAAGAAGAAAAAAAGAAAAAGGAAAAATAAGTTAATAAGGAAAAAATGACTGTACTACGAAGTAATCTCCGTAAAATATTGTCAGTGCCTCCCACTCCAAAAAGAATCCAAATCGACATTGTGTACAGTCCTGAAGGTAAAAACATCACGGATCACAAGCCCGAAATATCTGTATCTCTTATCATCAACTCTAAAGACATGCATCGTCCCGAAGTATAGGTCAATATAGTATCTATCGTTTATCCAACGTTGACCTTTCAAAATGCCCGAAGACAAGAGCAGAGATCCAAATGAGGAAGGATTCCTGGTCGACGATAAAGGAGAGCGATCGGTATGTATCGATCGGATCGCTCGATGAAGAAAAGTCGTTCGTCGTTGATCCGGAAACGAAGCCAGGAGATCTCCCGATGCTCTGGCCACTGCTGGCTGAGCGGGGTACGGACCCGATGGAAGGAAGGGTTTTCGCGGGCAATAGGGCAAAAGGTCGAACCGAAGAGAGAAGCTCGAGTGGTTTCAGCGGGCTGGTGGAAAATCGGAATCTATAAAACACCGATGCGCCCAATAAAACAACGTCCAATCCGGAACGAGATCAAGATCCGCGATACCGGGCGGATACCACCTACGCCTTCGAGTAACCGCATCGCATCAGCTCGAACTCCAGCGACGAATGCAACTCCGGGAGATTGGACGGCGGGGGCTGTTTTACGTTTACATGACGGCAGTAAAGTATTAAGAAACCCCTCCGTGGGATTTACACGGCTGTAAAGCCGCGGATGAGATACCGCTTCGCCTGCTTTCAGTTTGCTGATGCTGCGGCTAAGAGTGGTTCCGCTAGTCGGCTCTCTGGATTGTATTGGGCTTGCCCGGGGAAATTTATGCGTCTTTTATGCCAGGGAAACGCTGTTATAATGAGTCGCTGGATTTATTTCGCTCGCTGACGCTCCGTTTTTGATTCGTTTCGTTTCGTTTCTCGTAACGCGCGTTTCTTGCGCCTTTCGCGAAATTAATTTAGCTGTGCGTTAGGTGCTTGGAGAGCGAGATGAAATTTTCGGTTCTGTAGTTTCGACGAATACAATAATAAAATTGGAATAAATTTTCAGTCCTTTTGCGATCAATTAAGTAAGTGTTAGAAGTTGAAAAAACATTATCGGTCTTTTAGAATACAAATAACGAAGTATGTATGCTATGAAGTTCTTTATTTTGTTAACGTTTCGGTGTGTGTATGAAATATTTTTGAGAACATTAGAAACTTATCATGATTTTGTAATAATATTGATACCAACGATAATATAAGCTTTATAAGAAAAACATTCCGACGAAAGAGTCAACGCCAAACAGAACTCTTCAGAAACGATCGAAACAGCTGCACGATGTTTAATGCACTCACTGCAATTCTAAGAAGTAGTAATGGTAGTTTGGAGATATAACTTCTCCCGTGCCGCGTGTATCGTGGTGACCCAGAAAGATGGCGGTTCAAAGAGAGCAACGACTGGGGAATACGGAGGATGATTAAAAACTCCTCATTGAGGTTCTTTTATTTTTACCCTGGCCTTATTACGATGTGGGACCAAGCGTTATCTCGACGCGAAATTGAGAGATCTTGAACGGGGGTACCTTCTACTTTTCATTCTCCATATTTTGCATGGTACGAGGAAAAGAAATGAAAAACACCACGAAGATCCTCGGTAGCGGTACAGCAAACTTTCTGGAATCAAAGCTTTCACGATCCTCCTCGTACGGAAGTTTCACGGCTACGTAACGAATTGAAAGGAAAAAGTTGTATTGTCCGTTGAACATACACTTGGCACGTGAACATTTTTTACGCTACAGCGTGCATAAGAGGAGCGGAGCATGTATCGAGTGGCGGCGAAGAAGAAGTAGTAAACAATTCCGTCGAGCACTGAAATATGAACGGGCGGGTCTGTTGCTTTCTCTTGAATGACGGCATTAAATATACATTTCGCGCCTGGGCCGCTCTGTATAACTTCGAGACTCCTGCTTTGCCTTCGGAATTTCTATCCCTAACACCCACCGCCGTCGCGTTATTTCGCCTTTCCCTTTTCTCGCCTCGCCTATCGCGCTCCCGGCCCGGCATCCCTTCGCTCAGGGGTGGTAGGCACTAGTCGTGTACAAGCTGTAACGCGGAGTTTATTGCAACGATGAATTTGGGATAAGACTAGGGCGAAATTTCAGTTTGATGTGGCTCTTCTGCGCCGGCAGCCGTTACAGTCGAGAACAGGCCTTTCGCTGCCGTCGGGTGACAATCTTGTTCCTCCAGCCAGGAATTCGTAAAAAGGATACCCCCCATTTTGCTCGTGAACTTTACGACGTTACGTTTCTATTATGTTTCTGAAAATTAGGAGGGTGGAATATTCTTCAATTTTATTCGGATTAATTAAAAGTTTTAGAGGGAGAATTTCGTGGCGTGACATAGCAGGCTTATAATAGCAGGTTTATAATACGGTATGTTTAAAACGGTTAGAAATAACTAAGTTTTGCAAACATTTTTGGCAAGTTCGTGGGTAGTTTATTAAACAAAATATACTGATAATAACGATAATCGAAATATTCCTCTTACTTTTCTCTGAAATTAAATTTTAAAATGCAATTTCGACTTCTAATCTGAAAGTTTTACATAGAAATTCTTTAAATTATAAACCCTGTTGCAATTCTGATCGTATTACAGAATTAAACTCAGAGACTAACAATGTACAGAATTAGTAAAGTAATTAATTAAAATTTGTACAAGTTTTGCAAAAACTTTCTGTATTTCACTCTTAAGCAGAAAATATGCTCCCAAAGTTTAGCCTTCTGCTTCTAGAACACCGTTTACATAATCATAATCAACGCCGAAGAGCCGCATTCTTTGTTCACGTTCTAAAGGAACTACGCAGATATTATTATCATTATATTTGTGAAAATTGTCCATCGTCGCGTTGTACGTCGATGCAGAAGTAATATTTTACAGGTATTTTCACAAACTTCTTTTCTTCGCTCCTACTTTCCGCGTATTTAGACACACGACGGTACGTCTCGCGAACTTGTAAATAAATGGATTACGATGGCGCCCCGAGAGCTCGCGCTAACGCAGTTTTAAATCCGTTCTCCGGATAATCACACCGAAGCTGGAAGCAACGGGGTGCACAGCGAAAGAGAAAAGACAACAAAATTCTACGGAAGTTGCGATGAAAAATTCTTACGGTACCCTTCCCGGAATCCTCCTTATCGCGCCTTCGTTCTTTTTCCCACCGAACTTGTTTACAGTTCCCATTTCCCTGATTTCTCGTTTCCGCCTCTCGCGACTTCGCGTTTCGACAAAATGAATTTCTTCGGGGGTGTGGGGGTCTTACGATCCCGACTTTCCCACCGCGGACGACGGCACGTAACACCCCCTTTTTCGTTGTAAATCGAAGAGAAACTTCCAGGAGTTTGTGTGGAGTTCTTCGCATTCATTATATCTTGACTTACTCTACTTTTAACACCGCGACAACGGCGGAAGATAAATGACGAAGTGTCAAAGATGATAGAATGGCAAGAGTCGATATCCTAGGAATAATAAACTTTGTGTAAATTTTTGATATTGGAGGATCCAAACTCACGGTATCGTTAGATACCTCTATATTCGATGAAGGAATGGGGAAAGCGAGACACTAGACATTGAGCGACGGGGTAGCTACACAGTATGGCGGGTGCTGAGACATGTCACGAGACGAGTTGGGTAGACATCTGAAAGACAGTTCCCAAATATTTGAGGTGCCAGGTGCTCTAACGCCTAGAACTACCATCGAAGGTGTTTCGAGCAACAAGTCGACTTCAAGCCAGTTTTTAACACTAGACACTGATGAAACATAAATTTTCCACCATCTCCACTTCTTTCAATATTACAAACTGTAACATTTTTGATTAACCGTAATATCTCATGGGAGTCAATATTCACATGAAACTAAAACTAAATAGTTTACGAAAATTCTTAAGCGTATTCATCGAAATCTTTAATCTCAAGAATTTAACAGAACTCATAATACATCAAAACGTTTGTGCAGTAGATAACAATATCAAAATTAATAGGTTTTCGTAGGTAGATAATGGAATTAACAAAGCCTGTTAACAAGGTCCCTAGGATTCTAGGATTGAAATTGGAACGTCCTGAAAATTCCTTCATCGAGGAAATGTATACCAAATCCTAAGGAGGTCTCACAACAGTTCCTAGACCAGGGTTTTCCCATTTCAAGGATCTTTTCAAAGTGATCAGACTATACGTATGCGGTATCCCCACTGAATAGAAAGAAATAGAGGTGGAAAATAGGGAGAGAACAATACCGAAGCGGAAACAGAAGCTTACGAAGGTGAAATCTCTGCAAAGACCAAGTCTGTGGCGGACCCCTCCCTCACGTTCGACGAGCAAACACCGAAATTGTAAACGGAGAATCCTCGCGGGCGTCGACTAGGCAGCTCGTGCTAGATGTTGCTCAACGACGGTGGTAATTGGAGCCTACGAAACGGTTCTATTATCCGAAGAAGTAACTGTCAACCGTGTCTGTCTCTGTCTCGATCCTCCGTGTTAGCTGGCAGTTTGCGCGTCTGGGGAGTTCCGGTCCAAGTTGATCTTTCTATTCCCTCCGTCTGTGTTTCACTCGAGCCAACCTCCTCGTCTCTGTTTGTTCTTCGTTTTGCGCCGCCTCCTCCGCGATTCTATCGTTACTTAGCAGCTTAACTTTTTAATTACCACCGTGTCTCTTGTTTATCGTCGCTTTGTTTCCCTTTCTCTGTCGCCGGGAGCTCGGTTGTTTCGTTCCTTTCTCCGGGGGCCACTTGGCGTTTTCGAAGGTCGACTGAAACCTAACGGCCACTTCAGCTGTGCTAACGAGCCTCGAATCGGCCCAAAAGCCGCGACACTCCGGCTGCTGTGCGCGTAAACAGCTCGCGCGATGGAGCCAAGGGCGCAAAATGAGAATCGCGAAAAGGGAGAAGGATCGGCGGCGGCATTGCGCGGCGCGAACGAGCCTCGAGTACCCACTCGCCGCGAATTTATGGCGAAAGTGTTCAAATAGCCATACAACCCTTGCGACGACGGCGTCCTCGTCTGAATGCTTCCAGACTGGTATTAAACCGCGAAACGCGGAGAGCAAGAGGAGGAATATGCTACCTATAGTACTAATAAACTAATTAATACTCTTGCGTGAACCCTCTTAATATCAAGTAAAACGTCAATATATTGTAGAGTAGATACCAATTCACGTATTTCGCCACATGAACACCCTACGCATGTGTACCCCACAAAACTATATATTTATACAATTGTTAATTGTTCAGCAAAATTCGATTGCATACGTTAATTTTGCAGTTAGTAACTCCTCGGGGCATTAGTTTATCGCGAGAGCGCGGCTGTATCCGAATCCCTACAAGAGGTCTGGACGACTTACTAATGGCCGAAGCAGGACAGAGGATGGAGTTTCAAACGCTTAAGCTATGCAGTCTTGTGAATGCAAAGTTGTAACTAGCAGCAGACGATGTCGGTACCTAAATAGAGTGCGAAGGGAATAACACCTTGGAAAGTAGATGCCTGTAAGTCATCCAGAAACAATTGTTACGTACAAGCGGAGAATTTCCTCACGTTTTCAAGAAATGCGCAATTCTTTTTATCATAACTTACAACAAAAGAAATTTCGTGCTATCTGTTCAGAAATAGCGAGAGAGGCAGCTGCTTTGGAAAGAAACATTTCCGTCATTTCTCTACTCCATTTCCCGGCGCACCAGAAAATTCCGTTCCAGCACTTTAACTTTTCTTTATAACGCCGCGCTTCTTCTTCGTCTCGAGTTAAACTCAATATCGAATAATTTCGCGCGGGGCGTATTTCAATTGACGGAACTGTAGCTCTCTCACATTCGTCGTTAAAATCCACGCCATTCCTGCGATACATCGTCGACACGGTTACGGGTAATTTATCGAAATATATTGCGCGAACGAGTTCTTCATTTGTGAAATCGGACCGATAATTTGTTATCCCCCTGTCGATGATACTTGTCCTTTACCCCCAACCTCGGCTAACTCTGGCTAAATGTCCTGGAACTCTGATCGTTAGGGATTTCTTCTACCTCATTGACTCTCTGTAATTGATACGGATATCTCGAAAGATTCTCTCGTCCCTTGTGTCCCTCCGCTCGTGAAACTTTGAACCTGCGAATGGACAGTCGATATAGAGGACGAATATTGGGATTATACTTGGAAAGTCGCGAAAATCGTTGAACACGTGTAAATAAAGTGATTTATTACACAAAATTTAGTCGAAACTCTGAAATAATTAACTCTTTCTTATAGTTTAATATTATAGTATTCTTTTCACTTTGAAATATGTTACAGTCCATTAGAACGCGACGATGAAATTAAGGATTTTGCATAATTCACGCACTGGATGTGGGGGTAATTGATTATTGTGCGAGATTCGTTTTTCGAGTAAAGCATTTTTGTAGGTTGATCGAATTATTGATACATGGTTTGCCGATAGTTCCTACGAAACATACTTCTATTCGTGTTTGCGTTCATAAACACCGTCGGAGTTATTGGAGTAACTCCACACGGTGGAGTTACTGGTTTGCCTCGATCGTACTAAGTTTACACAGCAGGTGAACTCTGTTAAATACTCGTCATAGAATGTTCAACAATATACTCACGCGATTTATACGTAGCTTGTGGTGGCAATTCATCCTCTCGATGATAGCCGCGATGTCCTAATTAGATAATAAATAGTAATTCAAACATGAGTTTGATGAAGCGAATACAAGAAGTCGGTTATTTGGTTAAAAAATGTTCTACGAGAAATATTCATTCAGCGATTTCGTTAATAATGCGTAGTAGAGCTTGTGAAATTCACAGTCTTAATTAAACTTATACTTTATAATGTTTTCATTTTCTAATTCGACATCTTTAGAATTAGAAAAATGAAGGACAAAGTAACACTAATGTCATTTAGAAATGAAAGATATTCTCATTTCTCGTCGCTCGCAGCCCGATTTTAGTCGCGTCCGTTATGATCGCACAATATTCGAAATTATTCAAGGATCGAACTCTGATGGATGACGACGCGCGACGTGACATCGGTATGCATTCGGGTTGACTTTCGAACAGGCTGGCCAGTCTTTTTCACCATGCATATAGTTTTTACGCTGGCGGCGTAAGAAGTAAATCACAAAAATTGAAATCCACGATATCGGATTGAAATCAATATTGAATGCAGATTGAATCACGGGTTTTCGCTCCTTCTACCTCCGCTCTTTCCTTTATCCTGTTTCACCCTTCGACGTGTACACATGGATACGCGAACGTGCGTATCCACTCTGTTTCTCCATTTTCCGGTGTTCCTGGGCGCGCTTCCTTTCTGTCCCTATCTTCCTTGTTGAATCGTCGAAGGGCGCGAAGAGTGACGGGTTCCATTAAGAAAAAGTGACTTACGACGGCGATCGACAGCGAAAGGCACTTCTCGTACCGTTAGACCGGCTCGCGAAAATTTTATGCGTACCGTTGGTGGCTATCTAATGCGTCTGCGAGACCTGAATATGTATATTCGATTATGAGACCCAAGAACCGGGAATCCTGTTTGCGTGAGAGCAAAGCTGCGAAGATGGCATTGTCCCCTCGGATCTTCGCGAATCTAGAGAAAATTTGCTTGGTTTATTGGTATGTTTACGTCCATTCGCTCTCGTTTGTTGCTATAACTGCAGAGATAGCAAATTTTCCAGGTTCCATAGTACCTAAAAAAGTTTGGACTTGTCGCGAAATTTGTTATTCTTCGTTTCTTTATTAGACGCTCTTTCGTGGTTACTCACTTTGCATATCGGAAGATCCTTGTTTCCTAAGATATAATAGTAATAGACAACTCTACGAGTTCCAGAATTGGTGGGATTAACCCATTCACTGCCAACTATGAGGTGTCTTGTTAGGGATAAGTTTATAGCCTTTTGAGTCACGAATTATTGCAAGAGAGGATCGTAAATTTTCTGTACGTCTATGCACATCTCCGAAGTAATCGAATATTTTTAATGCATATAGTAACATTCAGTCTTCCATTAAATATTAAGAAGAATCACGGTTCAGAGTAAGTATTCATCGAACACAGTAATCGTGAGAACTTGTTATATATCGTTATATCTGTTAGCCGGATTTCGACATACTTCGATTAATTTAAACTCTTTCAGAAACATCTGTGGCTAGTTTCACTGCCACTGTCGCTGGATCCAAGGAGCTGTTAAGCTTCCTTATAGTCAGGTGTC
>NC_071976.1:4362266-4480368 GCF_026283585.1 Hylaeus volcanicus | reverse complement strand
CACTTCATAATCTTTTACGTGAATTTCTCTGGGTTCCCAAGCGTCAACATCGACTTCTACTGTCTGAATATTGTCCGGATCGTGTCTCACAGTTCGATAATCACCACTGTAGTATCCGATAAATCCCACATTCAGTGGTATCGTGTTCTACTATAATCTGAGGTCATCTGTGTCGGATTTTACAAGCCTGTGGTTGTAGCGTGTTCACGGGTCTTCAATATTGGATTTGTGTCTACGAGTGTTCTATATTGGATTCTGCTCAGTCCCATGGGTTCCGGGACGTATGTAGCTGGTCCGATATGTCCCGGATCGTTACCAACGGTACGTACAAAAGCCGATTCGGTATGTATCAGGTTACATCAGATCTCCCGACATTCATGAGAAAATTGCGCACGAATCGCGAATATCAACCATAGTTTGCCAATGATTGTTTCGTGGCTACCATCGTAATCATCATCAACTTTCGCGGTGATCGGTGATCATGAACTGCATCTGTACTCTGAAATCATAAATCATTAATTTCTAATCATTCGGAGCTATAAATTATTCAATAATCACTGATTACCGACTGTTTAGTAATTGTAATCACTAATTATGTTTTATCGACCACTAGTATCAACACATGCAAACGAAGCGTTACACTGAAAATACAGGTCCTATACGCTACAGTAAAGTTTACCAAAAATTCTTCGAGATTTTTGGAAACGAAATCTGTTTTATACAACAAGAGCGTTTATCGATCAACTCCTGCATTGTTGGTTCGGGATACTTTCAGTGGCGGCGAGTATAATCATACTCGGTATTCGTCGGTTTTTAGAATTCATTCAAAATAATTTTAAATGACTCGTTTAGTTCAATATTTATTCAAGCACATGTCTATAATAATAGATACATGTCTCTGAAAGCAAAACTTTATTTATGAACTAGCGAGTATATTCGCGCAGAAAATGTTAAAGTCAAATACGACGTAAAAATGCGAGTGACATCGAAACGTTGAAAATTTCCACTAAATTCAACAGTTTCTCGCACAGTGATATTGTCCTTTTGTTAGCCACTGTTTCCCGTGGAGGATTATTAGCATATAGCGCGCACGTGGGGGAGACAGAACGATTCTATCTTCTAACGGTTCAGTGCGGCGCGTTACTATTTGATGAGATAAAAAGCGCCGCGGTGGCTCAGCCCGATGAATTTTTAACCGCGACTCCCAGGTACCATTACGGGCCTCGAATTTCGTAGGTTAGGGGGTGTCGATACCCTTGGGAAACCGGTAGTCTTCGTGCTTTAATAATTCAGCACGGTAAATTGTACCAGCCGTCGTATAGACTGATGTACCGCCTTCTTTTACTTCCGTTCAAAAGGTTATTCGTAAAAAGCAACGGTTCCATTAATACTTGACGACGGTCGCGTCTAGGAATGCGGTTCGATTTCACTTTTACAGAATTGTGTCCCTCTCGAGGCGCGAGTGAACTTGTTTCGCTGTTGAATGATTCATCGGGATCAGGAAAGAAGCTTTACCTTTTCGATGCGGTTTCCACGTGAACGGAATTGAATTACTCTTCGTTTTCAGTTATCTTCGGCGCTCGTTGTTCCTATCGCACAAACGAATTTTGCTCTATTCAAATTCCCGAATCATTTTGTCAAAAATTGGAAGAATCCGCGTACATGAAATTTGTTGTACAAGATTTATTTACTGGTCGAAATTAATTTCCGAAGATCGAGCAGTGAACAGAAAAATATTAGACTCAATGACTAGGAGTAACGTCAACTATCTGAGATGTGTTAAAAATATTCCATCGTGCATAAAAAGAAGTTGGGAAAATTTTAAATGCATCTGACCGCAGAGAGCTAAAGAGAAACATAGTAGAAGTAATAAGCATTCTGAATATTCGAGTCCTTGCGGTATGAGTAATGCGAATGCAATGGTAAAACTAAATGCACTAAATATATCAGATTCGACTCCTGTACGGACGAGTTAAATCTATCCCTGAATCGTAGCAATCAATTTTGAAAGGGGAAGCCAGTGAAGAAGTCGGGCCAGCAAAGAACCAGCGGTTCCGCTGATCGTCATTAACGAGAAATCAGCTCGTCTCGAGATCTTGAAGCGAAACCTACTAGTCGGCGTTTCTTGCCTCGCAATTGGTGGAATTTCCAAACTCGCGACAGTTTTGCGACGACGCCGATGATTAAACCGGCACTGCTGAAACAAGGATTACAAAGAGAGAGGGTCGGGGGACGATGAACCGAACGAAGTGGCAACGAGTTCGCCAGAGTTTAGCGAGTGGATGACAACCTCTGGTTCTGCTCGCGACATCATCACCTAGCCAGGAGCTTAATCAAGCCGGGGCCGGATGCCGAAAGTCTAAAGCCACCCTCTGATGTGCCCACCGGTGGCTTGTAGACCTCTTGAATAGAGGAAGAAGAGACGGGAGAGAAACCGTGACTGATCTGGAGACGAGGAGCATAAAGCATCGAGCTCATCCGAACTGGGACACGGCGCGGTAGTGATTACATGTGGACACGGTGTTTTCGGTGTAGCCTGGCACCAGTCCTCAAACCTCTCACCTTTCCTACGTAATCAGGCCGCCTTTCTTGCGTCTGGTTGCAACTTCTCCTAAAGACAGTCCTTCCGCTTCGATCCGCTCCTCGAAACGATTGCATTCGTTGGCCACGATTCCATCTATTCTATCGTTTAGCGACTGGGTCATTCCGCAGGAGTCTGATTTCGAGAATTTTCAAGTATCCTCGATGGTCCAAGAATGCCTATTTTTGATCATCGTCCTTTATGCAACATTGGAGGAGCGTCGTAATATTCGCTGAAAAGTTGTAAGAGTCGTACTTGTTAACATCAATATTATACATTTTACGTTTCTAATATCGAGTACCGACGAAAATAATAAAATTCTGAAGCTGCACATCGTAAATTTGTATCGTTAGAACGAAGATAAAAGTTACAAAATATATTTTGAAATATCAATGTTGTCGATATGTAGTGTATAAAATAGATAGATCTTTATAATTTTTTTCTTTTAAGCAGAAATAGAATTTGAAATATCGTGAATTCACGTCAGCGGTCGCGAATGTGTTAATATATTTTGGGGTATTTTGAAGATTGATAGTACGACGCTGTTATTTTCCGAAGGTTTATGGCTAGATTAATAGTTGAATAGGTCCTTGGCAGAAATCCGGGCATTGTTGGTGACCGTTCAATCGGGGATTGGGTGATATTGTTTAGGATGTTGAATAGGAGGTGATATTGATTAGGAAACGTAAGCGTTCGGAGGGTTGACAGGCGACCTTATGTTGTATTGATAAGGGATGGAGTTTTGTACCAAATAATACGAATATTGATCTACTTACCAGTACGTTTGTTGAAGAGAATAGTCTTTATCTCTAAAATCGTTTAGCAATGGCCGTTCTATTTTGTTAGTGCCTACACTGTGGAGCATAACTATAGCACCACTTATATTTTGAAATTTTTCAGCCTTTATGCATAACTGAATTTATGCATGAAACTTAAATGAAAGTATGCCTTATCTTCTAAACGATGTAACATGTATATTATTGTTGATATTTTATATATTTTTGCATTTGTGCACATTTTCATAGATCCTCCCATATTTTCATTTCCTATAAATGCATAAACAACCGCAGTCTACTCGTAACATTTGGATAAATGTGACATATAAAAATGAGGAAAGGAAAACGTGAAACGCGGCTAGTGAGGCCTTATGCGTGTGTGCCTTCGGTGAAGTCTATTTCGTCGGTAAGAAATCTCTTTGTCTTTGATGCCTTGGCTCCGTGTGGCAACCTACAAAAGCGTCGACCTATTTTCCAGCCGCACTTTTTGTCCCTTCTGTTCCCTAACGGGTAAATGAGGACTTGACGAGGTCTAATGAAATGCAAAGACGCGGAGAAGCAAGCGAGCTCGCTTGGTTTGAAAAATATGTGAATATCAAACACGCCTCGCGCCTTCCATGACAACACGTCAAAATATATGTATAACGTCGTTTTTAGCGACGTTGTTGCGAGCGAATGTTAATATAGAGAGTTAATATGTTCAACAATGTCTCTCTCAACGGACAACACAAGAAAATACTGTATCATATTAGGTAGACTGGAAAGTAACGTCGTCTCTTTTACATTAAATTCAAACAGATTTTTCTAATAAATTTCTATTTTTAATCAGTTATGCAATCGCCATCGTTATCAACAGCCTTCTGTTATCTAGTGTGCAAATTTTCAATGTCAGATCGATAAAAATCAACGAGTTGAATGACAAACAAGTATTTAAAAACGACGTTACTTTCCAGTAAGATGTACTACACACAGTTGAACTTAATTACCGCTATCTAACCCCCAACCGAATCAGTTTTACGTCATTAACCAACCGTAAGACATCTAATTTCGCGTTACGAAACGTCGTTTAAATTGCGGTAGACGATTCGGAAGGAATTCCGGAATTCCTTCCTGGTCGCAAGGAGCCTGCCAAGAGGAAAAGAAAATAATAATCCACGCGTTCCTTAATGAAATCCCGTCTCATCCCGGAATATCCTCCAAATATCTGTTCGCGCAATCTCACGTCGGAGACGCGCCTTTGCAGGTTGTCTGCTGCCTCGCAACATTTCGGCATACAGCTGCAAAGACCGGAGGGGGAACGGAGTAAGGTTCGCCGTCTCAAAATGCAAGCGTCAACGACTTTCGTTGGTTGTAAGACGGCCAGACGTTTCTCGCAGACTGCTTACCGAGCGTGTAAACGCGGCTCGGGGATCCCGCGGCCTCTCTCTATCCGTCGTCTCCGCCTTCCTCCAGCAAATCCGCGAAAACTGGGTTCCCCGAGAGTTCAGGGTTGAGACCAACGGCACAGAGACGGGAGATATTTCTGTTTAATAGTCGGCGTACCGTCCCCGGTAATGGAAGTCGAGGCGTTTGCATGCCGGGAGGCACGCCGGTGCCGTAAAGTTAATGGCGTTGTAGGCAACACGATAAAATGATGCACCGCAGCTAGGCGACAATATTATTGCCACCGCCTTGCATTCGCGAGTGTCCCGCGAGATCGAGAACCTGATTCAACCTTGGGATCCATGCAGTATACCCGTGGAGTATGCTCTTTCTAAGTTAAACCCCTGGTGGTGGTGTGTTACACTCTACCAGTGAGAAGTAACCTAATAGAAAACGTTCTTAATATATCAGAGACTACAGTCGAATGGGGTTTGAAGTATTCGTTTATAATGTAATGTATAACGACGAGAAGGTAACTTGCGTCTGCTCTTCTCCTTCTCAGCTTCCCTTTCCTCCGTCACGTCTGGTTCGCCGCGTCTCTTGGTCTCCGTCTACTTGCTCGAGAACTTTCTGCTGCTCTTTAGTGAATTAAGGACTGGAGAACATAGCCTTTAATCAGAAACCGAGCGAGATTAAGGTGCGTTCCCATTTCGCGAGCTCGTTAACCGGTCCCTGGTTATACGAGAGGTTCGTTAGAAAAACGACGTTGGAAGGAGGTCTGGATATCGAGGTTGTAATCTGAAATTGAACCGTTAGACGAATTGACGTCTGTGGCTGGCCGCGTTTGTTCGCTCTCGGTCCTTTTTTTTTTTTTGCATACGTGACTTCTAGGTCTTTGATCGACGCGAAACGGTCTAGACTCTACAACGAGAGGGCAGATATTTTTTGTATTATTGATCTCGTAGTCGAAGCGACGAAATACCGAGTTTTGCATCCATCTTGCCAACCCTTAGATGGCATAGGGTATATCCGAGGCTTCAGCTTCATAATTTCGATTATACCTCGTTGACTTGATTGAATTAGTATTTCACATTTCAGTCAATGCTCTCTTTTAACATTTTTAAGTATTTATGTGTAACGTCCTTCGAATTGTACACTTTTTCTTGTTATATATTGCGTAAGAAACGATGACTATTATCTTTATTTCTACGCCATTAGAATTCAACGCATCGAATATTGATTCGAATAAGCAAAATTATGAGTCATATGTAATTTATAACAGAGATGTATATTTTCAGCTTCATATCTATCAAGCATTTATTTATTTTTTTATGTAACTTGATTTTATAAACATTTACATTGTAATGCATACTGTAATATTATTTCTATCAATGAATGACGTAGAGTAATCCATCGTTAAGTAGTAAACGCATTACCAACAGATCTTCAACGCATGACTTTTTTTTAATAAGCTTCGCAATAATCTCCCTTGCGTGGAATTTGATATAAACCGAAATTGCGCGATCGTCCAAAGGTGAAGAAGTTAAGAATTAAGCCGCAGAAAGAAATGAAATTTTTCTTAGATTCCACGGTGCTAACTTCGCTTCATTATGAGAAAGAGCGAAAAAAGTGCAAAGTTTATGCGATGCTCCGTGGTTATTAAGTTATATTCCCGAGGACAGTGCAGCCCCGTGCGTTACAAATATTAACTGAACGTAATGGCGGGAAAATTTTACGAGTTACATAAACTTTTATGTTGCCGGCCGGTGGTAATGGAAAAAGGTCGACTCGTATCCAACATTAGATTCTACGACTCATTTTCCTCCAAAACAATTCAACGTTACCATAGCTCATAAATGAGCGCGCTTAATTAACGACTCAGAGCTCCGTGGATGCATGAAATCAAAATGTTTTGCGATCTTCGCCGTATTTGGATATAGCGATATTAACCCTTTTACTGCGAAGGGCGTTTACACGCGTCCTCGAGAAATGGGCTTAGAGAAATGTTTATATTCGTTAAATAAATTAAAGAAAAAAAGATATCATCTTATAGGTAATGATAAGACGGAACTTTTTTGTATTTACACTTTATTCATAGGACGCTTAGTTTTGAAAATAAAAATTGAAAAGTTTCAAGTTCATTGCAAAAATTGAATTTCAAGGAAAAAGGTCTTCTAACTTTTCAATTTTTATCTCTGAAATTAAACGTCCTATGAATAAACTGTTAATGTAAAAAAGTTCCGCCTTATCATTCTCTATAAGCTGATATTTTTTTTAAATGCACGCCTCTACGCCTCTTAGAATTTCCAGCAAAAGTCGTCCCGCGGTCAAAGGGTTAATCCGCTACAAGAACGATTCCGTACTACAAGAGTCTTCTTACCCAGCAAGATTCCTTGTGCGCGCATTGACCGAAACGAAAACGCGATAAACTATAAAATAAATCCTTTGGTCGATTAATGACCCGGACAGGGCGCAATTCCTTCGCACAAAGTACCCGCGTAGTTTCCCGTCGCACCCTTTCCGTGTAGCCAATACCATTAACATGTTTCATTTCATCCGACCCTTCAACTCGCGTAAAAAAAGAAAAGGGGGAAGAACTCGACGCAGCCTCGGCCACGGTCTTCGACCCATTCTTCCTTTCAAAGATATTCCACCGCGGCGACCCCACGATAGCTCAGCTATTTCTAACTCACGCTCACCGCCGGATAGTAATGATTAGTGGAACGAGAAGATCCTCGCCGGCTTACGGTTAAGTGCGGATACCGGGAATGGCTTCGCTTTTAATTACCGACGAGCCCGTGTGTAACATCGCGGCCTTAATGCACCGGGCTGCTTAACGAGTAATACGTCGTTATCAACGGCCACGCGCAGCTGTACCGAGGGTGGTCGGATCGTTAAATGATTTTAACGGGACGCCAAGCGGAATTTACATGGGGCAATTGCAAGTGATACGCAAATCTCGCTGGTACGTTTGAAAATGATCGCGGTGTTGGGATGTCAGCGAGACATCACCTTGTATACAGCTATTTTGAATCTTGGGTTTGAGGAGTGCGTTATTAATTTGGATTTCTTAACCCTCTATGGACCGAATTTCGTAAATGTATCCAAAGTACATGCTTTGAATGATATTTCTACTAATTTTGATAAGAACATGTTGATGTGTATAGAACGTATAACAAACTTGAACACTTCACTCTGCAGTGTTGCTATATTTAAGACACTTACTGTAAATGTCGGTAGAACGAATAAACAAAGAGACGTATTACATATCTGCTCTGGAATTGAAGAAAGAATAACTCGACGAAGAAGTTTAGAATGATTAGAAAAGGAAAGACGTGTTATGTTTCTGCCCTCGAATTGAAGAAAGGACAACTCTACGAAAAAGTTTAGGGTGATTCGCAATCATGGAATCGGCTTTAATTAGTCGATTGAGAGCGATCCTACGGTGTACTGATCGATAAGGCTACCTTAGATAGGCAAGTGCAGAAGACGTGGGAACATTCGGCATTAGAACGAAGGATGTAGAGAAAGAGATCGATGGTTGGGGCGAACTTAGGTGAATAAGGATTGATGAAAATGCACTGGTAGCGAGTGTGGAAGGTTCCGCCGCAAACTAATCCAGTCGAGACTAGACCTGAACTATTGAAGATTAAGCGGCTCTGAAGCACCAAGGGAAAAATATTAAGAGTAATGGTCAGGCTACGTCTATGAAATATGTACGAAGGAGTATCCAAGAGTATTGTCGAGTTAGTCGCACAGAGACGCTGAAAGAATAGATCCCGAAGAGGTGTGCAAGAGGAACTTGACGTAAATCAGTTATCACGTAGACCATATAAAAGATAGCACGATGATTATTCGTTAACGTCTTCACATCAAAATAATGGATACATGATAAGAGGAAACAAGACAATCTCGACATAAGATCGAAGGCGGATGGAACTTACAGAGCAATGAGAGTGCGCTGGGTGTATTCAGTTATGACTTGGTAGTCGTTTTGCATAGGAAATGCGAGGCGTATATCAATGTCTTCGAGTCGAACTAGTTCACCAGCCACACGTGCTATACTTGCTGAATAATTGTGCACACCGAACGAGCGTAACCGTAGTTCGTAAGTAGATTATCTTTATACCTGAGCAGATCTCCTCTGAAAATTATTATATTATCCCACTAACGTACTTCCTTGACTAACAATTATTTCGCGAGCATGTAGATCAGTCGCCTTTGTCTTTGCTACGATTATTCATCACTCTGACTCTCTCGTTGATTGCATTTAAATCCTTTTGTGGATTATTCGCTAAAATCGCTCGTTTTATCACTTATACAGAACGAAAATTAAGTTAATTTTTATCTGCTTATCTCTGTATGAAGTGGTAAAAATAACTAGGTATATTTAAGTAACCTTTGAAAAAGGTTAACGTTGAAGATATAGAATAAAAATTTGTCACGTGAAGCTTTCACTTTCGAATTTTTCACAGAAGTATAACGCACGGTCGAGCAGATATTGCAAATTATCTTCCATCGACGTAACTTTATTTGAATGTATACTTGTAATGATCCAAACTCGTTGGAAAATTGTTTCGGCACGCACGTCGAAACGCAAACGATACTTCAAAGGGCGTCGACGGGATTTAGATTCTCATCCGCGCCTGCAACAATTTCGATCAGCAACGCCGGCTACGCAAATGATTATTTCCTATAAGCCATTCGCGCACTTCCCTCCATCGAAACGCGATTAACATTCGAGTCAACGAACGCGATCAAAGCCAGCGAAATCAGCCCACATTACGATCCCCGTCGTTGGTCGAGCGTCGCAAACAGTTCGTTAGGCTCTCGACGAGAACGATACCGATCTCACCTACATACTTCATTTCGCGTGCTGTCGGGAATATTCGCGTTGCCCCGTGAACGGAATTAATACAAGGGCAGCGAGGGAAATGTGAGCACACAGTAGTCCGGAACGTTACCACGGCAGTCCAAAGACCGCATTTCGTATAGAAGAACGAAAATTTCAAATGAAATGGTGCTGCTTGCACAAGCAACACTTTTTTTTCTTTTTTTTTTTAGGGAAAAATTTGAAACTTGATATTCTTTGTGGAGTTATAATTGCTTATGAAAAAGTGTAAAATATGCATGAAAAATAAATTTCATTAATTAATATAATTATTATCATCTATAAAATTATCCTACATAAAGGCACACAATCCGCAGGTTCAGTAGTAGTAGATATTTCATGTCATTTTTGGGAGTTGACTCACTTTGTTGAAAATTGTTTTCTCTGGGGTAAAGAAGCTTAAGATAAAATGAAATCAATCATTTCTAAGTAGTCTATGAACAAACCATGATGACTTTATTTGAAAGATGATCGTACGAAACTTCAAACATTACTCGTTTTTTAGACAAACCGAATCTAAAGCAGATCTGCCTACAAATAACCGCAATCTCATACGGGGTGGAGAATTCGAAGCAAAATTAGCAAATAATTTCAAAATTACAGGTGACATTATAAAGTGTTACTAGGCAAATTGTATACGATTACTTTTCTCAATGAAGAATGATTCGTTTGGTATTTTTCTACGTGAAATAATACTGATCTCTGAGTGGTCGAATTGAGGCTATTTAGTTAATTTGATCAATTCTTGCCTTCCGAAACGCACGTTTTGGATGATTGTGCGATGGAACGGTCCACGACCACTTGGAGAACAAGATGTGTGCACGCGATTCCACGCTCGCAGGAGCGCGAGCGCGTAATCGTACAATCGCGACGTGTGCTCGCGTACGCAGTCTGTTTAGACACCGTACGTTTGCAGGTGATTACGCATTCGTGTGCGTGCGCATCCACCTGTGGCCCCCTTGTTCTATCGCTCGCCCCCGCAAGCGCGTGATTCGCACAGTCGCGCGTGTGTTTGTGGATGATTATATATTCGCGCCTGCATACGGACGCGATGGTGCTATTGGCGCGCAGGAGTGTTTACGTACCTCGTGTTTGTGGACGTACGTGTGATCCTACGCGTGTGATTAACCACCGTCTCGAATATACGACTGCTATCGAACGCTTCTGTCGAGGATGATTGTGAAGAGAACTTGTCATCGTTCTTTAGAAATATGAAAATCTCGCATTCGAATAAATCACTGAAATCGTAAGCTAGAATGTTATAAATTTATTTTATCGATATATGTTTAACATTACCACAAAAATATGGAGTTATTCGTAAATGACATCATCAAGAGTTATTTGTATCAGATACAAGTACTTGTATCTTTGCCTAGCAAATGAATATTACTTCACAATTGAATTCTCTATTTTACATTGAAATAAAAACTGTAAATGTATACATAAATCAAGGTTTTTGCTACGAAGTTAGAGAATCGTCTCGGCTATTTAATTATCGTATCTCTAAGGAACTGTCTTTGTTAGGATCTTTCATGAATATTCAATAACAGTATGTTAGAGTCTCCTCCTCGGCGACAATAGCTAACGGCACAAACAAATATATATACTCCTACGCAAATTGAACTTAATTATTGGACAGAGGAATGAAACACAATGAGATAAGTGGGCGGTGATGCCTGTAATACAGTACATACACATTCATTGTATGCTCACGACGCGCTTAAGAATTAGAAGTTTAAACGTCGCGGGTCAAGGAAGAAAGAAGATATTAATTAACTGGCGGTGAAGTAAGAAATCACAAGTCACATTTCAACTTTAATGAACCCACGTTCTATTTAGACAATTACGTGTTTGGTAATAAGAGAGAAAGGCAAGCATCATTACTTGCACTGCTGGTAGAAAGCTTTATTTCAATATTTCATACGCTGTTCCCATAATAAATGTGCATAGAAAGCGTTCCTGTCTTTGCGAGGTTGCGACAGACGTGTGAATCATCTAATCTTTGTAACACATATGGTATGTTCTCTATTACGTGAATAAACAATATTAAGAATTTACGGAAGGTGAATGGCGAGATCAAAATTCATATTGTACAGCTACTTCGCGAATCACTAAGTAACAAAGTTCAGCTTTATTGAATAAAACAAATTCGATCGAATTTCTTTCACCTGCCATGAATCCCGTTTCCGCGCGGACCAAAATTCTCTTCCTAGCTAGGAACACTTAACGATCGCAATTGCAGCGAATATTGAAACGTTCGTTCGAAGCGAGGCGCGTAAATCGGCCATCGTAAGTCTGCCCGGACTCGTGCAATCCGCGAAGTTCCAGCAACGGAAGCCTGTAGAATAGAATTTCGCGCAGGAATTCCATTTTACGCTGCACTCGCCGCAACCCTGGGGCTGATTCGATTCGGTTCGAAGCAATTCATTTTATCGTCCCGACCGACCAAATAATTTTCTACCTCCGCCGAAAAACAATTACGAAATCAAATGCCACGAATTGTCACCGGCCCCTCGAAACATTGTAAAATCCGCGATTTATCTCAACAATCAGCGCCAACAATTTTTCTAGACCAAGCTGAAGGTATTGCGTATGAAATTCCGAATTTCAAAGAAATAATTTACGATTTTATGACGTTGTTATAAACGAATGCTTTTAGTCGAAATTATTACCAACGTATTTGACACAATTTTGTTGGGGAGATTGCACGTGCATTCGTTATTAGTCAAAAATCTGTTTTATCTTAGAATATTATTTTTATAATTTGAGTAGTCTATCCGCATTTAACTGGTATTGTCTGTACTTCCTAGACCCGGGAATTATTTCGAACATGCTCGACATACTTAGGTTCCTTATACTGCTAAAGTTTATAATAAACAATACCAGGGTACCGACTCTGTTTATTCAAAGATAGAGATAATATATTTACGAGATCGAGTAATCCGATATTTCATATGCAGCAACTTAATTTGAGTTAGATTGGAAAGCAGTTTTATTCGTCGAACGTCGTCTTTCACCCTCTTTCTGCGCAAGAAAATTTACATTTTAGGAGAAACTTTTATGAGAAATTAATTCATGAAGGACCTGACCTTCAAGCACGTGTTCCTAATTTTTAGGCAAAAGAGATATGTAAAAAAGGCGGCTACCTAAAATTAAACGTCATAGATACATATTTAGTTGTACTTAATATCTACAATTTATTAACGTACAATTTCCAAAATATCCAGTACGTTTCGAAAAGAAAGACCAGGAACTACAATGACCACTTTTTGTTTACTTCGGTGTAAATGTTTCTCTATATTATTAATTTTCTCTTCTGTATGTAATAAATTCACAAAATTATCAATTTACCGTTGTAACACTGTTTTTAAAGTACTTCTCGCTTCATTGTATCATATCATGTAATAAAACTAAATATTACGTACTACCGAAGCTGACCAGAAACTTTCATGATCACTACATCTAATACAGATGAATACAGATGAATACAAATGAATACAGATGAATACAGATAATAAAATGCTTCAGGGGGCATTGTTGGGTATTAAATAAATAATAATATATTCCATCGCGTTGCCACGAACAGAACAACGTTACCTAGGTGATGCAATATTAATAATCGTCTGTGTCACGTGAAATATCGCCAAAGGAACCGTAGTCGAGCGTACGATACGCAGTCCGACAGTTTCAACGTTTCGAGTGTCCCTGTTGCTGTCTTTCGCATCGCCCGAATAACAAATATCGTCGGTCGGTCGCATGCACGAAGCAAAAACAATTCTTTCGTTTAATTTATTAGCCGTAGATCACCGGCACCGGGTGCTGTTTCGGGTTTTCCCTTGATGGCCGGGTCGGGGGTAGGACAATTTCGAGGATCAACGCCGTTTCTGGCAATGACACCGCCAGGGAGCGGCACGCGACGTCCACAGGAGATCGATCGTTAAGGCAAACGCGTTTCGGACGATTGACCGTGCAAACGAACCACTTCCTTTTCCGGATCGTGTCCCCGACCTCTCCAGGCACACGAAACGCTCGAAAGAGAGGGGCTCTTCTCGAGGCGTCGGAACGCATGACCGAAGGGTTCGCAAGCCTGCGGTTTCCGTTTTTCTGAATTACGTTAGGACGCCACGTATGCCACGCATTTGCTCCTGGCATACTAATACGACCGTGTTTTAAGAGGTTTCCTCGGTTGTGTTTGATATGGTCGCACATAGTGCTACTCTAAGGTGTTGGAAAAGATTGCTCGGTATGTGTAACAGTTTATTTAAAGGGGCACTACCAACTGTTTTTCACTAAGTAAAATTTGACATGTCTCGATGATTTCGACAAAGTTTTTGTTTAATATTGTATAGGACGTTAGGTCCTCTCGTGTGATTTATGATATACTGCTGGGTAGGTTGACAGGGAGGCAGGAAGGCACGCCATATTTTGAAATAGAATTACATATAAATTTTAGTATTATTTACTATGTTAATATTATATTATTATATTATATGTAATATATCACACTATGTATAATTTACATTGGTATACATTTCACACCGATGCAATCAAAAATACACGATCTCATTTAAACAAACGTTAATGACCCTCGCATGTCCCCTACGCGTCTACTAACAGAAAGTCTAATAACATCAGAATATGGCTCACTTGAAACCATTCAAAGCTGTCTACATAAATGTTTGCTATGTATCATAATTGATAATATTCACGTAAACCGAGTTGGTAATATCCGTTGGACGACTCTGTCTGTACGCCTTTAGCAGCGAAATGGTTCAAACACCAAGTCTGTCCGAATTGCTTGGCAGACTCCGTACGGAAACGATCATAACGAAAAAGGAATCTGCCATAGAATGGAAGACATGTCGTCAGGCTTCGTACCTCCTCAAGGTGCCTATTCCATAGCTGTGTCTGTTGACCTTATTCCGAGGGCGCATTCGTAGCAGTAAGTTTCGAAAGGTGAACGAGTGGCGCATCCGTCGTCTGCCGCGGTGTCGCGACCCGCACAATGACACGAGTGCCGACCTCTTCTGCGCGCTTGCAAAACGTGAAGCATGCACTCCTGACACCTCTTCGCGCTAAGGTCGACCGTGTCGAGCAGTCGTCGTCAAAGAAAGGAACGAGGGACAGCTGCCAAGCCCGACGAACGTCGAACGAACGCGAAAATGGCCCGGACGAAGATCCCGCCGCTCTGCTCTCCGAATGACTCGTAATTATGGCACCCAGGTGCCGAAATAGAATTTCCCAGCTTTCGACGAGCCAGCCAACGTCTCGCGTCGAGTCATTCAACGGGCGTTCCAATGGAGAAAGATTCATTTTCCTCCGCCCCGTGTCGACATCTCGTCGACTGAAATTTCTTATCGACCCGTCTTTCGTCGTCGCTTCCCGAGCAAGGTGCCATAAAATGGACGGGGCTAACGAAGTTTAAAAGTATATCGCGACGAGTGTGCGTTGTAATTGAGTTCCCGAGGGTCGTTTGACGTTTGTGTTCTTAATGATCGTCCTATTTCCCGCTCGTCGGAAGCCAGCTCGCGAAATGAATTCTCGCGTTGTACAGTCTTTAATCGTTTCACCTGGGACGAGCGCATTATAAGGACAAACGTTGCAAATATTTAACTGTTTCGTCGCGTGAAAACGCTTGTCATTTAGCGACACCGTGGAATCCCGTGATAATTTGTCGAATTTAGTACGTAGTTTTGTCTTGGCACACTTTCAGACAATAGTTCTTAATGCGCCTTCGATGTATTCCGAGGACAAAGTTCGCGGACCTTATAAATTTTTGGAGGCTTGCGAACATGCCGAGAGAAAATAAATATTAAATTAAATATACACGGTGTCTCCTAAACTGGCGGTACGAGCGAGTAGGGTGTGACAAAATTTTCATATGACCCTTCTGTCGTACGCTTAAAATCAAGCAAGTTAATGATACTTAATTAACGATGACGAGTATGCCAGACTAAGGGATGCTTCGAAGAAATTGTTTCCGCGATAAGCTAACCTTCTTGTTTCTTTTTTGTTTCAGAGGGACGCCCTCAATCTGGAGGCAAACAACGTGGCGAACTGCGTGTCCAAAGGGAAGTCAGAGGTGAATTACTTCTTTATTTCATTATCGTATTTATCGCTCGGCTCCTGTTGCCTTTTGACGGAATTTTAATATCGAGGTAATCTAATTAACGTCGCTTGAAACAGAAACGTAGAGGTAGGGTAATCACGGAAATGTAAAATGAAACGTTGAGAGGAGAAACACGGGGGAAATAGCTGCGGAAAAACGTCACGAGCAAAAAGAAAAAAAAAATGTATACGCATTCTAAAAGATCTGGGAAACGAACGAGCTGGAATATCCTGAGATTTTTCACCCAAAAATGGAACAAACGATGGAAAGTACTACGTGCCTTGACGATTATAATTCAATCATTCATAAATAACTTCTTAAAATAATATGTGTCAAATAGCCACGATTTATGAAAAAATATTGGAAGTAATTTAGCGCTACTGCAACATATAGGTTTATAAAAGAAATATTCTAACTGAGAGTAATTAAAGTAATATTTTTATTGTAAAACATGTATGTTACAAAAGTTTATTAGGATATTTTACTCATAGTCCTACAGTTTGATATTTTATTTCTCATTCACTTGACAGTGCTATGAATAAACGCTAAATGTTAAATAAATAAAATCAGAAATTTGTACAAATCAAAACGGTTCAATAACTTGTTGAAACTATTCTTCTGTGCAGCTTGAGTTCTATTTTTCTTTTAATTCGTGTGCCTCAAAGTGTTAAAACGGCTTCATTCCGTACGCATCGCGGACGTGTAAGGTCAGGTGAAATATTCTCTACGTGACGACGAAACCAATTTATTTTTCGCATACCAGTTCGGTTCGAAATACGTGGCCAACGTGATCGATCACGGCGCTACCCTTTGCTTCGATTGCATTTTATATAATTTTCTGAAAAATCCACGTCCGTGTATCGTACTCCTGTCCTCGCGTCTCCCACGCCCTCTGCCCCTAACCTTTCTTCGCGCGTACCCGCCGAAAATTCAATTTTCTTCCCCTTCTTTTCCAGCACTTCGACTGTCGGAATCACATAAGGGTGATTCAGCCAATGGGAAACGGCAATCGACTCTACATTTGCGGCACGAACGCTCACTCGCCCAAGGATTGGGTGATCAACGTAAGTATCTACATACAAAACATTAATTTCATTTACATAATTATTTCATATTTTTTAGATTTTTCTTTTTAATTTTAATCGGTCTTGTTTCTTAAAGTCGTTATTTTTAAAATCGTTAGCGATTAGTATATAACTCTTGGTCATTAAACGGATCATGTAGGAGACGCATCTATGATAGGATTTTCTAGAACAGTTTTACTAACTTATGCACAATTTTAATTATCGTTATTCTTGTTGTTCATTTTAACGTATTCGCTTTGATGTTAACATCGTTACCAGATGATTTCGAAACAAAAGTATAGGAAGCTCTGTGTCGCGAAAAATACAGAAAAAATAAGGATAGAACTTTCAAGGGTAGCTGCATACTTGTATAATTTAATGTATATGTATATTTAATGCATAAATGTATCGCAGTAAAATATTAAGTTGAAGTTGTTATTACATTTTGGAAAAGGTTAAGAGTCATGACATTAAAAAAATGTAAAGTGTTTTACGTAAAAATATAATATAGTTGCACTTAAGAAAAATTTTAATTTTGTAAACAACTAAAGATCACAGAAAGACAAATATTAATAAACCATGAGACACCTTGCTCAACTTGTTTATTTAATTTATGAAGTATTCATAAGTCGTTACGGTCTCTAAAATTATTCTGCATACACAATAAGATATTTTGTAACGCATCACGACGGTAAAATTGTTAAGAATTAATGGTATGAATTACACTTGGATTTGTGATCTTTGAGAGTAAATTGAATACTCGTTAATAATTGAGCTGACAGAATGTTGAATGACATCAAATTCCAGGGACATTCTTTTACTGTAATTTTGACGCCACGTTTTGTATTTTGTCGTTTCGTTGGAGCATCAATATTTCACGCGGAATCTGTCACCAACACAAAGCCGTAAGCGCCGTAGTTACGTAGCAAGGCAAATGAATCGTGCGTTCAAGCACCCGTGTAATGAAGTCAAAGAATATATTGGTCTCGCTTTGTCGAAGATTACGACTCCCGTGCGTGTAATAGAGTTTCGCGCTGTAACGTGCAGCCTTTGCGTAGAAACCCGTCGTTTTAGCTCTAAATTTTCCGCTTTGGGCAAGCGTCGCATCACTCTTCGCCGCTATTCCCTCAAAATGTTAATCAAGATCAACGCAAATAAATCTAAAAGCAAAAAGTTAGCTTCTGAAGAAGGTTACGTGAATGTCACAATAATTCAACGTTGATTTGAAAAATTCAAAGCTGGCGATTTTTTATTAGAAAATTAACTTATTCATCATCATTTTCTACCTTCTGATTGTATAATTAATGCAGCATCTTATTGCAATGAAACAGAAGAAATGCAACCAAAGTAAATAAAAATACAGAATTATGTGAAAATTATTTCAATTAAATGTACAACGTTTTATTAAAAATAGTTTTATATAGTTACAGCTTCATTTGTATAAACTACATTTCATATATAGCAACCTAATAAAATACATTATTTCTGCGAATAAAGAATTAATTATGACTGTTGGACTGGAAAATCGGGAAGTGAATATCGTCTTAAGAATAAAGTAGAATGAAAAGAACCATTTCTGAAGTACTCGGCAGAAACAACGTCACTATTATGAGTTTAGTTTAACGTAGCAGGTAAACTCGCGTAGTTCACACGTGTAATACACCCCATGTGTTATTCCACAGAGCAATCTGACCCACTTGTCTCGCCACGAGTTCGTCGCAGGCGTGGGACAAGGCATAGCGAAGTGTCCTTACGATCCCGCGGACAATTCGACGGCAGTCTGGGTGGAAAAGGGCAATCCTGGTAACCTGCCAGCACTTTATTCCGGCACCAACGCCGAATTCACGAAAGCCGATACCGTGATCTTCCGTACGGATCTCTACAATTTAACCACCACTCACAAGGAGTTTAGCTTCAAGAGGACGCTGAAGTACGACTCCAAATGGCTGGACAGTAAGTACCCTTCTACTCGGCAATTTCTTCTTCTTAGTCTCAAACGAGGCAATATCCGAGGAATTAGTACTCCGCCTATCGTCAAACGTTTTACGGCACGGAACACGAACCCTAACGAGATGGAATCGTTATAATTGATACTTTGAATTCGAAATCGTTACTTATCCCATTTCCAGATTTTAAAGTATCGATTTCCAAGGGAACGGGAAGTAGAATGGGGGTGGAATAAAATTACCTAAATTGGACCACTTTGGAGGGTCTCTTAAATTCTAGGATCTCTAACAAATACTTGCATCGATGTCGTTGTTTAGTACATTGTTGGTACTTGAGTGACTTTGAAAGGAAATTTAAAGTACATAGGTGAAATTGTTTGATAGCTTTAGTGTTAAAAGTTATAACGGGATTGTCCAGCATAACACGATCGAAAGGAACGACCCAAAATCACTCGGAATTTAAAATGTTCAGGTAAAAGTGTTCCAAATTTGATCGTCTCTTTCCCTTTATTTTTCTCGCATAACGAACAAACCTGTTCTGTTTCCACTTTTAACGCATAAACCACATACTTCGAGTACGCTAAAATAGTTTGAGAACGACAGTCCCGAACGAAAGTTCAGAGAAGACCAACAGTGTAATTCGTAGCCAACGAAGAGGTTAGCGAAAGACCATTCGTCGTCGATTCGTGGAGAGCAGCGTCAGCCGCGAAACCTAGCGAAAGGTTCTCGTTAAGGCGTACTCGTTCGACAAAGAAATTTTCATTAGTATCCGAATGCGGATTTCCTGAGGAAACACGCGAAAGAGCGAAGGGGAAAAAGGCCTTCTCGTTACATGGCGAGGCTCTTTGAAGCGAAGCCCGAACGTTGCAAGAAACACGTACCACGCTTAAATAGTTGCGTATAAAGCCGATACCACGGCGCCGGCTGTTTTCCC
Source organism: Hylaeus volcanicus (assembly GCF_026283585.1). NCBI lineage: Eukaryota > Metazoa > Arthropoda > Insecta > Hymenoptera > Colletidae > Hylaeus > Hylaeus volcanicus. The sequence goes on along the minus strand of NC_071976.1, from coordinate 4,460,705 downwards.
CGCGGGGCAAAGGGGCTGACAGTTCCGTCATTGAGCGTGTCGAGGGTTTTCCACGGAAAACCGTGCAAAGAAGGCTGTGCTCGTGGTGTGGGGAAGATAGAAAGCGGTTCTCGGAGGGCAACGGTGTAGTACACCGTCAGGCTTTAGAGAGGGTGCACGGTTCTAAGAACGGGAGAGTAATAAAATAACACCCGTCCACGATTTTCCCGACTAAATGCTCGTCCATGGCAGCCTCCACGAAAAGAGAAAAGGGTCGAGGAAGTCGAAGTTTTTCGCATCACTGGCTGGAGAAACGCCCCTTTACATCGCCCTGCGTCCCGAGAGTCGATCTTTAATCAGTTTTAGCGGGCTTCCGATCGACCGTGGAGGGATTGCCGCGATCCACTCGATTTTTCGTTACCGTGCGAAACATCAGCCGGAATTCGGCGAAGGGAAATTGGAAAATGTAGATTAGAACGTGTTTCGTTTACGGAATCGTAGGATCTGGTAATCAGCTCGAGATTTGTTGGTGGTGGCTACGGTTGATACGTTTTTGTTTTATATTTATTGTACGTATTGCATCCACACTTCGGAAAGGTGAAAATAAATAAAGGGGGGATGAGAAAGTTTCACTTTCACATTCTATGGTATTGATTTTCAAATTTCGAATTCAAACAGGATCAGCGTCTCCGAAAACCTCTGTATACCAAGTTTCAATATTAGATCCGCCTACCAAAAAGTAGCAAGTTAAACAATCCAAATTACTTCCGGATCTTGAAACTTTCCGATATTAATATAATAACTTGAACCTGAGGTTTACAATCGAAAAAGCACTTTAACGAATGGCAATGATATTGAACAGAATGTAACAAAATCGAGCAAGTTACGAAGCTCATACTATTATCGATCGTCATTGCAACGTAATAAAGAATCATACTGTAGATTAGTACTAATTGCTTGATTTGATATTAATTTTCCCCGCAAAGGAAACCACAGGTGTGCTAAATTCTTCCGCATGACAAGTCGACAAAGTGCAACGTAAATTTTCGTACCTGTAACGGTACCGGTGTAATCACTTAGAGAAGAATATTATTATAGATAAAAGTCAACGTCGTTGACGTCTCGTTATTTATGAAGATACGAATATGTACGTAGAGAACTATCTACTTCTTCAAAGTCGGTGTCACCGTCTAAATATTGAAATACATCGATATTTTCATAAAACGGGTAAAATACTTATACAAAAACGATTTGATCCACTCAAATTAGAATTGTTATCTACAATATTATTAGTTCAACGCTGTTTCTTCCGAGTTATTATTCGAGCAACAAACTTTAATCTTCATTTCAAGAATTTCAATTCCATGTCCTTTTAAATAGTACTCCTCAGTCTGTAACGTGACGAGAAAACAGATATTATATTCATTCCTTTCTGTAATTTTAGGTTATACCGTTTTGCATTCAATCTAAGAATGTATCTGGTTAATACGTTCGAACACGCCTGTAGTTGCTTTATATTACTCAGGAGGGTTCCGTTTTCCGCCCTTCGAAGCGTGCCAGCTTTGGACCTCTCTTCGACCTTGCGGCATAGGGTCTCGAGAGCGAAAGGAGTGAAACGAGGTGAAGGAGTACGCCGTCGACCTCGCTTTGTATCTTTCCGACTGCCCTCGCTCCCCTTGTTCGCAACCCCCGTTACCCGCGGGATGCATGATTAGCCGTTTGTTTCGTCGTTTAATTCGAAGGCGGCGCCCTTTCACTCCTGTCCCCACCTCTTGCTCGATTGCCTACGCTTTCCAGCACAGGACGTTGCCATCAAGGGCCGTTCCCCGCATCGAGTTTGTCTATTAACAGAGGCGTTGATTAAATGCAGGAGAGACCCCGGAGAGACGGATAGGTTCACGTGGCTACTCGTACTCCTAACCTGTGCCTCCCTCTGATTCCCTCTGTCTCTCTCGATCTCTCCCTCGTTTTCTCCATCCGGTAACGTAGCTACGGTTCTTTAGCTCGCGAGTAATTAATCATTTTGGGCCGCTTTATTTGCGATAAAGTGAATTTTCTGAATTTTTAGTGGGATTTGCGTTGAAACAAATTTAGCGATTTGTGGTAGTCTCGAGCACTTTATTTAGTCCTCGCAATGTACATTTCGACTCTGGAAATTTCTACGACACGAGTTTTTAAAATAAGTGATGTATTGATAGAGATACTGATTTCAGTATTTAGTCGTTTGCGGATAAAGGCAAAAATGTTCGAGCTGTCGAAACCATAGTGAAAGGATCATAAATATAAATGGTGGAAACGTCATCAATAAAAACGCGCGGAGGAACAATATGTAACAATTACTTAAGCCAAATCTATTTTCATTAAATGTTGCGTCTGGCTATAAAGCTTAACATAGTGGCGGGTTCTTCTTATTTCACTTGTTTTGCGGATGGTGGAGTACGACCGCAAATTTACTAGGATCTCTAGTCTTATTTTACTTGTGTTATATAGTGGCTACGCCCTTGGCTCTGCCCCGTTCTTTAGAGAGCGGAGTTCCCGGTAAAGTATATGAAATTAAGATCGATGCGATTTGCGGCATGGGTGGGAGATAAAGGATCGCGAAGAGAGGATGCGGAACACGGGCAAGATGGAGGAGAAAGAGCGGCTGGTGGATGAAGCTTAACAAGCGCTGAATAACCGACTGACGACCGTCCACTTTCACGGATCCTTGCTCGTGTCAAATGACGCTCAGCCGTTCCTTGTTCATTTGTTTCCATCCACGGGACGTTTCCGCGTGCGAGCGTTCTGAAAGCTTGGCCTTCTTTTTCCTCTTTACGTCCCGTTACGTACGTTGCAACAATTTATGTGGACCATCATGTATATTCGTATGAACTTTTGCATAAACGTATTTTTAAATGCAACACGGCATAGCGGCTTTTATATATGGGATAATGATGTCATACAATTTTTTAAATCGGTTCAATAGTTCCGGAGATTACCCCCTACATACAAACAAACAAACAAACAAACTCTACCTCTTTATAACAGTAGTATAGATTATCCACGTTTTAGATACCACAGAGTTTCTGTTATCATTGGATCGAGATGTTCAGAGTCCCTGTGGTCTTGGTCGTTCCCCAGACACGAATAACGTCTAAAGCAACGGCCAGACGACAGATCTAATTGATTGTACGCGACTGTTGCTCAGCCTGTCGCTTGCCTTTCCGCAAGGTTGCTAAAGTATCAAAGTACGAGCTTTTCGAAAACTTCGCTGTGTAGAAGGACGAAGGAAAAGGGAGGCATGGAAAAAGATTGACACGGTCAATTTAGGAAAGCCCCTGGAGACATCGTCGCGGGTCGGGGTAGTTCAGTCAGCGAATATTAACCAGTCGCGAGTAATTTGGCGTATTTATTAACGGGGGTGTCGTCTCTAATGGCGAACGGGGGCGCGAGGGACACGCGGAAAATAGAATTTCGTATTTGTAAGCGTGACAATCTAGCCATGGCACACCTGGATACGCCAGCAGCGACTTGTAAACTTTATGAAACTAGCCCCAAGGGTGATTTCATTATTCCTCTTGCGAGCGGCGCGAAATCGAGAGTACCGCGAGGAACGTTTTCCGCTCTGTTCGTACAATACCGTTTCGCCCCGACGAGCGGCGCCCAATCAAAACTCGTCGGTTGCCTCGTGTTTCTCTCGAGTCGAGACATTTCCTTTTCCTGTCCTCCCTCTGTCGTTCTCTGTCCTCCGTTCAACCACCCTGTCCCTCTTTCTCCTTCTTCCGGGATTTCCACCCTCTTCGTGTTCGCTCTTCCTCCGCTTCTCTCGCCGCTGCGCCTCAATATATCAAACTTCCACCGGCGAAGCGTCAGACAATCGATTTAATCGGTGAACTGTGAAAGAGATTGCGGCCTCTACCCCGCGCCATCGCATAATGTAAAATCGACGGAGTCTGTACCGTTCGCGCGGCGACGATTTAACCGTGGAACAAAATTCGATCGTCGTCTCTGCGTCGGATCGCCGCGCACTGGGACAGAGTCACATTAATTATCACATGCGATGGGCGTATTCGAATACAGCGTATTTTGTTTGAATTTGTTTTCAAATTCGATCCATGAAAAGCTATTTTATGTCCTTTCGCGATCGATTACACTGTACATAGGATCGAACAAAACTTTCCAATATCCACCGGGTTCCCAATGTTTCGCTTGCATTTCCTTGTTTTCCATTTTTATTTGATATGCATTGTTTAAACCTTGCCGTTTTGTTTCTCCATGTGCCGACACTTGTTTCACCAACTTTAATCGTACAATATATTTTCGTAATTGTTTACGAGAGCTTCGACTCTTACGGTAACCCTTCGCAAAGAGGATTACAACGTTGCTATTAAAAGTTTCCTCTCACTCTACCCAATTATACATCCCCATTCCTGAATTTGATGAAGGATAAATTGTAGTTAATTTAATGATAAAGTTTTATTTGCTGTTCGTGGATTACTTCGGTTTTAAAAACTTGCCTGTATTTTGCGTTATTAATACTTTAAACGCCATTTTAGTCACGATTGACTGACAATATACATACATTGACTGACGTTACATACTTTAAACATTTATATTATGTTCAATAATAATATAGTTTGAAGTTTATAAACAATGTATGTAAATTTGTTCCGATGATTTAAACAAAAAACGACTCTATGACTTTTTTCAGGAAAACTATGTTCACTTGAATGATTTATTTTCACACGCACCTTGTGCTGCGAAAAATTAAGAGAATCTTTTTTTTTTTATAAATCTCCCCACAATTTGTAAGACTCGAAGACGATTAGCACTATGTTTAAATTTTCGAATATTGACTCAGGATCCATGATTTACGACATACAAATTGACTCGTGACCCATAAATGTGTATTGTCATCTAGAATGCATTAATGTAAAGCTTCGCATTGATTGGGTGTTATTTACAAGATAAAATGTATAGAAAAAAGTAGGCTCGGTGCTTAACATGTTAAAATGAGACCGTATTAATATTCCCGCAGGTCTGAAACAGGTATTTTTAAACTGTGAGTTTTGGTTTTCATACAGCTATCGAGACTCGCGAATTATCGATGCCTCGACGATCATAACGAGTGAACCGTTAAGCGGTTTTACGATTGCAGATCGTAAAAAACGACAAGTGGATGCTCGTTAAGCATACGTTCAACTTGGACGCTTCGCCGCTGGTAAATGAAAACCGAAGAAGTCGTTCCTCTTTCATCGAGCGCGAAACTTACTTTTCCGCGTCGTAACGCGGGGGTTCTTGGAACGTTTGTTTTATAGTTTTTCTCATTGTTCCGGCAATCCTTCGAATTCCAAAGTTTTTGGAGAGTTCTGACGATCGTTTCCCGACTCGTAACCCTTCCGCGTAATTTTCTCGGGGTTCAACTTTTGTTTTCCTAACGAGCACCTGCGGCGATGTGAAATGTTTCTGGTACATCGAGCGAAGGGTCGATCTTGCAAAAGACAAACTTTCTCCGCTGTAAAATACAAAATGCCTCCCGACGTTTACACAATCATTGCCACTACATTTAGTCGTTATTTAAAAGCATTCATTATTTATCTCTCTCTTTAGAAAGGAAACAAAGTTAATCCGGAGATATCGTTAATGCTTTCTTATATAAAATAATCGTTCCCATTGTATAGATTTTTCTATATTTTCTATATCATCGGTGTAATATTCGAGCACGCTGCCCATTTGTATTGGACCTTTCGACCATAGAATATTATAGTCCTTTTCGACGATACAACGATATTTTATTCTGTGATATATGAAAAAGGAAATTGCTATGGAATATTGTTTCCTGTTACAGTGATTTTAAAAATATAATATTGCAAGAAAAGAAAAATAATTTAAATTATTCTATTAATTTATTACATTGTGATAGGAAGCAAGTGTTTTGACAAATGGTTTAAAAACAATAGACTGAAACAACACAATACTTTTCGAGACAATATAATATTATCATTTAGTAGACCACTATGTATATTTTACTCCTCTAATATTTAATAACTTTATTATGGAGCAATGATGTTACAGTGTTAATTTCTGTAGGTATATACTAAATCTTATTCGCAATGTTGCTAGAAAATTATCTTCAATCGATTGTTGAAGATTTGAACTTTATTTCTTTCTGTTAAAGGGACTCATCATAATTGTCGAAACATCAAAAATATAAATATGCTTGGTACGACTCATTGTGTCTTTGAATTAGTTAATATGCATGCATCGTATCCTTAATTTCGAGATACCGGTGTAGGACAGACCAATCCTATTCCTGGTGTCTGGAACATTACGTGCGGAAGAATTCGAATCGCACGAAATTATCTTCTCAAGCATCAGAACCGAAAGCACGGTTGCTTCGTGTTGTACCTTCGTCGCTCTCCAACATTTTCGTTTTCTCATTCTGCAAGCAAAGTGTAGAATTATATCGTGGTATTCGGAAACGTCCACAATTAAACCACGACCATGCAGATTATTATTCTCGACACAATTGAGTAAACTGTATTTACTCGTAATGAACACAAGGGATGCAATTGAATACTGAAGGAAGGCTGAATTTTTGGATTTTTTAAAAGTTTCTTACAACTTCTTTTAGTTGTCTTAAATTAAAGAGAAGGTTATCAAAAGATATTGAAAAAGGATTGATTTATAGCGATTAAAGTCTGTATTTGTCATGGCCGAACGACAAAAATGCAAATAATATACAAAAACAGCACTTTAGATGCCACTTTATAGATTGTACTTTCTACTATTCTTCAAAGGATTCAAAACGCAATGAATAGTTGATCTGAAAAAAATTCATGAAGACTTCACCTTTTGAGCCTTTTTTGAGCGTCTAATTGTACATAACGCCCTTAAGCGCAAAACTAAAGCGCAGGAAATTGCATGCGAACCGGCTTGTCTCCCGGTAGTTTTCTTTATTTTAAACGCCAACTCTGTGTCCTCGAATGTCAACGTGAATATGCATTTGTGGAAATTACAAAGGAGGCCGAGGTTAATTTATTAACCTTTTTATGATTTATTTCGTAACTGCTTGTACGTTTCCGCGTGCTCTCCGCGGTATAATATCCAACGGTGACGAGATTAAATATGACGAAGAGAATTTTATTTCATTCGGAAAAGACGAATTAAATTTACTCGCGAAAGGACGCAATAACGATTAAGGGAAATTTGCTGATTAAAATCTGCGTTACTTTGCGTGGTTTCTTTGAAGAGAAACGGTTACAGCGGAGCGTGCAGGAACTCCTAAATTACACAGACCCGGGAAAACTGATCTTTTTCTCCGCTTTCGCCGGCACGGAAAATGCTTCTGTCGCGCGACATCCGTCGGCGCGGTGTTGATTTTTAGTCGGGGCTAAAAGAGCGCGGAACATCGCGAGATTTGCATCTTAATTTGCGTGATTGTATTTAAAGAGCAAATCGTTCGGTGGAAATCTTCGCGCGGAATTTTATCAACGTGGAAATCTTACCGCGGTAGTTTCCATTGAAATTACTGTTTCCCTGTATTCGACACGGAATTCAATTTTATTTGTACCGCGAGAGATTTAATATTTCCATAAATTTTACAGCGACTAGAATCGGCGTTGAATTTATATTAAATTTGTTAAGGGACACTTACCCGCGTTAAACATCATTCTTCGAATGTTCGCTCTTATATACGGAGTATTTGCCGACGATGTTCCGAATAGTTAACCTTGTTTTTACCACAGAAAACGTTTAATTCACATTAAAAATTGTATTCGTGGATTTTTGTAAGCGAATAACAGGTATTTCAATTTTACAGCGAGATATTTGAAACGATAATTGAGCGATAATATCCATCACAGTATAGAAGAAGGAGATTTTTATAACATCAGAAGTTGAATTTTCTGTTTATCTGTTTCAGAGCCCAATTTCGTTGGATCTTATGACATCGGGATCCACGTGTTCTTCTTCTTTCGCGAGACCGCAGTAGAATACATAAATTGCGGTAAAAGCGTGTATTCCCGCGTTGCTAGAGTTTGCAAAAGGGACACCGGCGGCAAGAATATTCTGTCGCAAAATTGGTCGACATACCTCAAGGCCAGGTTGAACTGCTCAATACCTGGCGAATTTCCGTTCTATTTCAACGAAATACGTAAGTAACGCTTAAAATTCCCTGAATTAAAATTTTGTAATAATCTGTAATATTCCTAAAGTAATATTTATCGAATTAATATTTTTCCAGAGAGCATTTACAAAGTTCCAGGTGACGATACCCACTTTTATGGTACGTTCACGACTTCGACGAACGGATTGATGGGTTCGGCGATTTGCTCGTTCCACATCGACGCGATTCAAGAAGCGTTCCGAGGAAAATTCAAAGAACAAGCGACGAGCAGTAGTGCCTGGCTTCCAGTGCTCTCAAACAAAGTTCCTGAACCGCGTCCTGGCCAGTGTGTGAATGACACAGAGACATTCCCTGACACCGTCCTCAACTTCATTCGGTCCCACCCTCTAATGGACTCTGCTATATCTCATGAAAACGAGAAACCAGTCTTCTACAAACGGGACGTGATGCTCACACGATTGGTCGTGGATAAACTGCGTATTGATTTCGTTGGCATCGACTTGGAGTACACAGTTTATTACGCTGGTTCCAGTAAGTACATATTTATTTATGCGCACTTCTTCAATTATATTAATTCAAATAACGCGTCATTTACAATACAAAATATTTTAATATCACATACATTACAAAATATTTTATTCGTAAAATGAGAATCATACACTTATATCGAATCAGAAATAACGTGATTGTCGCTGATGTTATAAATACAGCGAGACATTTATTCATTCGTGAGTGAACATACAAAATGTTTTCCGTCGGTTCTGGATAACTGAATTTACGACCTCCGTTTTATGTTCGTGTTGCGTATTTATATGTTTACGTTTCATAATTTCAGCGAAATTATCGTTTCACCGAAAAAAAATATTTCTCTAGTGGCTGCGTACTTTTTATAGGTTGTCCACATAATTCGCGTTATGACATTTATATTTTTTTCGAGGGAGTTTCAATGCGGCGTTGAAATGTCTCTCCTAAATCACGAAATTATCGTAGAAAATATGATTGCGAAACGTACATCCACGCCACGTTTTTGCGCCGATATCTGTAACGTGATTTGTCACGGACAAACTTGGCGAGATAATCACGATCCACTTCGAAGTTCTTGCTGTTGAATCGTGCAATCCGCTTTAGCTATCGTTGGGCGCATCTCACTGGCATACGTCTACTGTTATCCCTGTAAAACTATTGTCATCAGGAGTCGTAGGGTTGTAATCACAAATTATAAAAAACAGCAATACATTAGCAGTATAGCCTAATGTATACTACTCGTACACGACAGAAATTATTTTTTTAATCATTGATAACGTACTTTGTGGTCTCTGTCATTGTTTATATGGCTGAGTCGTTTAAGAAACCAATTATTTGATTAATCGTTTAATGATCTGTGATATAATCTGATTAATGAATTTTATAATCAGCGTTTTATACTCAGAACATTGTAAAATAATAAAAATTTGAGTTTTATTTTTCTTTCAAATCGTGTGCCTGGAAAAATGAAACAATATAGGCTCGCGGATGCTGTAATAAATATTTCCAGAGTCCTGCGCAAAGAAAATGAAGGATACCGCGATTCTTCTTTGGCAAAAGTGATTATCAAAGAAGAATCTTTTCAGCGTTGTGAAAGTTACCCGATCAACGATGGCAATATCGTTGGGATGTTTTGACGGTATCGGTGGCCCATCGGCTGTCTCGAGCGTTAGTTTGCAATGGCATCGTTCCTCTGTGTTACAGGTGACGGACGTGTACACAAAGTCGTTCAATGGACAGACAACAACGGGGAATCGCAATCTATCCTCTTGGACGTTTTTGACGTGACGCCGGGCGAGCCGATTCAGGCGATGGAGATCTCCAAGGAGCACAAGGCCCTTTACGTCGCTTCCGATCATCGAATAAAGCAGATCGACTTGGTGATGTGCACCCGAAGATACGACAACTGCCTTCGATGCGTTCACGATCCTTACTGCGGATGGGACAAGGACACCAACACGTGCAAGCCTTACGAACCCGGGTGAGTGGTCTACTTTTTTATTATTCATTTCATGATTTGATAATACGTAACATTTTTGGATTAACACGTCGACCACCAGATTAATACTTGTGAAAAGTCCGCGGAGGCTAAAGTTTTGTTTCGAGACGATTGAAAACTACGCAATTTATCACTTGTCGTAGAATTTAGCTTTGAAACCTCACCGATTACGAATCCTGTCTAGATTTATTTTTATTAATAGCTCGCATTTAGAATTCATTTTGTTTAGTTCCTCGATGAAGAATCTTTTCACGCATATAATGAACATTAAATAAACACGAATACTTACCACGTTTTATGAAAAGACACTTTTGCAAAGCAACATTGAACAAACGCAGCTATTTAGTAAATAATGTGGCTACGTATTTAATCCGTGATCCTATTCGTTGATTTTTCCAGGCTCCTTCAAGACGTGTCGAACAGCACCGCCGACGTTTGCGATAGCAGCGTAGGGAAACGGAAGCTGGTGGTCACCTGGGGCCAGTCCGTGCATTTGGGCTGCTTCGTGAAGATGCCGGAAGTGCTGGCGAATCAGGAAGTCAGGTGGTACCATTACAGCAAAGAGAAGGGCAGGTATCAGATAGCTTACAAATACGGAGCCGGAGGGGAGAAGTTCATCGAGACGTCCGAAAAGGGCCTGGTAATCGTGGGCGTGAACGAGCAAGACGCGGGAAGATACGACTGTTGGCTCGGAGGTTCGCTTCTGTGTTCGTACAACATCACCGTGGACGCGCACAGATGTTCCGCGCCCGCCAAGTCCAACGATTATCAGAAGATATACTCGGACTGGTGCCACGAATTCGAGAAATACAAGTCCGCCATGAAGACCTGGGAGAGAAAACAAGCGGTGAGTCTATCGACTACCTAAACATTTCGATCGTTTCACAATTTTAATCCCTTCGTGCATGGACTTGGTACTTTTTTTTTAATACGTGATAATTAGTATTTTAGAATTATAAATGTTATGCTTCCACAACTGATGTCTATTCAAATGGTTTCTATGGCAGTTAAACATTCGTCAAAAGATATCACTAGACTGCGGATTCGTTTGGATTTATAGGACATTTGAATGTACAAGTAATTACAAAATGCACACAGTATGCAATGATATAAAAAAGTATTGGAAGTAAAGTTCATATTATAACATTTGCAGAGTAAAGTAAATTCCTATTTACATGGCGTTAGGAGTGCAAAGGGTTGACTAAGAAGTTTAGAAACCCTCTGTAAACGTTATCGCGTACACTTTTCGTCGATTTTAAAGCGACTCAACGTCACACGAAACTGCGAACCTCGCTGCGAAATGGACTTGGTCCGCACCGAATGAAATCGATCGCCTGCTTGAGGATCCCCCTCCGTTGTCTCTGTTCCAGCAATGCGCCTCCAGGCAAAACGACAGCAATCAAAACCTGCACACGAACGAAGTGTACGGCACACCCCTGGTCTGATGGAGCCGTTCGTTGGAGCCCTCGTCGAGCCGAGACCCCGACACAATGCTACGTACAAGCGTCCTGCCGAAGAATCGCGGTCCATCCACGATCAGTTGGACGAGCCTCACTCTCCTTCTGACCGGTTACACCACTGCCTTCGTCCTTCTTGCTACCGATGAGTTTTCGACCAAGTGAGATCGATAACGGAACCGGCAAACCGAACGTCCGATGGGCGAGGGGAGCGGCTCGATCATCGCGACGTCCGTCCTCGATCCTTTGGACGAGCCTCGTCCTGATCGATCGCGTCTACGCCCTTCCCACCGAAACTGTCCTTCGACGAACTTTCGATCTCGCCTGTGCCGACCAGAGAAGGGCGATCCCAACGATCGGACGATCGGTGCAACGAGACTATAACAACGCGCTGTGTTCGACGCATAATCATTACCAATACGCCTGCCACGAACGGTATTTCCGCATTCCACTCGGCATGACAGTGCGCGTACGGTCGACGACTCCCGAGGATCCGATTTCGTTTCTGGTCCTTGATAACACCCCCACGAACGCTTTTCACTCATGTAAATAGACACGTGACGCGAACAAGGACCGCGACTCGAGGACGACGACCGCGAGCAACCCGCGAGCATCGACGAAAAGTGCGCTTATATGTCAGCGACGGAGGACGCGACTCGACGGGATGATGGCAACTTACGCGAACAACCAGCGGTTCGGCTCCTAAGTATATCGCTTCCAGCGGCGTCGGTGGCTAAACCTGTCGGTCGGGTGATCGGGCGAGCTGGCACGGGTTACGTTTGTCGGCAATCGACCCCTCGATCGGTGGTTGACAACGTGTAATCCGTGGTTACGATCACCGAGCGATCGGTAATCACGATTAACGACCGACGGCGTAAGCGGACACGATTAACTCCGAAAGATTACGAATTATCGATTTACGATCGCAGGCTGCGTATGTAGTTTACGGTTACCATTCAAATCCGACAACTTTGAGTGATTATCGCGAAAGTAACGGCGAATTAATCGCTGCCCAACTCCACCGTCGAGACGTCGCTCGAACCAAGGGTGTCCATCCGCGGGACAACACACTCGGGAACCGGATATAAATTCTCCTGTTTTTTCCTTAGATCTGTGATACGAACGACGAGACGAGACTCTCGAACGAACGTGTTCTCGGTTGGCCGCTCTACGAAGCGCCGAGGTTACAGGAGCAAAGAGAAAGGAAATGAAATGAGATAGAGAAAAGTGTGGAGAAAATATACATGTACGGTCGAGCTTCAGCGTAGTTTTAACGAGCCAGAAAACGACTTACGAGCACATCGGTCAACCGATTTTTGTACAATTTTCCACACTGATACGGCATGGTGGAGCGATAGATACGTATTTTCTTGTATCGGTTGATATTCGCGTTCAAGAAGCGAATGAAACATCTATTCAATTCTTCAAGCACGTAAGAAATGTCGGATACAACGTTCAAGATGGTTTATGGAAAATAGGGGACGTACATGGGACGCTACTGTAGCCAGTTGGAACACATTTTTATAAATGTTTCTTGTAAAGCGTATTTTTCTCTGGTTACCACAGTAAAAAAATTAATTTTCTAAAGCTCCAGGATAAGGTTTCGTGCACTTATGCATAGAGTTTTACAAATTAATTTATAAAAAGCGCTCCAGTTTGTGCTGAACAGTAAGTACCCATAACGTGGTCGTTACAATTTGTTAATTAAAGGATTGCAGGCAGCAAATTCATTTGGCAATCTTTTTGCAAATTTGTCGATTAAATTGTCTTTCCTCTGTCTTGCTAATTTTTAGAAATATGTAACCGAACAGAAGTTTTATTTTCAGGTTTGAAGCTATTTCTCGCCTCCTGAACTTGAATACGAGTAGCTTATGGGGGAAATACGAGTCTAAAATTTTTCTATGCCCTATGTTTGTGTAAAACTTGACCAAAATCGGTTAAGTCCGAGTAGTGTGCCTCGTTAGCCGGTAGACTATGTGTGTTTGTATGTAATACCGAGTCGCCGGGTGGAGAGAATGTTACGCGTTAGGAGAGAGGACGCGACGAAGCGTTCTCAAACGTCACGCAGGTTACACATGAGATTATTATCGGCTACGTAGTCGCGGCCTCCTCGCGACCGTTAGTTTGTTAGCTTTTTCATATCACGTCGCCAGTTTCTCGCGATCTGCACTGCCGTCTTCGATTCGCGCGATTCCTTTCGTCGCGACTCGACGAACGTTTGTTTTCAACCGTCGACCCGCTACATTTTCTTTTTCCACGTTCGATAGAACGCAGAGACGTGGATCGATCCTTCAATTCCTCACATTTAGGTTGACTGATCACGACGATACGTTGGAACGTCTTCGAAGAGACTTTAGTATTATTTTACTCCGGTACGTAGTAATTAATATGAAAATTTCATTTTCGGAGAAGAAATTCGACGTTTCGATTGGTAAATTTACGTAAATAAGGTAAGAGGATTCGAATCCTATCCCATCGCTCTTTGTTCAGAAGTGGAATACTGCATCTTGAGTTTGCGCTTGGTTTACTGATTATGCGCTGGAAATTTTGGCATTCGTACGAGGATTTGGTAGACTAGTCAAGCACTGTTGACGGTAGGTATTATACAAATTTTGCTTTCGAAAAAGGGATTCATCTATCGCTTTGATAGTCTGATTAGTAAAGTAGTCGTAACGAAAGAGAAATCAAATTCTGGTTCAGCAATCCGATTGACTCAATCCTTGTTTAGAAGTAGGATTTGTCAAGGAACCTGTCAGTGGACAGTTGAATCAAATGATAATCATTACGATCGTAATTCGAGTCTTAATCCAGCAATCTTATACTCGTATATCGGTTCATTCGACATCGAACCTCTATATTTAGCGCCAAGTTTACTTAAAATTTGGACTTTTTGTCTGAACACGACTGATCGAATTTGTCAGGCTGTTCAAACTATAAGTCATTTTTTATATTTAAAAAAAAACCTATCGCTGAACCTGTTAGCTTAACTGCTACACCATCTAATAATCTCAAGATTCGAGCCTCCAAAACCGATTCCACTCCATAGACTTTTCTTCTGCCCTTCTCGCGACATCCTTCGAAGACGTTCCCACGTATCCCATTCGCGAAACGCCATCATTAGACACGAGAAGCATTACTCGGTATCGCTATCATTATTATCGTCGAGAAGTCTGAAGGTGCTGCGCAGGTGCGTCGAGTGCGTGCTGGAAATCGGTAAAGCCTGTGATCCTGAAACCTACTTGGCGCTCCCCAAACTAACACGTAGCAGGAATCACGTGAACGCAAAACGCTCGTACGTTCGGATAGACGCAAACATCTGCTTCAAACGAGAGATTTTCTCACATATACCTTCGTGTTTAGAGTAGAGTAGCCCCCGTTTGTTGGATAGTTTCGTGTCGTTTCGGATTCCGATCGCGGAAATTATCGAGCAAAATTATCGCGGGTCAACCGGGCAGGGCGATCGGTTCGAGACGAAAGTTGTAGCTTCGGCGAAGAGGGGAACGTCGTCGAGCACGCGTTGTTCCTCTTGATCGTCCTCCGTTCGCGTTCGAATCGAATCTGAATCGACAATTCGGTCTCGTTCCGATGTTTCTCCGTGTTCACGGCAGCCGTAAAACGTTAGCGTTTCCCGTTTTCCGGGATCGAACCGTTTGGAATCGTTTTCTCTTCCGGTCCGGAAACGTCTGTGTGTACATAGGATCGCGATAGCGCATGGTATTTTTATAAAAATTCTCTCTGGAACGACGCAACCGTAGACGCGAGGTATTATATAGCGTTCTCCGTTCTCCGCCAAGTTTTCTTTCGCCCGGATTTGTTTTGTTCTTTCTTTCCTCCCCCGATTCCTTTTTTTTTTCCCCTATATTTTAATCATCCAATCGTTTGTAACGTATCGTATACGCTTAGCAGCGTTAGTTTAATTTCTACTTTTAAAACACGGAAGCGTCGCGCACGCTTCTGACTACGGAGATGGATGCTTACCGGTGCTGTATTAAACAATTCGTGGAACGGTCGCTGTTTCCCGAGGACCCAGTTCGCCATGATTAGTATACATACGAGTAGGCTATAAAATATAATAGATCGTAGAGAGGTCATGACACCTTTCCGTGTGTATGTGTGCGTGTACGGATTTCAGTTCCCTCTGAGGCGACGATCACGCGAAGCGGAACGAAAGACGTCGCGAAATCCGATTTTGGAAAAACAACTCCGCGTCGGTACGATTAGGTTCGCTCTTGCCCTTCAGTTTGTACATAAACGTTCGTATTGTTGACACGTTCGCGACGCGTTTAAAGCCCTCGTGAGCTTTTCTTCTGCACGCGATTAAGGTAAGTGCACCGAATTTCGACAATAGTCTATCGACCCTTTCGATTTATTTCTCTAATATGACTGTTATAAAGTTGATAAAAGCATCGTGTTTACTTTAGCGAATCGTATATTCTATACTTTAAGTTTTTTGATATTCATAATATTTTAATCGTTATTTTAGATACGACATGAAATTAGGATCCTAAGAATCGAGTTTTGTCATTATTTATAATTTTGTGCTAATTTTATGAGTATGTAATATGTCATCAATTATAAATTAATTTACTATTCGAATGAACAATGCCCCCCATCAAAAGTTGTTCCACGGTCGTTGATCAAGATTAAAAGAGTACATTTCGAGATGTAGAACAAGTGAATAAATTAATGCATCGTGTTGAAAACGTGATGCACTCCTGGAATTTGTTAATTAGAATTTCAGAGAAATTATTCCAACATAAAATGCTTCTACAGCCCTCACTCCTTTCGTTGTCATATGTGAGTAAATTTTTGGAAAGCAATCATAGTGTTTCTCGTTAGACCATCGCCAGTGGTAAAACATTTGTGATTTGAGAATTTAAATATCACGTAATCTTATGATTGTAACAAAACAAAACCAGATGTCGTTTATAATCTCATAAAATTACCATCCTATACTATAATGCAGGCAAAAAGTAATAAACAACTCGAATCATTATTCAAAGGGACGATTGTAAAAAAAACTCTGTGTCGATAATTGGAACATTAACCTTCATCTCGAACAAAAAGAGCTTCTACTACTCGAGCCGGGCTTAACGCGCGCGAACGATTGATTATTCTTGTACAGAGTTTTTGGAACGCCGTGCTCGACGATTTTCTGTTCTGTATCTATCGCGTCGACGGCACACAAAGGTACACTGTCAGATAGTAAGAGAAAAAGCGTGCGAGGGAGAGAGTGCTTGGTACAAGGAAGGTGCGCGAGGAGAGAATGCGAAGATATATTATACGAGAGAAAAGAAAGCGAAACCGTAGGTGCGTAAGGTTAATACAATAATCGGTAACTTAATCCTCAAATATGTACTTATTATGAGCTTCAACAAGTATTGAATAGTATTACGTCGTAAGGTTAAGACTTAATTTTCAAGCTGCAGGAAGACGAACCGTGAGGCCAGCCCGTGTCCCAGACAGAGATGGGAAAAAGCATCGTCTAGATACAAAATATCGAATAACGAATAAAAGGCGAACATCTCCATTTGTTATTCGTTTAATACAAATTACAATCAAAATATGCTTCGCGTTGAACGAGTAAAAACTTACTCGACACTTATTCTATCGAATAAACCTTGCGTATAATCATTGCATAATTTTCATTCGTTATTCATTATCATCGGAATCGAATTCTGCCCATCTCTGGTTCAAGACTAATGCGAATCGACGATTCAGAGGTTCGTCTTCGAGCTCGTCGAATACACTTTCCTTCTTGGTTTATCGGGCAATCTTGTCGTCGACGGTACGCGATCCTCGCGCAGTTGAGATGGGCAAACTTTCTATCTAGGTACAAATTTCGAATAACGGTTAAAATATAAACAGTTTATCCGTTATTTGTTACAAAAAAAAACCTCCAATCGAAATTACATATTGAAATTTCAATATTTTACATTGAACGAATGAAAAACTTATTTCGATAACTGTTCAATGGGATAAATCTGTGTATAATGTTTTTCTTTGTAGTTTGTTATTCGAATGAAATTTTGCCCATCTCTGGCCAGCAGCGGGAAAGCTACTCGTCGTACGAGAATATTCCAGAGTAATCGACGCGACGAGCGGCTGTAGAGAAAAACGGGGATGTTAGGTAGCGAGCAACGATGAGAGAATGAGAAAAATTGTACGACTACTGAGTGTCCCGACGAAAAACGATACGTAAGAAATAGCAGTTGCCTATCTATCGTACGTCTGAAGAAAGTTATTAAAGAGAACAAAAAAGTGAAGAGCGAACGGGCGAATATTACAGAGATGAAAAGGACAAAGACACAGAGGAACATTAAGGTAACAATGATCTTTGGCCAGGAGTCTCTCGTGTAGGCGTCGATGGCCAGGACGAGGAAACGGACAACAGAGAGATCGATAAATAATTTCGTGACGATGCTAATTAAGTAATAAAGAGGATCTCAAAATGTCCACGTACTCGATTCTCGTTCTCGACGAATGCACGTTTAGCCTCTCGATGATAGAGTCGGCGTGATCACGGAAAGCAATCTAAGATGAACCTAACGTTGTTAGATATATTATTTGTAAGATTATCGGAGTACTGTATATTGCGTGAACACGATCGTAGCAGTGGGAGTGCGAAAGGAGGGAACAGGAGAATCTGGCGAGGTGAAGGAATGTTTATTCGTCGAAAATGAACGATCGAGTATTCTATGGAGAAAGAGAGATTCGTTGGAGTAACATTGGATCAGACGTTACTATGAGCATTTGCGAAACAAAACTACTCGACTCTGTCCAGTTTCTACTCACTCGTACCACATTTCTCTTAATCGGGAATTGTTCTTTCTTTTTCCCTACGATACCACTGCAAATCGTGATGCAAATAAGTCTGGAAACGGCTCGGGGACCATCGAGTTTGGGGAACTTGGATCGATCGGATCCCGCTGCGACGATCGTGCGATCGAGATAGGTTATAGCTCGATTTAGTGTACGCTGTACGAAAAGAACGTCATTACGACGACAGTTACTTAAGGTAATAAGAGAAAAGGGAGTGGAGAAACAGCGAGAAAGAGATGCCCTAAATAAAAACACTTAAACTACGATGACTTATTACTACAGATACGAGGAGAAAGAGTAGGATAGCCGATAACGACTAATTCAAATATATCATTAGGACTAGCCGACGACTGTCTTAGGTTCTCTAGATTTCTGTACGAAATCGGTTTTTATTTTCTGGTATAACGTGGGTGGGAAGGGGTGATCTACCGGAACCGACTTTTTACGTGCTTCTTATACATACTATATATATATATATATATACCTCTCTGTCACCTTTTTCGCGAAATAATTGCAACACGGCCACGCTTCTGTCCGACCTTTTCGTTTTAATTTCACGTGCCTCGTCATCTTCTACTACTTCTGCCGCCCGCCGTTTGTCTTCTTGCGTCGTTTCCCTTTTAATATCGTTTCGACGGCAATCCCCCATCGACCGTAACAGAGAAATTCCGAGAGTAAGCGAGATAGAGAGTGAGAGAAAGAAAAAGAGAGTCCTGCGTAAGATTAATCGTTTCGTATCCACGGAATTCATTTCTCATTATCACCGTTATTATTATCACTGTCGTCATTGTCATCGAGTTATATTCTCTACTTTTTGTTTTCCTCATCTTTTGTACTTTTTATTTGTATTGTGCTCTCCCTCTCGACTGCAGCGATCAAGGGTAGAATTTAGGGTCGGACGAAAGTACACCGTGAATCCGAGGTTCTTTGTTCGTTTTACGTTGGAGGAAATTTTTATCTTTAATCGACGACTTATAATTATCATTTTAGTATAACATGTAATTGTATGTACTTTATTCAAGAACTTCAAATTCGCTCGAGAACTCTTATATGGCGAACAAGTAACCGGATCAAGAAGTTAATTTTCGAGAGATAAAAGAAAATGCACCGTTGATGGATTCGATTTATTTCCGTTTCGAAAAATTACGTTCGCTGGGTTTATCGAGAATATTTTTGCGCACGGAGGAATTTTACTGTTTGCTTTCCCAATTTTTCGACGGTAATGCGCGATTTATCGAATTTGTTGCCGCAAAAATATCGATCTTCGGGATTTTATCGGTTGACCGAGAAAGGAGAAAGGAAATCGGGGAATTTATCGGTAAAATTGTTTCGGTAATACCTATCCTGGATTCACGCTGCACTTGCTCCGCTGATGAAAAATTCACACGTATCTACGCGTACGCGCGATTATCATCGTTGAACACACGACTGTAGACAATTTTTTTAGTTCGAACAACTTCGTACGGTAAGAGACCCTTTAGATATTCACCTAACACCTAAACCTAAACATCCAATCGCTATTTTTATCAAAAAAAAAAAAAAAAACATGTTAAAAATCTTTAATAGTTATCCATTGTTCACTATTGCTATAATAAAGTTTTGCTTTAATAAACGATGGATTCGTATGTGTTATTTATTTATATTCCTAAATATCCTCGAACATTTTCTTTGATCAAAAGTCTTATTTTCTTCGAGTTACGAGAAGGTATGAGCCGGAGGTAAGTGTAAATTACTTTTAGATAGTATTCTATTTTAAAAAGTATGGCAAATTTCAATTTGTGACACAAACTGTATCAAAGCCAGATTAACGTTTATTATTAGCGACTTCGCTGCGACGCACAGTATGATATTTCAGCGATCTAGCGGGACAAACGATAATTTCCGAAATGTTTCAAGCGTGTTTATGGATATTATAAATCGATAATAGAATGTCCTTTTCCTTATTCCAAAAAATAAGGTATACTTGATTATTAATAGAGTCTGAACCTCGAGCACATAGTGAGTGTTTCATCCTATGGAGACGTATTCGCCTTGCTTCAAAACAAATCAAAATTACGTTCATATCGTTATTAAACGATGAAAATTCCGACATGTGTCGTTTGATAACGTAGGCCGACAGGGAATGAACAATTGAGTTTTGAAATGATAAAACTTTTCACAAGAACCGACAGAAAAATAAAACCAATCAGTTCGAATCCCGCAGATCGTCTTTCCCGGGTGCATGCAAACGACCATTCCTTAAATTACCATGAACCAGAACCGAAGACGACGAAGAATCTTGCGCTTAACTGTCTCGAATTAATTTAGCTTCGAAAGCCACGGCAATGATTCGATTCCCGATAACAAGGTTGGGACTAACAATAAGAGAAAGCCAGTCGGAGCAACGCACTCGAGACGTACGTTTCAACCTGCTCCGCTGCTCTGCTCGGCCATTGCCCGATCAATAGAGCAACCTGAACTTCAGGCTATCCCTCGAGTTTGAATAATTACGTGCAACTACTAACTCTGGGGGAGTTATGCATCCAGTCTATAGACCGCTCTCCTTCCCAGCACCGTTACTGAACTTACGTCGTCGCGGTCGCTCTTTTACGGTTCCGTTGCTACGTCATTGTCGTTGCGACGGGTCAAGAGCTATATCAGTCACGACGTCATCGTAGAAGACCTTTGACGCGCTTTTGCTATCACCGTGTCACGTGCATCGAACATCGACTTCCGTGGCGACACGTTTGTAACTCGATAGCTTCCATCGCACGTCTCTAAACGGAAGTGCATGCACCGGTATGTCCACTTGACGGAAAGGTCATGAGAAAACGCATCTGATGCACCTTGCAAAATGTGAATATACTTGCTGATGGAAATTGGCGAAACTTTACGCTAACTCAGCTCTTTCGTCAGTCTTCGTTGGGATTGGACGATTTGCTATTCTCTTAGATCGTAATACCAACAATGATATAATATACAATAAACGTCATTTTATATAAGAAACTTTATTTCATATTTACTGAAAAATGATTTGATAGACAGATCGTTATGATTTTTCCATTTACTAGTGTTTAGATTGCAGTGGCTACGATCTGAATTTTGCTTTAAGCGGTATAGATTTATAACTTTTAAAAGAACTCCGTCTATGTTACTAATGTTTCTTTTCGTTTCGTTTATTTTACAATATTTGCCATTGGATATAGAATATAAGAAAGATTACAGAGAAAATGAAGCATGAAAATAAGATAAAATAAGGGAAAAGAAAAAGTATACAAAGAGAAGAAAAAAAAACAAGTTTGGGTACACAAAGAAAGGATGTTAGAAATTATTGGGTTGTGCTGAATGTTCGTTCCAATTTTTAAGAAAAATTCAAAGGCACAATCGAATTGCGATATATATTATATTAAATAACATAGGTAACATTCTGTTCTACAACCTTTCTACCTTTTAAAAAATGTATCCGTGTTATTTCTTTTCAAGCATCATTTTCAATCTACCAAAAATCGAACATGGACTTTCCAGACAACCCAATACACGCTGCAGAGGGCATCGCATTTAAATTGTAGGATATGA
Source organism: Hylaeus volcanicus (assembly GCF_026283585.1). Taxonomy (NCBI): domain Eukaryota; kingdom Metazoa; phylum Arthropoda; class Insecta; order Hymenoptera; family Colletidae; genus Hylaeus; species Hylaeus volcanicus. The sequence continues at coordinate 4,438,762 of NC_071976.1, read as the reverse complement.
ATCCCAAGAAAAAGTGTCAGGTTTTGTAATAACACTAAGCAACTTTACATGCCATAAATGGTTTAACGAGAGTTTTGTATAGTCAAAGTTCTTATCGATGGAAAAGATTCTGACCAAACCCTTTAAACTCGCAACAGTACACGATCTCTATCTCTCAAACAGAAGTGTAAAAGTAACGGTCGAGCCCGCCGCAATTCACAGTTGGAAAAGTGATATCGAGTGGCCAATATTTTTTTACCCCTGGTATCGTCACACAAGAGTAAGTTGGTACGCGACGGGGAAAAAAGCGAAACCCCCTTTCCAATGTGCTATGAACGCGCAACGTTATCGAGTGCTGTGATGCGATCCTCTGCCGAGGAAAATTGCCGCCCTTAATTAATTCATCGAGGCACGCTGTCGATTTTTATTAACGATCGTCGGTTCGCGTTGGATTGGACGGTTCCAGTCGTTCGGCGAGATCAAATTTTAATGACGTGGAACTCGCTTAAGCGCAGCTGCGTTTGCGTTCGATTTTTCGATGCGCCAAACGATGAACCTATCGAGCCGGTCCATTAAGATAAATGATTTCGGTGTCTGTAAATTGATTGAAGCATCGCGTGCGCGTTTGTCTTTGAATAATAGCAACAAATTTTATGTCGATATAGTGGACCGAAATATCGTGAATTGCTTTATGAGAGAAGACTATGATCACGAGGCGACAAAGCGAAACATGATTGAATTCAAATTATTTTGATAGTTCACTTAAGGTGAGAGCTATCTGTCGATGTATCAAATGAGGGGTGAATGGCTTTTTGGAATTGATATTAATCTTTTTTGTAGGCGCTTCGAGAGGTTTAACTCGTTTAAACTCTAAATCAGGGGTCGGCTAACTACAGTCGACTTTAGTCTACGACTAAATACTACTTAATATTACAGATACGTATATATCAACACTTTATCTCCCGACAGGAGTTTATAATAAGCACGTATAAGACTTCGATAACTTTCGATCGAGGGCTTAATACTGTTCTACACTCAAGTATTTAACTCTATTGTACACTATGTTCGTATAGAATTCAATTTCCACGTTACTGTACTCATACGTACAGAATTACAACTGAACATGCAAAAAATTGTAAAAAGTCAATTTTTTTTATTTCCAAATTAAGTAGATACCTAAAACGCATATTCTCCATGATAAATATGTATCATTAAAAGCATGAAATCTACTTGATATCTGACGGTTACATTTACGGCTGCTTTATCGTAAATCCCATTGCACCAGCATCTTTGTGAATATTTGAATGATTTTAAACCACATAAATGCCGATAAAATCTCTGGAACGATTCGAGCCTTTGTAACGTTGCTACGATGTGATCAAATATTATAAACTGCGACCGTTCTATTTGTAGCCGTTCGTGTACGATACGCGTGTAACGCGAATGCTGTTTAACGTTCGTTTCACGGAATCGTATATTGCCCTATCACTGACAAAATTCATCTATAATTTACGCGTTCTAAAAAGCTATATCGGGGATTGGATTCATGTTTTATTGCAATGAGTTTTCTAATCTTCTAAGTAAGACAAATGGAAATTGAATTCTATACGAACATAGTGTACAATAGAGTTAAATACTTGAGTGTAGAACAGTATTAAGCCCTCGATCGAAAGTTATCGAAGTCTTATACGTGCTTATTATAAACTCCTGTCGCGAGATAAACTGTTGATATATTGCCCTGTTTTTCTATTAAAGTATTCGATAGTTTAGAGAAGCGTGTTTACAAATTTTTCACGTTTACATTGTTTGTCATTACTCTTTAACTTCTTACATTACATTCCTTTACATGTCTGTTGGCCCCCGTTTAGGTTGGGCACCTCGGGATCGCTAAGCTCAGTACTGTAGTCACATAAAGCATAGCTACAGCCCCTTCGAATCGAATCGTACAAGCTGCTATCCCTTTCAGAATGTACTACCATATTTACGCTTTCTTACCCTACTCCCTTAAACCTCAAGACAAGCGTACAAAATATTAATTAGTTACTCATAAAGAATGTTCACGTAACGACAAACTTTAGAAAAAAATGTGATCGAGGTCGCGTGATCGCATCAATTTGGCCCACGCATGTAGAGCTTCCAGCAAAATTGAAGTTTTTTTCCAGAGCGTGCGAGCACGATCCGCGCGGCGAGGCATATAAGTAAGGGAATAACCGCAATATTTTACAGATTAACTCGAGCCAGCCATAAGATTTCGCGATTCTCATCGAGCGGAAACGACACGCGGCGTACGTCATACGATAAAGCCGGCTTAAGCGACCCGCCGCGGTTTCGGAATATCTCGCAGAATTGATTGCCCCTCCCGTATGCACGCGTTCCTGCGGTGAATCGTTTGTCTTACACCAGCCCTGTTAGAGGGGTGGGGCGTTTCTTTTTATTGACGGTACTTACCTAAACGTTGTTGGGGGATGAACCGCGGGGCTTTCTCTCTGAGTAATAGCCCTTTCGAGCAGTTGCCTCTCTTTACGATTCCGTTGGTCCGACTTGGACCGGAGCACCGCCGTGATCGCACGATCGCGCAATTCTCTCCCGGGAAAACCGTTCTCCACCGTTCGACGAGTTATGTTATCCCGATTTTATCGTGTTTGCCGCGAATTTTTCATTCGTGTTAGCGCAATCCTGCCCGTTCGTGCATCTGACGTATATTTTTATCGAATCGTTCGTTTCGGTTGGATTAATCCGACCGGCGGGGATTCCACATTTATTTTAATAACGTTGCTCGGGACGTTTGATGCCACCGAATTTATGACACGAACGTTACTGATTCGCCACTGTTGAAAACACCGAGCCGCATACGCTCCGACAGGCATTATCTCGCGTTCCGTAGAAATGTAACTTTCACTCGGGACTCAATTTGTTGTACTGCTTCGCAAGAAATTTTCAAAACTGAGGAGCTTTACGAATAAACAGTTGCTTCTAGACATCCTCTAATCCAGGATTTCCCAACCTTTTTGGCGCTACGCTCCACCCAGCTTCAATTCGATCGGCAACATTTAAAATCACGAGTTTAGAGCTAACAACGATACTGTTTTGTTAAGAATATTAAATTCGTAAGGTTTGTATGATGAAACATGCTTATAACGTTATTGCGGTAGAAAAACGGAGATTGAATTAAGCTTTCAGGATTAATGGCCACGGGTCTGCTTTCAATAATCAACGAACGCTCCGTGAAACAGATTTCAATGAAGAGCGGTCATTCGGTTACCATGCTCATTCACGCAACGATTCTTTATTCTCGCTCGGGGTGGCGCGTTCTCAATTTCCTATCCATTAGTAAATCGTCCTGTTCGTCAGCTGGCATTTATCTTTCAATTCCGTTTCGGAATATAATTCACTCGTTAAAGCTGCGCCTGGCGTTCAAGATGGCCTCTATCCGCACGGCTTTCAGTCGGATGATAACCGCCTGCCACAGCTTGGACCGAGAAAACAATGAAAATAAGGATACGTCCGACGAGTGTGTCTCGCTAATTAAATTTCCGTTTTCTAGTTGTCTGCGTCTCGTCCTGTCCTCCTGTCGCTTATTTTTTCTAATTGCACGTATTTCCCTTTTCATTTGCCCGTGCTTTTTTCGTCGCTGTCCTCGTTTTTCCGTTTTTAATCCTATTCATTTGAAAATTCAATCTTTCTCATATTCTTTCGCGGAGTGATGATTTCTTGATAGAATATCCCTTAACAGTTGAAATAAAAAGAAATTAACACAGGAAAAGGAATAAAATTATCATAGATTACTCCTCTTTTTTCCTCTTGCTTTGATCTGTAGAACTACTTCTTAAATATATTATTAAAAAATATATTAAAAATAAATCATCACCGTATAGACCTAAAATCACACAACTTCCTCGTTAGAAATTGAAAGTTACCAAAAACACTTTCGTCTATACATTTCATAGTTAGTCTGAAAGCGCTGTGTCTATAGCGTCACTCATCCATCGGCGTTGCTAGTACCAGCGATTCCTCCTGAGCTTCTTCCTGCATTCTGCTGGGGATGGGATGAATTTATAATGTCGCTCTCGAGCGGCGTGGATCGGGGCGTTAAAGTTAACGGCTTCCAATATCCGACGTATACGACTATACTGCACTCAACAGCCTGATAATGCTTTACTTGCATTATGGAAAACAGTTCGTTAAAACCGTATTATCCGCTCCGTTGAGCGACGACGCTGGCCAGAGGCTCAGCTGTGCGCCCGGAGTCCCTCGGCTGCGATACATCGCTCTACGTTGTTATGCGACAAGTCGCCAGTTGCTGGGGTATTCCTGGACGAAATTTTGATTGCCGTGATATCATTCATAATAAAGAAAAGGATTGGAGGAAGGTGAAGAGAGCGGACGGAATTAGCTGTTGCAATTTTAGTCTGAAATCTGCATCATTGTTAAGTGACATAAGCTAATGTAATGAAGCAAAAGCTTCGGGAAGATTCATGTGCTAATTTTATTCGCAAGCTTCCAGATAGGAGCGTGTAATTGAAGTTAATTAAATTCGACACAGTAATAGGTTAGTATCGCAGTACATGTTGATCCAACTTATATTTAATTATTCTATGTACATAATTATTAAACATATTTTTTTGTGACACTGATGATGAGTTCAGGGGTGTCGAAAACATTCGATACTTATATACGTATATAGATAATTCCTATTCGATAAAATACCAACCATATCGAATTTTTTCGAAATGAATTTTCAAGCATTGCCTACATTCTTAAGTCTGTCTTCGCGAACTTGACGTGCTTGGTTATAAGTAGGTCAAAACTGACTTGTATCTTTAATAACATTCATCGTATTAACGTGTTTCTATGAAAAGAAACTATTGTTGGTTTCTCTTTCGATTAACAGTCGTTTTTGTGGTGTAAAATATTAGCAAATTCAGTCGCTACGTGCAACTGTGAAGATTAGTCCAATCTAATTACGAATATAGGTTATGCCGTATTTGGACGAGATGAGTAAACGTTTGATCACAGACCAACCGTGAAATGTGTCAAGAGAGTCGTTTATATGAATAATTTTACACTTAAATGACTATCGTAATTTTCCTCGCGGATGAACTTGGACAAGCATGCATCTATCAATATTAAGCGTAGAACTTCAATTAATAAATCTAAGGTATTATGAAATTTGGCAATCATGTTGAAAGAAATACGATTTATGTATCTACATATGTATATCGGACCTTCAAATTAAATATGTTATTAGGATATGGATTGAAGTAATTTCATGTAGCAGATAATATACAAAGTATCTCTTCTTAATACTGTTTATACTATCTTTTAAATTCATTTGTATATCTATTGGGACCCACTGGTCCCCCGACAGCTCGGCAAAATCAGGATTGCTAAACCCGTACTATAGCTGCGTACACGCATGCTACAGCCCCTGAGAGCTTAACACAGGTCAGCATGTAGAGATTTCTCAGTTCCGAACTCCGTCTAAACGCGAGGAGGAGAGTATAAAACTGTCGTTGGAGTGTCGCGGGAACATATATTCACCTAATCCGTGGAAGAGGCTGCGAATTCGAGTAGGCATTGTTCCGGCGCGCTGCCTTATCACCGTTCTCCAATTCCCTTTCGAAGTGTCCCCTGCACCTCGAAGGAATCCCTGGCGTTCTCAAGGCTCCAACCGGAGCCAACTCGATCTTCGGCCGTGTCGTGTATCCACGCCCACCGGCTGCACCGAGTCGATGGCCATTGTACTTTAAACAAAGCGGCCGGCGCGAATTGTACGGGATTTAATGAAAGAAGAATCGGCCCACCCTTCTATCCGTCCGACAGAATGGCGGCCACTGTCGGCTGCCTTTAACCGACACCGATTTCTGAATTATCGTGGTGACTCGCCAACCGGCCCAAGAACCGTGGAATTCGTTAAACGAACTGTGAATCGACGTCAGAGAATTTTTTCATAAGCCTGGAAGGGCTAAGGGACTCGTCTCATTCCCCGAGCGCTTGTCTTTATTCGAAAGCCACCCCTGGGTTAATAAATGGATACCGTGAGATTTTCTCTGGGTTTGATGATGATCTATGCGTATCGAAAAATGCCGGAAAGAATTCTCAGGAGTGGGAGACTGCGGAATTATGAATAAATTGGGATATCGCAATTAGTGGTGGGATTCGAACGGACTCGAGGCAACGTCAAGTAGGGAAACTGGAGAAATCTCGCGACGATTCGGAAAATTGTTGCGATAGAATGTTTTGCAAATTCTGAAGTGTGTGGAACATTGAATGTCTTGATTTATTGAAGATCGATAGACTAATCCAAAATAAAATAAAAAATGTTCACAATGTACCATAGTGGTACCACAAGAAACTGATAATGCTATCGAAACTTCAAATCTTTTCAACATTGTTAAGGGTTTCAAAACCTTTGAAACGTTTAAAATAATGAATGTTTTCAAAGTATACAAAACTATTCGTGTTTTTAAAGGAATAGAAACCATCCACAATATTCGATCTTGTTTAATTACTTTTAAAAATATTTACTTGAAAGACTTTCAAGTCTATTCTAGTCTCGATACTGTCTAATTCCTTTTTAATACTCTACATTATTATCTTGCTTGAAAATGTTCAACTATGACGATTATATTAATTTTACACAGTACACTACACCCTGATACATCGAAGAAGATACACGAAGAACCGTAGCGCGACTCCAAGGTCCGTCGACGAAAATGAAAAAAAGTAGCAAGACCGTAAAGCGGAAAACTTAAGCGCGACCGCAACAATGTGATTACCTCGCAAACTTTTTACTTTGCGCGAGAATAACTGCAGCGGCGTCATTCAGCTTGACGAAGTTTACGAGCGGGCGTTCCTCGTTGCACCGAACGGTGTCCGTCGAAAAATTCTCGCGAAACGCCCTGGCAAATGCTTCGTTGGGAAAAGTTGTCCACGTCCCACTGTATACCAGCCGGCGCTTTAGTTTCGCGCTTCCGGTAAAAGCTCGTTCTCCCAAAAGTTTACGCAGTCCTTTGCGCGGGGCTGGCGAGAGGAAGATGGGACTAAGGGGACCACTGCGCAGCAATTCGTCTACGCGTAAAGGATTAATTCCGACGGCCATCTTGTTAAGAATTCAGAGGGAACCTTAACAGATTTAGATGTAGGATTACGGACATTTGCACCAATAAGTTACCGAACTGTAAAGAAACCTTCGTATTTCACTCGGAGCATGGAATTCTTAGAGTTCTTCGCACCACTCGATAGCAATCGATATAAAGTATGAAACTTCAAATAATCGATTTAAGGTATTGTGAATTTTTTGAAAGCTGTGTGTTCGAGATACTTATCGAGGCCGACCAGCGGCGAGTATTCCCGAGGACAGCCGAAGAAAAAGTAACTTCCGCGCGAGGCGATGAAATCGTTGCGTAATTACTCCGCGGTCTCTCTAGTTCGATTACTGCGCGAACGAAAGCACTAAGCTTAGATCGACATCGAAAATGAGATCTCTAATTTGAGATTGAAAAATCAGGTCACCTTTGCCTCAACGACAATCATTTTATTGACACTTCGAGTTTCAAAGAAATTAAATCTAAAGGAAACCTAGTGGTGACCGGGAGTCACCTCTCGAAGACAAAGGGTTAATATCTCCTCAACGAAGCCTCGGACAACATTTTCGCTAAGGAAAAAGTTGTTTCGAATCATCTCCCAAATTAAATCTAAAGGAAACCTAGTGGTGACCGAGAGTCACCTCTCGAAGGCAAAGGGTTAATATCTCCTCAACGAAGCCTCGGACAACATTTTCGCTAAGGAAAAAGTTGTTTCGAATCGTCTCCCAAACCGCCCCTTTCAATGTCCTCCACCCTCTGTGTCTAATCTCAATAGTTACAACATCCGTCGAAAAATTCTCATAAAATTCGCCAGCAAGTGCATAGTCGGGAAAAGTTGTACCTCTGTACAAACCGGCGACGCTTTAGTCTCGCGCGTCTGGAAAAAGCTCGTCCGTCGAAAAGTTTACGCAGTTCTCTGCGCGGCACCGGCGAGAGGAAGAAGGTAGGGACAAAGGGATCTCCGCGCGGCGATTTGCAACGCCTGAGAGCGACGATGGTCGCAGAAGGGCGAGACGAGGATGAGGGTGGCTTAACGATGCCGGAGGAAAGAGGATGGATAAGGGGGGAAACGAGTTGAACTTTTTGACGACTGCTAGCAGCGAGCGGCGAGATAAACGTCGCGCCGTTTACGAGTGCCGGCAGTGACAGTAGATAGTGGCGGGCCTGGGTCAGCCGTTCCGACAGTGGTGTAACGACTTGTTTTGTCAGCCGCCAGCCCGAATGGCACAAATCACTCGTGTGACAGCGGAATCAAGAGGGGGAAGGTGGCCGAAACGATCGAACGAGTCTATCACGGAAATCGCTGCGACGGCCGTTCCAAGTGTTTGAGGAGGAGGGAAGGCAATGCTGGAGCGACCAGTGAAGATTTCCACGACGAAGCGCGACCGGAAGCTGGGGATAAATATCGAGCGATGTAGAGACGCATAGGATGTAAAATACAGGGGAGTAGCCCAGGCCACATTTCGTTGGACGATCAACCTAGTGATTCGGTATCTGTACCATTCTTATCTAAGAATGGCGCAACGAATGTGTTTAAAATAAGTTAGTCGGCCTTGTTTTTCGCATTTCTTATCCAAGCCGAAAGATCCTGCAGAAAGTTTGGATTGGGACAAGAATGTGTCGGACGGACGAGCTCATTCTAGACGAGTTGGTAATCCGGTACCAACGGCCATAGATAACCCCTTTCCGCTCAAGAGGTTTAGTAAGAAAAGTAATCAGAGCATCCGATACAGCAGAATTAGTTGACTATTGTCTCGGTTTGAATTTAGAAGAAGAATATACTGTAAGAACACGTATTACAATTTTATTTATAATCCCTTAGCTAGGCCTAACAATAACAATTAAGAATAAAATTTTATAGTTGGATATTTGAAGGGAATCTAGATTTCAGGTTGTTTTTCAGTTATCGTTAATGAAAATTGAAAAGTTATATTTTATCAACAAAATATATTACACGTGCTTGTAATTCACATTTTATTAATATTGTTAATATCTTTAATTTTATTATGAAGACAAATCTTCGAATTTCATATTTTATGTTCAGCCGTATCTACGAAAGCAGTCTTCTGTGTATACGTACCTTGGGCTTATTAGGTCAAGTGTCACACTATCCGCTGGTTTCACGTCTTCTACCATTTTTTGCCTTTTGGAACATACTACACAATTCCTGTTAGCACCCTTGTGCATTACGTGGAGTTCCTCGTCTAACCTAGTTTCGGAATCAGAGATCGAAGGCCTCGCTCGTTCCGCGACAAAAGTGCTTATTAATTGATGAACCAAAAGTATTAATGAAATAAAATAAATACTTCGTTATTTTTAGTTTTCCTTATCTTCAAATCGTGGAAATTAGCTTCCTGAATAATTAGAAATACGAAATTTTAAACGTATTATAATTTTCTTTTATCAATTGTACTAAATAAGGAATTACCTGTTTTCATTTACTGATAAAATTCTATTGCTTCTAGCTCGATAAAACTAATTTACATTCGTTAGTGAGTACATGCCAACTTTCAGTAAAATATCTAATAAAATTCTGATGCACGAGAGTAGATAATTTTGAGAGCTCCGATACCCAAAGGAATCAATTAACTCCATGGAGCTTCGCGCGATAGCTTTACAGAATTGCACCGGGCATTGTCAAACACTTTTCTAGGGGCAACCACAATGTGGTAGAGTGGCGTCGATTATATTCAACAATGTATAGAAAATTGAAAGCTAATAGCGTTGAGAATTAAAGGCACCCTCGAAGCTCGTTACAACGTAACACCAGGGATCAATAAAACCATTTTAAGCGGATTCCGCGTTTAACGAATAAACGAACCTTGGTTACCGTCCGAAAAAGTAAAATAATAATTCAGCCGTTGCTTGCATGCTGATAATGATTATTAAATTTCTAAATGAAAGAGAGGCGACACGCTAATACTTGATGTGCATTTAGTATTTCATTTGTGATATGTGCACAAGTGACCCTGAAGATGTTTCTCCCTCCCCTTATGTAATTTGCAAATCTTCAATGTGATGATTTCAGGCACGAAGTTTCTAGAGTTAAATTATTTTGTAATTGATTCTAGACGAAAATGTACACATCGATCAGATTCAATTTCACAGAGTTCTCAAATTTCGTATGCTTTTGCACGAGACGAGACGATTACGATATTCTGTATGTTATGCTTTAACCTCTTTTGTATTTCTGGCAAAACAAAATTTATCAGATACCTTATGATGTTTCGATTTCTCTAAATCTAACAATATGTGAATTTTAAAAAATTGCGATATATATATAGATATATATAGAATACATAGTATTATACACGGGTAAAACCGCGGGACTTGGCTAGTTGTAAAATATTTTGATTTGATTTCCTACGCCATTTCAACAGGAAACTTCAGAGAAACATGGATTTCTCATAAAGTTGAGCTGCAAGAAATTGATTCCCCGTAATAACTAATAAACTTTTATGTCCTCTCAGAGTGAACATCGGAGTGATATACCTGGAATTACAATGTCCCCTCAGAGAGGACAACGGAGAGCAAAGGGCTAATATTCCTCCATAATATTAAAAGGTAATTTTGAAATCCACAGAGACTACAATCCGGAGGAGGTTGTAATAGCGGTCTACGAATGAGGATTGCGTAAAGCAAGAAATCGAGGCGCACCTCTCCACGTCAGCCACTAAATACTTCTGGTCCGCAAGAAAAACCCGAGTTTCCTCTGTGGAAACTTCGGCTGGCGTGCACGAAGGGTTAATCGTCCGAGTCCGTAGAAATTTCTCGAGCGGCCGCGCGGTTCCACGAGAAAGAAAGCAGACCAGCGGGAAGCGGACAGGAACCGGATGCCGCGGCGGAGCGACGAAGTTTCAGGCTTTCGCAGCCTTCCACGCGGAAACGTTCTCTGATCTATCGCTACTTTAAACCAAAGGGAAAGCTGCGGCGATCCCGTGGAACGCGGCGGTTCCAAACGAGGGGAAATCGAACTTTTCCAATTGATTCGACTTAAACCGCCGCCGGTAGAAATCGTTCGATTCGTGCAGCCTTTCCCCCCTCTCTTTCTCTTACTTGTCCTTACCCCCCTTCTCTGACCGAAACTTTTGGCTCCCTTCGTTCTTCTCTTCTGCCGTCATCGCCTCGTCGCGACGTTCGACCTCGCCTCGATCTCTCGACTCGACCGTGCCTCGAAGACCCCACGGCGAAATATCGCAAGAACTTTACCGAAGCCGAGTTCGCGTGCAGCTTCTTTGCTTTTGAGGCGTGCTCTAACCAATGTTTAGACCTTCCGACTTTTCAACACGTTTAAAGCGCGCAAGTGGTAGTTACAAAGTTCGTTTATACGGACTTGATTGCGTTTGTGCATGGTCGTGGCTCGATTGAAACCGTCGTACAGGGGTTAATTTGATTTACTTAGCTGGGAGAAATTGAACCGTACAATTACTAGAAATTAGAGACGTCTGTGTGAGTAATTTTCAGAACGGAAATTTTCAAGTCACTGAATTTAGTAAAATTATGTATGTTCACGATGAAGGGTCTTGGAATTAGACGTCGTAATACGTGTACATAAGTACTAGTGCTTAGAACATATTTTATACAAAATGTGAGCTGAAATAAATAAATAAAAGTAATATAACATCGTCATAAATATAATATAAAAAGTTGCGAAAATAAATTTATAAATGTGTAACAAGAATTCTTACAGAAATACAAAATTTTAAAAAGATATGAAATTAACTGATACCCTTTGTTTCGTTCATTTCGTGGATTCAGAGAAACGATACAAAATCCATTATTCAACGAAACAGGCAGCTTAAATTGCACTACGAGATATATTCTGATGATACAAGTAGTGTTGATCAACCATTGATCGTACAAGAGTAAAATCGTCTTCTCCAGACAAGTGAAATAGAATCGTTTTTCTAAACAAGTACAATAAAATCGGTTTCCCTAAAGAAGTAGATACTTTCATCCTCCTGCAAGTGATTAGAACGGTATCACTTCATCTACACTTGTTGAATGAAACAGTAACTCTCTAAATAAGTAGGACAGAATCGTCTTATCCAGACTAGAATCATCATATTCCAGACAAATAGCCCAGAATCGTCATCCCACAGAGAAGTATACAAACGTCATCGCTAGAGTACAACATTTCATGCAAAATGCGAATGGTAGAGTCACCCATAGTAGAACACGTGAAGTAAGAACGTGCCTGGTCATACAAGTAGAACATGGTCTGTACGTGGCCAGACAACCGGGATGCAATTCGTGTCTGGTTGTAAATCTAGGCTGGCATTTACTCATGGGCATGAGACGTGCTTAGACACTACACACCAGACATTCTTCCTCTACCACTTACCGTTGTTTGTAAACTGCATCTTCTATGTCACTGGTATATCCTCCGCGTGTAATAACGCGATAGAAATAGCGTTAAACATGTTCACGACCATGTAAATCTCCATTGCGAATTCTTCACACTTTTCATCAAAAACTTTCCTAGCTCCAAGACAAATATAAATCATATTCGAAGGCCAAAGCAAGTATTCCCTTCTCGCAGAGACACAGACGTTCTGCGACTTCGGAACCCCAAATTAAATTCCGAGTACGCGAGACTCGTTTCGGCGTTCTCTCGTTCACTTCGCTGCCCCGTAGCCAGCTTTACACGCGCGTCGGTGGTAGTTTCATAGTTTTTAAAAGTCTTCCTGGAAATCATCCCGAAGTTCGCTGGAATGTTTTCAATCGCGGGACAATACCGGATGGAAAACTAATTTCGAAAGTACGCGGATGAGAAAAAGGAGGCCAGAAACGATCCGAAAGAGAGATTCGTAACGCGAGGGTCGAAACAGAGGAACCGCGATGCACGCTAACGTTTGCACGTACAACACGCGCTCCTGTGTCTAGAGAGATTGTCAGGCCAATAATGCGTTTCTCGCGGAAAAATCCAGCAAAGAGTACGTTCGGTCCAGAGATTTAGTCATTTAAAATGCATAGAGTTCATAACTTATTCCCAGACGACTGCCTCACTTCGCGGTAGGTATAGGAGCCTTACTCTGCCCCCTCGCCCTCTTTCGTGCTTCAGGAAACCTCACTCGTAACGTGTTTTCATGCTCGTGGCTCTTATGTTGTTCCGCTACTCCCATTTTGACATTTTACGTTGCTAGAAACGGGTCTGCCGTTGGTTCTTGCGACGATGGAACGCGATACCGAAGTCCCACCGTGGAACTCTCCAAACGGAATGTTGAATGTTTCGCATCATAATGGCGACTGCTCCCTCGAAAATATTTGCTCGTAAGATTTACTCATCGAAACATTCGACCGTTTAAATTCACGAACTTGTTAGTTTCGAAAGGACGTAGGCGATTTGCAATCGTCGCTGCGCACAAAGAATGTACAAAGGGAAAATCCGCATGACAAATACGTCGCTCTTCGGATTTCCCAACTCGACACACCATGTCAAGATATATCTACGCAAATCAATTCCGGTTCATCTCACTCACCACCCGCTTGCACAAGTTACACATCCTCGATATTACAGGCCGACATTGCTCAAGTATTACGGTACAAATTGGCTTATACGTGGTTACGACTGCACATGTTTCTAAATATAGAGACGCGACAGAATATTTGGCAATTACGTAATCCCAGCAGCCACTAATTTATCAGTCAAGATGATTCGAACAAACGCGATGGTACGTTCTATGAATACGTTTGACTGCGACTACTCCTAAAGCATAGTTTCCTCGAAAGGGGGATTATAACTGCGCATTGGAAACGTTACTAAGTAATCCTTTTCGATCGCATTCAGCTATCGATGTTGCGCCAGAAAGGTTCTCTAACGCGATTACGTGCTACGGTTAATAACACTTCGAGCAACATTTTCAACGAATTAGCACTTGCGGAGCGGACAAAGGGACAATTTCAGTGCGTTAAAAGCGATACAGCGTTATCTTCCCTAACCAATAGCAGGTACATGCGGACGATAAAACGGAATATCGATCGGTGACGCGTGTCGTTAATAATTGACGTCTCCCTTAAAGGCCGCTCACGGTGAAAGCTAACGCTTTTACTTTCCACTCGAATTTTATCAAAGGTGTCGCTTGATCGTCCGGCTAACGTGTCGACGATTCGTAGCTTTTACCAACGGCTCCGTTTTCCTTTTTCTTTTTTCTAAGCTGCGCGAAAGCTAAAGAAGTAAATGAACAACGGACGACGGAGCTCCAACGGAGCGCGACAGCAGGGTTCGCGGACAAATGCGAAAAGCATGGCCGTGTAACAAGGGAAATGCGAGGAACTACGGTCCGAGACAAAATGATACCCCATTCTACGTTTTTGTTTAGATCCACGCGGGAAGCTTTCGAACCAGAAAATTCTGATTTATACATGCGCGTAATAAAATATGGAATTCAAATATCGAAGTTGTAGTTCGATAGAAAATAAATTATTTCAAGGCACTCTTAAAATATTTCTATACATTTTATACAAGGCTTTTGAACTGTTTTCAATTTATTGTCAAATGAATGGACCACGACAGTTGAGGATCATTGGGCTCCTTTGCTTTCACGCGCGAATACACCGCTCATCCCTGTCTTTTTGTCAAGACCATGTAGCGGGTAAAGGGTGAAGAAGCGACGTACGACAGAGTTCCGTAGCCGATGTTTAACGAGCGTGCCGGCAGAGTTCGCGGACAAATGCGAAAACCCCAGCTCTGTAACAAGTGAAACGCGAGGAACTATAAAAACCGGTTAAAACGCCGAGCCGAGCGAAACCTGACGCGGGAACACCAGTGAATTATTGCACGCCACTGAGATTTTATATTTCTCTTGCTCTCCAACCCCGTAGCACGCCTTTCGCGCCCCCGCATAATGGTTTAATTGGACTCCAACACACGGGTCTAACAATTAACCGCACACGTGGGAGGCCCCGCTCCCTTGAACGCGCACCGTCGCTGCTAAATGTCACCATAAAGCCGAATTATATTCGGATTAAGCACGGCAAAAATATATTTGCCCCCTGACAGCAGCTGCGCTTTTCGCTCGAGGGTCTCCGTTTCCATTCTTAATCCGTACTGATCGCGCTATCGATGTGCGAGAGATATCCATTCCAGAAAAATGGTTTCTCCTATTCTTCACTTAAGAGAATTCTTTCCTGTTAATAGCGATAAAAATCGAATCGATCTGTTTTGCACTTGCTCAACCCTTTAATTTGAGAAGAAACAAACTATGATCTATTACAAAGATGTTTGGCTTGGAAGGGAACATACTATCATAGACAAAAGAATTATTGTCTACCGATGAAGTCAAATTCAAA
The DNA here is from genome assembly GCF_026283585.1 of Hylaeus volcanicus. Taxonomy (NCBI): domain Eukaryota; kingdom Metazoa; phylum Arthropoda; class Insecta; order Hymenoptera; family Colletidae; genus Hylaeus; species Hylaeus volcanicus. Next base: position 4,423,403 of record NC_071976.1, on the reverse strand, counting down.
CATGTAGGACATGTGAACCTCCGGATAATCTTCTAGGAAGTTATTCTTAGTGTGAGTGACAGGATTTGAAAAGGCATAGATCAAAAGCGGTTTATTAACACTTTGCCATGACAATCGATACTTTGTAGGTAACAAATAGATATTGCTGAGATAGTATTGTATACTTCCATCGTTGTATAAAATATGAAATATTCAATAAATATTAATGTGCAAAATTGTCATGAAAAAAAAAAAACTTACTAAATGTAATTACATGTTCCACCGCTGCCGGTCGGTAAAGTGTTAAGTGCCCGGAATAATGAATTGACGTTTTTCGCAATCAGAGCTGTTTATACTGTTAATTGCCGGATAGTTGCATCGCATGTGAGGAAGCGTTATTTTTAAGCTTCCTCGTATGATTGCCTTATCTATTCTGACCGCGGAATGACAATTTGATTGTGCATATCGAGTAGACATAACATCATCTCGCATATTTTAAAAGGAATTACCTTCGTAAGGCTTTTGTCTCTCCTTTTTTTTTTTACAATACTGCAAGCTTGATGGCCTTGAACTTAAGTAAGTATCATCTACTACTCATCTATTATGGATGAGTTAGATTAGGATTATACATTCAAGGTTTTTCGTCGATTTCATCCAAAGTGGATGTTGGTTGATTTTTACATGTTTTGGAATATCGCACGGTTTGTTCCGCATCAGTATTTCGGTCGTTACTACTTCGCTTACAGCAGCAGGTACAACACTTGCAACAACACTTACAACAACACTTACAACATTTTGATATTTTGCATAATTTAAAAAGAATATAATAAAACAAACTTAGAATTCCTATTACCACTTCTGATACGTCTAAAGTTGACCAGTCATTGTCCGATTGCGTAGTGGCTTCAACATGCATTAAGATTTCCGATGCCTCCTCAGTTATTTCTGATAAACTTTTTGAATGCGAGCTGAAGTGTTCTGGTGAAATAATTGATTCATAAAATTCTGGAATTTTTGCGTATGCTAATGAAGTATCATCGAGCTCTTGAACTGTTACGTTTGTCATTCCCAAAGGAACTGTATGCATTGTGATGTCTGATTTTAATTTTGTTGGCAACAATGTAGTCGAATGCATATTCCCTACACAATCTGGTGCAATTGAAATTATGTTAATTCCTTCAATAATTTTCGTTTCATTTCGTAAATTTTTACAAGTAATATTCAAACTTTCCGGTTTATGGGTTATGGAAATCCAAGTCTGTTTCGAATATAATTCTACCCAAATCGGGTTGAAGATTTTCGCAACTGTTTTCGGACAATTATTTTCTTCTGGTAATTGGTGAATAGCGCGTGATATACATGGATCTTGATATGTGGTAGCTAACATTGAAGTATCGAGCTCGCAAAGTCTAATCTTATCAGTAATTACGCAATTATTTATATGCGACATTTTGATTGGGTTATAATGCTTGGTAGAGTTATCTAATAATATAAAACGTTCAGTGATGGACACAAAATACATTAGTTTGTCTTCGATAAGAGGAACTGGAACAAGTTGGTAGAGTGAGTAAATTTCAGATTCCAAGATCGGAATTAAAAGTTCAAAGCAAAGTTTTGTCCCTTGAAGCGCAAAAATGTTAATCTTTATAATTTGTTGATAGTGGGAGACTTTATCTTTTTCCGCAGGATAAAACATTTGTTCTGGACCGAGTTTTGATTGCATTACTTTTAAAATAGTCAGAAGACTTACTTGATCAAACATAGCGGGATTTAGTTTACCTTGTATTCCATTAGTGATTAGACTTTCAAGTTTTACTACAAGCTGTGTGTACTCGGTTACGATTTCAGATAACGTTAGTAACATACTTAATTTGTGCAGTTCCTGAATATTATTTTCTATGATTTGGTTAAATAGTTTAGTTGTAGTTTGAATTTTATCTTTGTAATTTGTTAAATCTTTAAATAATCCTCGTGCAATAGTAGTCCCTTTATCCTTATATATTGCAAGTGTCTTATTATTAGCATAAAGATTGTCTATTTCTGAATTATAATATTCGGCATCTTTTGAACTGAGGGTTCCGAAGATGATATTTGCTACATTTTCAATAGGATTCAACGAACCACTTCCTTGTGTAGTTTCATTGAATATACGTATACTATTAAGTAGGCGACTTTTATCTTTCATTGCTCTAAAGAATCTGTTGAGTAAAGCTCTAAGAGTGCCGTCATATACCTGGTGTGGGGTTTCACGAAACGTTCTAACAGTCGTCTTGAAACAATTAATGATAGTGTCTTCTATGGCATCCAGATCGATTAAGTCATAGTTATACAAAATTTTCCATTGGCGATGGTATACCCTGGTGAGGCCCATGTTGTCAAAATATAAGTTTGGTACATCTTCAATTTCAGTAACTGTTAATATTGGGACCTCGGAAGCTTGGCTCCACGAAAGCAATATTATGAACAATCTGTAACGGAATATAAATTGTCAAAGTCAAAACTGTAGAAATACGAATTTTCATGAAAGTCCGCAGTCTAATAATTACGGACAATTTACGACAGAGCAAAGTAAAATGAATTGTCATCAGTCTGGATAATTCAAACACTAGGAAAACGACATTTCATATGCACTAACGCGATAGAAAACATTCACTTACCCGATTATCCAAATCATAGTCTTCTTCAGAAATCGTTTTCGAATTGTTGTAGTACCGTTGACCTCCGTCTTCATGCCAAATTGTTGTCTATCCCGCCGCTGCCATTACAAAATGTGTCATGTTATGTCGTTCTGGAATTTTGCTTGCAGGAAACAAATGATACCTCCTACTATAATAAGTTTTTTTTCCTTAGAGCGACACAAAGAATTAAATATGCCGAGGATACCAATGTTTATACCTCGAGCGCGGTTTACTGAATGTCCAGGACAAAGAAGATGGCGGTCTTTATCTTCCTTCACAAATGAAACTGTCGGACTGCCAGACAGTCGCACCGGATGCAAATAAACGTTATTTTTAAGCTTCCTCAAACGAGTGTTTTATCAATGCTAACTGCGAGATGACATCTCGACAGCGAATACCAAACAGACATAACAATACATTCATAGCAGTTTAATTTTGTCATGATTGGATTGACCCATAAGTCCTGGCGTTTCTTTTCCTAATTTAAAATGTCGCGTTAAAAATAAAATTTCTGTGTGTAACGTTATACGTCATTTTAAAGAGAATTGTTTGCTCTAGAAGATAGTGTATCTCATTTGTTCGTTCGAATTAATTTTTGTTAAGTTTCAGATCTTGGCATTGAAAGAGACAAGGGGAACTGGTTGGGAAAGGAGATAATCTTCTTTTTAGCTTTCGTCGTGTTTAAAAGTATGGCTAGCAACTTGATGCTTTTCAAAGTGGATAGGTGTAGTCTCGTTGCTGAAGGAGATAAAAAGAGCTGTACAAAAAAGGAAACAAAGAACTTGTTTCTTTTATGAAAACGCGAAACGCTTGAGGTTACTTTATTCGTGGGATACTTTTTCTGGAGGAAAGTGGTTCATATCGTATACAGTTTACTCAACATATATGAGTACATATTAAGATGCACAACAAACTTAAGAAAGTACAAAAGAAGAGTACATATTACATCTTTTATTTGCAATATACTTTATTTTACTTATAATATACGTTTCCCCTAATTATTATACATTGTCTGCCAATTTCCGAAAAAATGTGCATTCAGCACAATTTTTTAACAATTCTAGACAACAGAACAGTTAGGCATTTCTCGACATTTTCGTTACCGTTCGCCGTTTGCACATGCGAATACATTTCTCCAGTAGTAGCTGATCAAACGCACGCGCGAAGTGGTTTTTGCGTGTGCCCTGGTAATAATTACACGAAACGAGGGAACTATTAGTACTGCGCTGAGCTTGTTCATACTGTAGAAGTGGTATTAAGAAATTACTAGAACGTGAAATTGAATTATTTGAGTTACTTCGCACGTAATACGTTTACATTGTCGACAGAACAAAACTGAGGTATAAAGTTTCCGTTCCACTGAGAGGAAAGTTATAATTATTATCTAAGGATAACAAAATTTTCACTTGGTAGCGAATTCAACAAACTGACACGGATTCAAGATGTTCAAGTTGTATATTATATTGTTTATTGAATATAATAACCGTATAGTTACTACTATAATGTCTGGCCTAGATAATTCCAATAGCAATCGTTACGATGCCTTTTTCCTTCGATAGTGGTTATGTTGAAACATATTAGGCATAAATTTATTCTACGTAACCACTATAAAAATTTGCTAAACTTACGACGCTCCCTTATAGGAGACATCCGAGTTCAAAGGGTTAAATTGCTTTTTATCTTCGTGATACATGCACCGAAATATTGCCCACGCTTTAAAGACTTATCCATACTAATGACACCCACTCTCGAGCCAGAAAATGAAGTTTGCCCAGACGCGTTACGTCTCGTCATTGAAAACGCGTTTGACTTATCCCTTTCGAGGGTTCCCCGGGACGCGAGTTAAATATTGATGAACTCGAAGGACTAAGTATTTCGAGGTGGAGAGCAGTTCTGCAAAGATTTCTCTACGTTTTCGCGCTTACTGCTTGCCGAGACACGTCGCCAAGGATATCCAACAAGGACAACTCAGAAGGAGGATAACGCCTTACAGGGGGCGAATAGCAGCTTCCAGCAACAGCTCGACGAATGATTTAATAATGTGTAGAGCATTAGTCGACCCGAGTAACGTAAGCGGAGATAATCCTTTTAACCAGTTGTCTAGGAATCCCTTTAACCCTGAAACCTGGGCGACAACTAATTCCGCCAGATATTGCGGGGTAACAGGGACTTGTATAAAGGGCCATTAGCGCCCTGTGTCATACGCAACGTTCATATGTTATATAGTTCCGCGTCTACAGCTGTATTATCATGTAAGATGCTTACACTTGTACGCATGATTGAATGAAGTAGCATTTAATAAATAACGTAACTAAATTATGCGCTTTTACCATTTTGGAGGTCTGCGTGCTTTTAGAAATAAAAGAAAATTAAATGTAGAAACATAATATATATATATATAATTAACCCTTTGGGAGGACATCTTAATCCATGCAAACTTTTTCTATGTTTAAGAAAAGTGGCAAAGAATATCTGAATATGAAAGTAAGATGTATGAACATTCTTCGTATGAAATGGAGAAATTCTTGAAGATAAACAAGGAAGCCTATGATCGTAACCTAAACGATAGGAACTTTCAATGCATAACAGAATGTCAACAACAAATATTATGTGATAGATTCTGAATAAAATTTGTCGACGAATAATGGAGACTTGAAATATAAAGTTAAAGGCAATTTACGTTAAATCAATTATTGCGCTCGAACTGACGTAAATATGAAACCGTTATTTTAACACACCCAGTTGATTGTCACGATATTTATTAGAATGTCGACAATTTTGTAATATAGAGTTGGAATTCTCATATTCGGATAATAATGAAATTCACAGTAATAATGATAATAATGATCAACGCCCTAATTGCAGAAGCCTCGAAGAAATTTCTGGAATTTCAATGTTTGGAATACTGTACCTACATAGATAGGGTGACACCAACATTCAACGGAATTCGGTATCTAAAAGGGTGAGCTTATTACAAGACTAGAGAGTTTATTGCGGTAAGGTCTGGTACGTCGAGCAATTTTAAACTTCTTTGCTTTGGCATGGATCAACATCTTTCCGTTTATGGTATGATATGGCCTCGGACGAGTTATACATCTAAGGAATATAGGTAATAAATGCTCATAAGGGAAGCTCTGTCCTGAGGTACTCGTTGGTTAAGCATTGCAAGGACCGTTCCTCGGTCCTCATTTAATGCATTTTAAAATTTCAGATTATTATTATACCGATGTTGAGAAAAAGTAATTGTGAGATATTTTTCTATATTTTAATATCTATTGATTGGACCAACTAAACACATTACATTAATTATAAACAATACTTATTATTTAAACAAGGATAGGGAATATTATTTTGCTGTGATATTAATGTTTCACGAATTATTTTCTCGATAGATTCAACGAGCCTTCAAATTCTCGGCCAGCTGAGCCCAAGTCCAAGCCCAATGGAAGACAAAGACAGTCTTCTTTTGTCAAAAGATAGTTATGCTAGTTGAAGAAGTAACGAAGATATGTCAGCATGGGGAGAAACCAAAATTCGATGAGATCGGCCACATAAAAGGGTGGGTTTATCGCAAGACTTCGAAGTTTATTGCTGAAAGGGATGGTATGGTGCGTCAAGTAATTTTAGACTCCTTTGCTTTCGCATGGGAATACATTTCTCCCCTTCAGATCGTGGCTCGACCTCTTAATGGTAATTGGCCCCCATTTCTAACGAGTCTCCGGAGGACCTGCGTGACATTGATTTAAATAATCCATAGGGTTGAATGAATGCTTTAATTAGGTGGGCTCGTGCTGCAGACCGTCCCCGTGCTCTTTCCCAAATTCGTTGCCCAAATACGGGTACGGTCGTTCCTCAAGTATTAATTCTGCGAGCCTTTTATTGTTTCTCGTCGAATGAATATTCATATATCCCTCAGCGTGCATCGTTAATCTTTCGAATTGATTATTTTCAGAATTTCATTCTGTTCCGAACCTTTGAAGTCGAGGATACTTGACGTTGTAGCATCTTATTCGACTGTTAATGACACTTGATTCAAAAAGTGCAGATGAAACGATGAACTGTCAGTAAGTAGGAGGTTCGAAAGCACACACAAGTCGATCAGAGATTTTTGATTTCTAATCTCTAAAAAGTTCGATTTAATCCATTATAAATTCCAATAAACTTTGCCCGCCATTGTCGTCCAGAGATCGTACATGTATAAATTCCTAAAAGCGAAGCTTAACGGTTTTAGCGGTGGGAAAATCCTATAAAATAAAGGGATCGAACACTTTCAAAATACTTTAAAGTGCATCGCCGTTCATTCCCGCCCACCGTGCAAAATGTTCATTTCCAAACAATGCGAAGCGGCGCGCCCGAAGAAGCAACAAATTTACAATTCAGCCGCTCGTAACGTCAGTGTAGGTAAATCCAAAATCTCGTGGGAAACTGTACCGTCATATCGCACCTGTATAGACAGCGGGACAGTTATTCACGGGGAAAGAGTGACAGTTCGAATTTTTTTAGTCGAGAGTGTTTTTCCCTGCTGTACGCAACTACCGATGATTGATTCCAACCAATGACGTCACGTTGCTCTGCAAGGGTGGAAGGAACGGTTGAAATAGCCACGAAGACCTTTGAAACGGTATCGACGACCCATTACACGGTTTAACGTTAGCGTTAAGTCCATTTACTACAGCACAGGTATCTGTTCATCGTAGGTAATAGCGTGCTACGTCTGTGCTATAGACATTTCTTGTACTGATGGAAACCGATTACTATGAATTCGTTCACGATACACCAGCTAAAGGTTTGCGGGGAGCTTTCCATACGAAGGGCAATTCGATTAAAATTCTTACAGGAGTCGCTGTAATTTAATACATTACGGGATTTACGGGACAGTGTTCTATAAGTGTCCTACTCTAATTCGTTTTTATCATTATTTTCTACCCTTTCATTGTATAATTAATGCAGAATCTTATTGCAATGAAATAGAAGAATATAAAGAAATATCACATAGTCGCCACAGCTTCAAGCACAACACTGTTCTGAAAGTAGTCTGTAATTGGATGCACTGTACTTGACTATAATGATTTTTCTAAAAGAGGAAAGTAAGAGGAAAGTAAGTTCTTCTCTCCCGAACATCAGCAATTTTCTTTTCGATTTTTGAATATCGTTTCACTTGTAACACCAGTCAACAGAGCTGTAATTTTTCAGCGAAAGGACTCCTCTAAAAGGAAAAGAGCAGAGCGTTGAAAAATTGCCTCAATTAATAACGTGACTAACAAAGAGATTAAGTTTGTTGTCCACGGCGTCGTCAGCGTCATAAATTAAATTCCGAAGGTTATATTTCAGCTGCACCTATAGCTAAAGCTAGCGATTCCACGGAACTGTCAGCTTTTTCAGAGGGCAATGTGTACGTTGACATTTCTTTGTCTTCATCCTCGGTTACGGAAATTCCTGATATTCCCATTTTGCGAAGCACTTGGCGTACAATCGATGGAAGTTCATTCCAAGATTTTTACCTATCTTCCAACCTCCATTACAGTAGTCTCTGGTTTTCCATTTTACGAAACGCTCCTCTCAGCGTCGGGGAGAGTTTAGCAGCCATAACCGTGCACTATCGAATTTGCAAGTAAATAAGACTTTCGCGAACAAAGGAAAACTGGGTGATCGAAAAGCTTACGGTGAAAATTGCGCTCTGCAACGGCTACAAATTGCGATTTTCCAGGCATCGATGACATGCTGCAGCGACAATTAATCGCGACGAACAACCTCTATTATCGGATTTCGTTTAACCATACGAATATCCCTATAAATATTTATGAAAACGTTCTCTTGGAAGTCAACCGATTTCATCTAATCGTCCAACCCTCCGGACTGTTCGTGAAACATTCCGACCCCTGTTCCTCAAACTCAATCGTGTCCACGGACAAACTTTCCTCCTGGAAGTGGAAAACTTGTCGGCGGATCGATTTAACACCGCAGACGATGATCAGGTTCTCACTGAATAATATACACGTACCGTAGCTCGATATCGCATTTACTATTGTAGGAATTTCGGGTTCGGATGAGCCACATTTATAAATATCTATGTACCAAAACAGCAATAAAATCGTCTTATTTACATTTTTTTTTCTTCAAAAACCGTTGAACGATATTTAGAGGATTCGAAAATTGACAAACATGCATTGTCATATTGGTTTCCTTAGCAGCACTTGATCGTTTATTTCGACATTCGTCGTGTTAATATTTCTATCTTGACAAATTACGACGAATTCCAGCGACCATGAATCGTTTAAATGAAATAAGAATGGTGATGCTAACTACCGAATATTGAATTTCAAATTAATAGGAATTTAACGTGTAATACCTGGATAAATATTTGAACTAGCGTGCTGACATTTTGCAATGTTTAATACTCTGAAATTATCGATGTAAATTATAAATTTCAAAAACCGAACGAAGCTGTTGAACCGAAATTGGAACACCACGAAATATACTACCGTTAAGTAAACGAAGCGGAAATTGAATACATGTCTATTGCAAACAGTTTAGTAAGTTATATTCAAAGTGTAATAAAATAAACTTATATTGATCACCTATCAGAAACATATTGACACGAATTAATTAAACGTGATTATAGCGTAAGGGGTTAAACTAGGTACAACGTGAAAGTAAAATTTATACCAGGTATAAAATATAAAAGATCTTACGACGTAATAAAGGTGTTTGTCAACAACCACGTGAAAAGTGGTCGGTCGTGTCGCAAATCATCCACTCCTATCGAAGCAATCGCATTAGGACGGACTCCGAAATACGTTAGTTCTGGGGGGCGGGGGAAGGGCAGTAAAATTTAGCAACTACTTGATACCTGGAGCACGTAAACTTCCCCAGGCGTATACATGGACTCGTCGAGGAGAGAACGATCGTCAACACCGCGTGCTCCTGCCCGCTCACGCGACAACTTTCGATTATCCAGCTAATAAATCGTGAACGCGCGGCTGCATCGAGGCCACGTCGGCGTCGCGTCGTCGGTAAATTTATGAAAACCAAACTATAACATTCTTATATTAAGGCCCGTATCGGTTTACGACCTCGTAAACCCGGCATACATCGCGGCAGCTGCATTATAATATCGTGGCGAAGGCGAAGGTTCATTGGTCCCTGGTTGGGAGCCTGACGTAGCGTTATCTTTAGGCCACTTCTCAGCCGAACAAGGAACCAGAACAAATTCATTTTTGCGATTTAATAAACAGACTGCGGATGTTTCTGGACTTAAAATGTGTCAGAACATGGAAATGAGATACGCCAAATATGAAAATACATCATACGAACGTAGGGAGGAATGCAACAACATATTCAACGAATAAGTGAATGAAAATCACTCGTACAACTGATCAAGTACCTGAAAAAAGTTACGAATCAATTAATGAATATTACTTATGTTTCTGTGTTTAGTTTGCGCTGCATTGGAGAATATATTTTATTATATATAAATATTTTGTTATATATAAATTGTTAAAATAAATAAGAAAATTAATTGTTTCGTAAAATCATAATTCTTTCCTGAAAAAAATCAAGTTTCATTGTCTCCGCAATTTCAATTGTCACGTAACAAGAGTAAAAAATTGCAGAAAAAGTTATTTTTTCCGGCGTAAAGAGGCCGATGAATGAGTCTATCTCCCCGCAACAGTTTCCTCTTGCTTGAATCGCGTTCGCGTGCTGCATTACTGTCACCGGGGGCCACCGAAGTGCGATGGTCGACGCAATTAAACAAAAGCTTAATTTCCAGAGGTACGGGGGCGAAAGGTGATGCGAAATGTTTGGCTCGAAGCCCCCCTAGGAATCCTTTATTCGCACCCTTCCGTCAGTTTATTAATGCGCATTGCGAGCGTGCCTGCGTGGCCAAAAATTTTCCGTGCAATTAAACCGATTTGTATTTTCGGAAGTGGCGGCGTCGCTGATAGCGCGCGGCCACCGACGCCATAAATCAGCCTTTAGCTGCATTTTTTACGCGATGTAAAATTTCTAGCTACCGCGAGAATAAATTGTAATGCAAATTCTTTTTTTTTTCACTTGTTTCATATTTGTCTTTTTTTTTTTTCAAAAAATGATAATACAATAGCGACGATAAAACTTCCCCCGGTGACGCGGAAACGTTCACATTCGCAATAACGCGCCAATGAGTGGGCCGAACATACCTAGTTTCGTATGAAAAAGTTGAATTTGCGTCCGCGAAATAAATGCGCGAGGAGATGTTCTTTTTTTTTGTTCGATGGAAATATTTATGCTCGCGATGAAATATCGCGGCGATTGAAAGTTACGAGTGCTCGTTCCCCCGATGATAAATTCCTTAATTCGTATAATCGAGTCCGTTGAGAGATTTAAGACAGCCATAAATCCCTACGTGAATTATATGGAGTCGCAGAATTGAAAATCGAATCAAACAGCGGCGAACGCGACACACGCGTTCAGAATTGCTCCTCGTGCGCGCGATCGGTGGCACGCGATTGTTTGAAACTTTTCCTTCGGTTATTCACCCGTGTTTCTGCGGCTCTCTAGAGGAAAGAATAATTGTGTACCTGGAAGACCGTGTTTCTTTTTCATCGGCTAACTGCAGTGAAAAAAATCACCTGTAACAATATTTGCGATAATATCGCTCGGCGAGCCACGCAGAAAGTTTCGCGGATAATTGACGTCAGCGAAACCACGAGACTGCACAACACGTAATGCTGAATATTTATTCGCCAATTACGATTTCATTTATTTCAGAGTTCTCCACAGAAGTTATACTATTCGAAATAACTGGGCGTTGAATATTTCTAAAGCGAAGAACTACAACTTCATAGAAGATAGAAATATTTCGTTTCATTCAAAAAATAGCATGTCGTCGTTAATGAAATACTAATTTCATCGTGCAGATCAAGCATGTACGATCTCAACAAAGATTATTCGAGAAAAGTTCTTCGGAACTGTTTAATTTGTAATTACTTACCATGAAAGAGCAATCACTGGGCAGCTTGCAATATTTCCTGAGGGACACTCCTCCCTCTTTCTAACGAATAATGTCATTCCTCATACACGCGACGTATATCTCAGAAAATGATAAATATCGGTCGAGCTGAAAGAAGGAATTATCATTTCTCAAAGTGGTCGTATTTCATCCAACTTTATTTACTCGACGATCTGTGAGGTAAAATTATCGCGAATGGCTGGCAATGTTGCATAATCTAGGGAAACGTGAATTGGCAGTGGCTTTACGAGCCAAGATTGCGCGATTACAGCAACACTTGACCCAGTACCCGGCTCGTTAAAGTTCCGTCGACGTACATTCCTGGAAATATTCCAGGAAGTTCTGTAATAAGACATTTCCATAATCGGAATAAAGTAGCGAGCGAAGTCTATGAAGTTTCAGTTACGAATTTTTACATCTACGTGCCTCGAATTCGCGGTTCTCAATCATTAATCCTCGTTTATTCCCGAGAGACCAGCGACGACAGACCAACAGACAGAAAATAAATGAAAAGTCGTAAAATAAAATTCCTTTTTACATTTTTCGTCCATTATTACATCGGCAAGAAAGGGATAATTAAATACTTTTACGTACGAGTTAGACTTTTTCTTCTTCAACATTCGTCCAAATTTATAAACTTTTAAAAATTGAATACATCTTTATTTTACCTGTATAGATTACAAATTTAGACATTACTCAAACATTTTAATTAATTCGAGCAACGAATTCGTTCTTGTATATCCGTTATATAGTTATTACTTTCTGAGTACGTGAGTTGTGATTTCAAGGAAAATATTTACAGAATATTGGTTTTTAATCCTTCGAAAAAAAAACGGGGTTAAAGGCAATTGCTCGAACGATTTCGCTTATCCCAGCCAGTACTTTGGGGAACTTGTTTACCCGCCTTCGTAAAGGCTCCATGAAGCGGAGGTTCGATCAGGAATTTCGAATTCTTCGGATAAATTGGGTCACTTGTGCGCGATAATTGAATTTTCCGCTTAAAAGGCAATCATCTTTGCCACACTCGCGCCTCTATTAGCTACGCTTCAACCTGGGATAATTTTAGGGAAATTGCTCGTGTAATGGAATATTCGCTTGATCGTCACTCTGTTAGTTGCATTACCGTGCGACAGAAAAATGTAAAATTACCCGACGCGTTCGCGATAAATTGGCTCGCCTGTCGTCATCGTACGTGCGTGCTGTAGCTTTGAGGTATAATTCCGTCGTGAAAAAATTGCTCCCCCTCCGGAAAAGTACGCAACGCGAGGACTGCGTTCGCAGGACCTATGGACCTCCGATTTCGTCTGAAAATTTACGCGGGCTCTCATTTTTTTTTTCCTCCCCGTGAGTGTGAACGTAATTTAACCTTGAGTTTGCTCACCGAACTCGCAGTAAATTGAAATTCGCTTAATTTCATCTGCAGCTCTCGGCCAGGGTATATTTTACAGGTAGATTTTCCGCAGGACGTCGCAGCGTTGGAAAATGTAATTCACTTTCACAAGTTGCCGGAATCTTTCCTCATTTTTATTCCTTCGGCACGAGTTAATGAGATTTTTCGACTGTTTCCACAATGTAAACCGATTGACAAATATCGCGACAACTTTCCCCTAAACGAAGAAATATTTTTTCGAAACGTTACACCTTTATTCTCATAAAACAAAAATGATTTGGCAATATTATATCTGATTTGGATATCATGACTTTTATTGATAGTAAATATCAGTATTTAAAACACAATAATTTAAGACCTACTGGGTTAGTTGCCATTAGTTTGTTTACAGAGGAGCTTCATATTCTACGTACAGTCCCAAAGCTGCTATTCATTTCTGTATGTATACTATCTCAAACATTTAATCTACAGGTCTCTGTGAGTTCATTACTGTATCAACATTGCATTAATATTCAGTCACAGTATAGTATACAGTGCACACGGACATAATATTTGTATTCCATAATCTTTCGCATAATATACTCCATAATATGGTTCGTCAGGAGATCAATAGAGCCGCATCAGAAATGCTATTTACACAAACATTCTCAAATTCTGTTTTCAATCTACAGACAAACACTTCGAAATTGAATAATATTTTTTACAGTACTAATATTAAAATTCTAAATATGAAGTATTATTTGCTTCAAATATTGGTTGGATCGTCTGGAGATGTTGGACTTCACCGTACTGAAAATTTCATTCAAAAATTTCGCTTATAAAGAGTTTCCCAAAATGAGCTTTAGTATCTCGTTTCTGAATAACGAAATATGCCCGCCAGCGTAATCGTGGCAGGCACTTAATCATCTTCCTTTACGCTTAATTGTAATCACGTGTACTTTCGTTCAAAATAAATAATTAGATATACAATATTTCATATCATTCATGTTTTATAGCAATAGATACCCTAACGAATAAATAATTCATATATGAACGAAGTCCAGCATCTCGAACGATCGCGTTGTTTGTACCAAATGGCGTTCCACATTTTCGAGATACCTATCTCTACTCGATTTCATTACCAAACTGGAGCCTGAAAAAAGAAGTCCACGTTCATATTCGAATTCCTCGTGCGATAATGCGCGGCGTGCACGGAGCGACATGTCGAACCACGGCTGAGATCGCGTGCTTTCGTGTCCTCCGACACGAACAAACCGTAGGAAGAAACGACGCTGTACGCTCGTTGCGAGGCAATGCGTTCTGGAACGTACCTGGCGGTCACTTACGCGCGCGCGCACGTCTGACGGCGCGGCACGCCACGGAGAATGCATTTATCGGGGTGACCCTGCTGGAAACAGGATCACGGGTCTCTCCAGGCATAGGTATTCATAGGGACGCCTGGTACGGCTGATCTACCGGGATTCGTGGTGACAATAATAGAGGGAAATCGATGCTGTCGTGCGAACCGTATGCGCCCGTCGAGCGACTAATAATGCGTAATAATGCGTCGCTACATATGTACGAATATTATCTGCCGTGTATAACCGGCCGTGTAGCCGGTGTTGATGATGATGATGGGATCGCCCCGCCACCTCGGATACCTGCGCGAGATTCTGTCCTCGATCATGCTGTTACCGCTTCCAGATTAGCTTAATTATTGGCGTATCGATCAGCGGCAGAACGAGGATTCAGCCTTTCCTGCCGGGAGAGGCCAGGATATCGAGATTGTACGCGTATAATTTGTTTCCAGAGAAATTGCGGTTTCACGAGGGGGCTGATGATATGCCACGGGAGGAGGGAAATTGCAGAAGTCTGACTATACGGTATTGTTCCACTGATTGGTTTAGTCGGGAAGGAAAGCTCTTTAAATAGTACTGTATATGGAAGTTTGAAGTAATCCAAGTACAACTATCACTAGTTTGAACTAATATAACTAAAGGGTCTTTTGATAAGAATGATACTATCTTCTCGAGTTTTCCAACGATTCGACGAGTAGGAAGCATGTTAGGTCGATCATGTAGACCATAATTTTCGCAAAGTACACAGTTGAGTATTTATAAATGAGCATTTACTTTCCTTTAATTTTTTCGTAATTTATCAAGCGTTGTTGTGTACTAACTACAAATAGCAGTTAGTATCACTTAAATGTCATTAAACAGGATTGCCAATAAAACCTTTTATGATACATATACTAAATTTCAAATATTTATGCAGGTATAATACGTCAAAATATGTAAGATGCGTGCAAAATATAGGCAAAATATAGGCAAAATAAATACCAAATATGTAACAAATATAACAAATAAATTTTGTTGAAAATTATATTACAGAATATGTTACAGTAGTTCTTTTTCTGAATTATCGGCTGTAAAATTGTGCATCTCGTCGGTTATAATGGATTTATAAGATGAAAATGTTTACTCTGCATGCCGTTATAAGGACATATTTATGTTTCACATAAAATATCTAAATGCTGTCTGATTTATGGCTTTCTGTCGCATCGAATTTGCTTATCGCATATTTTACAGTAAACGTCTTCTCTCTCTCACTCTCTCTCTCTCTCTCTGCAGTAATACAATTATCTCCCAGAGCTGCAATCCTGTTTGACACGTTTGTATACTAAACGTCGATACATCGAATTCTCGTTTATTAAACCTCTCTTCTTAATATTCTTAATATTCACATTCAAATTTCATTTTTATTTGAAGTGAAATAAGTTGCTAGATATTCTCTTTGTCTGAGCAATTCATCCGTTACTTTTGATGCCGTCGATTTCGCGAACCCCTTGAATGATCAACGTTCCAACGAAGTTGAGTGGCGTTGGCGCCCTTGGTGCATACATATTTGTCGAGAGTTTCCGATATGCACATATTTGAGAGGAAAATCGATCGGTACCGTAGCGAAGAAGCGCTGATTAAAAACGTACAAGACGGACCTCTTGCTTTGATGCGCTTATTCATTATAACTACATTTTATCGCCAACCGAGCACCATCCAGTTTTAAATATGACACGACACGAGTGACTTGTCAACGTTAATCATTCGAGTTCGTGACAATTTCTGAAGTGTCAGATGCTTCCCGCGATATAATCTTGCAGATACATATTTCGAAACGTAGACGATATACAAAAATAATTTGTATTTTTAACGTTTCGATGAACTGTTGTAGTCTCAGAATAAGTTTACAGAAATGAGATTGAAATAGTAGAATTTTTCCATACAAGCTTTGTAAAAGAAACTTATAAATAAGTTCGAGTGTTTGTTGCGAAACAAATGAAGCAAATGTTTCACATCTTTTTTGATAAACATTTTATTTTTAAAGTTGTTCCATCATTTCGCCTACTCTATTTTATACGTTTTTCTAATTGATATAGAAACCTTTAGAAAACTACAATCATTGTAATTGAATATTATATTATCGAAAGTAGCGTTTAGATATCGTTCGTTAAATTTTCTCTTAATTTTGAGTTAAGTACTTGAGTACTTAAAGATACGTGTGCTACCTTTTTGTCCAGGAGAGTAAAGCTAAAGTCACTTATCCTAATCTTGACTAGTCGAATGGATCGAAATTCACCTCTCTCCCGATCGTATCACAATTTACAATTAGAATTCATCAAAGTCGCCGGAAGCCCAAGGGTGTTCGCTAATTCTACGGCAGTTTGCAAAGAAGCCATGCGGATTTCTCGGTGAGCCGACGTCACATCACGGTTTAGGCACCGGAATGAGATTACGAACAGTTAACGATATTCCGTACGGACGGTAGGACCGAACTAATCTAATAACCAGGAGATCGTGGATGTGTATCCTCCATCCCCTTCCTGGATCGTGGCCGATCGTACCTACTTCCCTGACGATCCCGAACGAACCGACCTGGTAAACCTACCGTCGCTCCGCTTTTCCACAATTAACGCCGCTATCCGCACGAAGGATTTGTCCCTTGCGATGGACTGCAGTCCTAAAACAACGAAACTGACACGTGTCCCGAATACGGGAACACTGGTCTGTCGTATTGACAAGGGTCCATGAGCTCAGACTGCAGATGTATCTACAGATCTCTGAGCTACGAAGGTTTCTAACGATCTAGTGTGACTAAAAACTGTTTCGATGTCGTTTGAGGTACCGAACTCATAACCTTTTCGATCAAGGGTGTTCCTGAATGGATGACGTTCGTCGAAATACTTAAAACAGGGGTTTACTTAACAGGCGAGGTTAACTTACCAGTGCTTTGTTGTTTGCTGGAAACGGTTTAAGAGGGTAGGATACTCTAACAGTTTAAAAACATAATTTTTTTTATATTTATATTGCTTTTATATTGCTTTTAAAAAAATCTATGGCCTTTGGTGAATTGTTTCATCCGTCAATCGCCACTGAATTTAAAAATAACCTTCACCTATAGGTCATTGTATTCGTCTTGAAATGCTCCATCAAAATGTGTTCAAGAAACTATATCATTCTATTTAAAAAAAAAACAGAGTTAAATAACTCTTGGCGACATTTTTTTTCTATTGCTAAAAGTTAGCGAATTATTCAGATAGCCTGTTTCAAATGCCTCACCATGTATAATATAAATATAATATAAAATAAAAGTAATACAAATGTAAAAGTAAATACGAGAGCATTAAAGGAATTTAAAGGAATTAAAGGAATTTAAAGGTTAATCAAAATTAATGTGTATGCGAAACACAAGAAAGGAATACTTTTTTTATTTAGTACTTTATATTGAATTAACATCGAACAGTCAATCAATTATAATTCGTTGTAAATCATTAACTGAACTTATTATTACTTATTTTGACAAAGATGAAATTTGAATAGCCACCTACAGCGACATGTACTGCTATATTCCACCACTAATTGCCTTACTGAATATTATTATTAGTAATTCTGTAATATCACAACTATATAGAGTTTTAGACAGTGCTTGACACGAGCAGAAACCAGACGATCGTTACATCATTCTGCAGATTCCTCTCGCCATTGAAGCAGTCCCAGGATGTAAAATTCCATGCGTCGACACGATTGTCCGCAACGTTGTTCCTCGCTAACGAACGTTTATGTACACGCGTGACGTACGGAAACAAATATTTTTCAGTGATTGAACCTGCGTATGTGAAGCTATGGAATATTCCAATAAATGCTGCGACAGTGTGAGTTTTACAATTTCATACAAAGCGTTGAAAAAGTTATGAAACGTCACGTTCGCGTTGGTTTTTTGAACACTTCAATTATCTTATTGATTTAACGGCTATCAAAATCGAGCAAATTTATTCAATTCCACATGTATATATTTTTTTTTTACATCAAAATCCATTATTGGACGATGTACTGGTACCACTCATCGAGCAGTGAGATGTACTCTTGAAAACGTTAATTGAAAGGAGTGGATATTACTTTTAAGTAATACTTTATAAATTGAAGTTAAATATTGATTAATTTGAGTCATTGAGCAAAAATATATTATAATAAATAATATCGTGCAGGTAATACAAATTAAAAAAATGTCCCACAAATACGTTCAATAAATATTAAATACTTCTCATGTTCTAAAATATTACTTTCTGAAACAACATTGCAGTAACAATTTACAACTTCGAGGTGCATTCAAAATTAAAGAAAAATTAACAAAGGGTTAATTTAATACACACGAAACCTTCGGTCAACCTTTCTCACAACATAACTCCTAGCTGCTAATAATTTATATTACACTAATTTATATACACAATTAAAATGTGTATCACGGTTAACAATATTGTTCCTAATAAAGCCACGATTGAAGCTTCGACGTCTCTGTTCGAATACTTTGTGCACAAGTAATCGAGAAACTGTTCCTGTTTCCTTAAGATGTTACTGACAACATATTGGACACAAATTCAGTAGTATAATCTCCCTTTAGTCAGACACGAGTGGAAATATCCCAAGTTTCTCGGCTCAAGAACGTACGTCATACGCAAGTCCTGTCTCCTGTCCGTAACAAAGGGCTTTAGAGGGCTGTTTGTTACGCGTGTTCACGCAAAATTGCGCGTTCAGTTAAGTTCGGCCAAAAGTCATCCAGGATAGGGCTTCGGTCCCGGCTCGATAAGTTAATCTCCCCTGTCTGCTCCTTCGGCTGTTCGTGACAGTGGCCTTTGATTTATTAAAACGTCGATCAGTGTCACTCGATGGCCCCGTATCGAATTTCGAATGCGTCTGTTTGCCTGTCGCTCCTTTTATGAGGCTTTTGTAGAGTGACGTGACAACCTAGAAGCTGCCCGAAGAAAAATATTAGCTAGGCAAAGATCATTGTCTATATCGATAGCATCGCAGCGTTGATGAGGGTAGAGATAAAAATTAAAATTTGTTTACTTTCTGTTGCTCCTCTATGTATGACGAACAATTAGACGTATCTCTCTTTTTTGAAAATTTGTTAATTTCGATGGATAATTATATTATATTATTGCAAGAACTGCCTTAAAATTCATTCTTTTACCGTTCATTTCCTTTCTCCGCGAAGAAAAAGGAGAGAATGGTTTCCAAATATTTTTTTCCGATTATTTTAGGAATAATATAAAATTATTAAACGAGGTAAGGATAGGATAAAGTTTATTTGTTATACTTCTCATATTTTAGATCCACTAATCAGCACATCTTTTTGTGCAGGATAACTGTTTGTAGAATTGTTATATCGTATCTGTAGTTAAAATCCAATTTTTATTCAGGAAGGATAAGACCTTAGAAAAATGCAATAAAAAGAATCGGTTTTCTCGATTGCCTAATTCCCTTAAGGGTGGCTTGCTGCTTCAGATGGTAGACGACCTCGTTACTGCTTTCGGTTATAAAAATTGGTAAATGTCAATGGCAAAGGTGCTCGGATCTCAAATGCGGCCCCGTTCTGTTGATTGTGATTAGTCGTCACGCTGATTAAATTCATATTTGTGTCGTCTTTAATTAGAGCGTGGATGGCTCGCAATAACGTGAAATTTTAACGAGAATCTAGACCGTGAAAATTCATTACACGCGCCCCTGTTCAAGATTAAGTGTCTAAAGTAATTATAACCTGGTGTACACGACAATCTCTGTGATTCAATCAAATTATCAACCAATCAACAATTTCTGCGATTGAAACTATTCATTAGCTACGTACAAGTTCTCCTGTCGGAAACATGCGCGATCGAACTCAATTAAAACTTCAATCGCTGGAATTATTATTCTCTCGAAAGAAATTTGCGACGTACGTTTAACGCGCACTTTCAAATTATCATAATCAACGTGTATCGTTGAAGTGGTCATAATTATTGTAATAACAAGTCGTTATTATTAATCTGGTGTTTCTGCAGTAATTCAAAATTATTGAAACGATTTCGCGCGATGGCTTCGTGTATGTAATTATTAAAGAGTTTCCAATTATTCGATATGGGATTTCAATATTTAAATTCCTCGGATTATCGACTGGTGAAATAACAACCCTCCCAACTTTACTCTCGAATAAAATATTTATACAAACATTCCTATCGTCGATTTCAATGATAACACACCCAGAAAACGAAATACAGGATTGATATGAAACTGTATGCTTCCGTTTAATTTGTAGCTTAAATTATAATTCGTTATTGATACCCGATATAGTAATAGTAAGTCTATGTGTATGTACAAAGTTATTGAGTTCAAGAGTTTCGAAAATTAGAAATTTGTCGAAGAAATTGAATTTCAGAAAAAAGGTCTTTTAAGTTTTTAATTTTTATTTTTAAAACTAAACGTTCTATGGATAAACTTTAAATATAAAAAAGTTCCGTCTTATCATTCCCTATAAACAAATTTTTTTTTTTAAATTCACACCTCTACGTCTCTTAGAATTTCAAGCAAAAATCGTCCCGCGGTTAAAGGGTTAAAGGACAGATGAGTCCAAAGTGTCTCACGTCACAAATCGAGTTTCGATGGTTATTTTCGGAGTTCCAACCATGGAATGTTACTCACAAGATCATTTTTCATATAACTCTATTAAATATTAATTAACTTACAAAATTATTTAATTCGCGAGAAAGGTGGATCGTCCGTGAAGGGTTAATCGTTATCAAACCAATCGCAGATTACTCACCCTCGAGGAAATTCGAAACGTACAAATTCTGACAGCATCCCCCGACACTCGTTCATCGATCCCTAACCACTGATTATCATTTACATAGCCCTTCGGCGCAGATGTACCCCGCATCGTTCCCCAAATACCTAGGACTTCTTCGATCCGTCTTCGTTCCCCAAATAACTGCGGAACCAAACGATCTCGGTTTGGTTAACAGTCGACGAATAATCGCGGCGCGAACCGAGTTTCCATGGGAATCCACGAAACAGAGCGCTCACGACAGGGCGGCCGGAAAACTCATCGGGTATGCAGATATCAATAAAGGGGATTCTCGACTAGGCAGTAGCATCCGACGCCGTGGAGGATTCGCTCGGCTCGTTCTCAGCAATTCGCGGCATGCCCCGAGTCGAGCAATACCAGCCGCATCGAAACCGTAAGGGTTGGCGCTATGCCGACCCCTTCGTTCAAGGGGGCAATAACATACCGTGCGCCACCCCTGAAGCACTACGAATAATGGAGCCTCTCGACTATCCATGATTAACGCGGCAATAACGATTATTTATAGGCCTAAAACAATGTTTCACGGTGTCCACCCCATGGTCGGTCGGTCGGTCGGTCGGTCTCGTTCGGTTCTCCCGTGCTCGGCTTGAATCAGCAGTTAGTACTTCCAACACACACCCCCCTTTCCCACCCCCAGCCCCCTACTCACATCGTCCACGATGCGTACACGCCACGCGAACCAGATTTATGCAAAAATTCCCGAATGTCTCCGTAGGGTGCCACTACGCGCCTAATTAATCGCGATGACGACCGTATCGCAGTCGGTCCTGATTGGAAAGTTGAAGGATTTAGCATGTGCGAAAGAGCTTTTATGAAAGCCGCGAAACGGATCCTCCTCCCTTTTATCCGCGAGCGATCGTGCATCTTCGTTGCACCTGATCGCACCGCCGTTTTGGGAATACCGTTCCCAGAGGCGAGAGGGTTGTTCGTCCACGACGAATGTAATATCGGTGTTATTTACGATTGGATACGGATCCGCACCGTGGAATTTACGCGTCCGTAATCTCGATTAGCGATCGCCCTGTTTGTAACGAGATCTTTCTGTGAAGAGATTCGTGTCGTTTCGAGTAATGCTGAATTTTGGTGTTTTTTTCAATGTTGCTCGAGTGTCGTATCTCTATGGTAGAGGAAAGTAACTAAAGTTGGACCCATCACCCTACGTCGCGTCACTGACTTATTTTGTTAAGTAGGCGCTACTGACAAGTGGCGACCGGAATAATGACTTCAAAATAGTCCCATGAAACACTGGAATCACGTTCATTCAATTGTTATTCAGCTTTACCGAGTGACACGTTAATTTCCATATTCGTGATTTATAGAATTGTTCCATCGCGTCTTCTCGTCGATGTAATTTGATTTCTAAGTTGGTAGGTATCTATTTTTCATTTTTAGTTTGTAGAAACTGAGTAGAACGAAACCGCCTAACTGCCAAACCCCCTGATATTATTTCCTATGAAAGAATAGTAGAAGATATGCAAAAAGATCTATTATTCCATTTAAAAAAACGAAGATTGATTGAACAAAGAAAATGCTAGCATTAGACGATATTTCTCTTGAAATGAAATAAGACTTGTTGGAATCGTTTCCTTCAATCATAAAAACTGAACAAATTATTCGTCTGGCCAATATTACATGTCTTAATCTGTATACATATGTTACAAAACTTAATAAATAGCATACAAAACTCAATAAATTAAGTATTATAAAACTTCCCAGTTACCAAACAGTAATTAATTAAAACCAGCGAATATACAGTAAAAAAAGAAAGACCAGTAAAGTAATATCTAACTTATAGAAAACCGTATCTAAAAGGCCGTTCTAAAGCTTCATAGAATTAAAGATCTTCGATAACAGCCAATTTCCAGAAACAATGAAAGGAAGGTACACAGCAAAGCAATCCTTGTCGCGTCAGCGACACAATTATTTCATTACCAACTTATGTGCATGTGTTATCTCTCCGACTCTCGCGCGCGCACGCACACAGAACGGCGTGTTACCAACAAGGAACGCTCACGTGTCGAAAATCCGAGTGCGATGTCCCAGTTAATCCCAAACTTTTGATTACTTTCCCGGGGAATCCTTTCCAAAACCAGCGGATAGCAGTTACTACGATTGATCCTTTCGACCGTATAACGAACTGGGAGGAAGTCCAATTTGAAATTTCCCTGACCGGGTTCAATCAGCTTAACGAAAGAACGTCGCGGCGCGGGAAAAAAACATGGTGCCAGATAGTTTCCGTCCTGTTTACGCGATGAACAGAAGGGCAGTGTTTTCCACGCAGTCATTGTTTGTACGGATCAGCGGAGGCATAATAATAACTGGTCGCCTGACTCTTCGCGGCGTGGGCGGAATAAAAGAGCAGAGAGTTCGGTCCAAGAAAACATAGCCATTCCCGCGAAAGAGAAAGAGGGGTCTGGACCATGTTAGTCGAGGCTGAAGAAGGAAACTAGATGGACATTACCGAGGAGCGGAGGAGCGAAATAAAGGGAAAGACAAATAAGGGAAGAGAAGATCGTGGGGGGTGGACGAGGAGGGGATCGTGATACGAAAGTGGAAGGTAACTTTTTCTTTCGCGAAAGGTTCGATAACCTTCGACTTCTCGCGCTCGGTAATGCGGCATCGAAATTCCATCGCTTTCTCGAACCGCCCCCAGGCAACGCTGTCTGCCCCCGAGGAGTGATGAATATTATTTGCGATAAGAATTTTTCGTATTTCGGGCGAGGAACGGACGGATTCGAGCGGTCATTTCAATGCAGAAGCTGAAACTCGCCAGTGCGTGGCAGCCAAGCCGGAACCAGCGAGCAATTTCCCAAAGAATCCACAGAATTCAATGCATACCTATGGGGGGGCCTCTCGGCGCGCCCGAATAAATTAGACGTACGCTGCGAACCTTGCGATCTGGCAGATACATTCGAAACGAATCGATTCATTGAAGAATTCGTTACCGAGGTCGGTATTATCGATGTCAGGATACTAATCCTGGCTTTCTAAGGCAGCGGTTCCTAACTTTCCATTTTCATGAACCACCCTTGGCAGGCTAGTAGAATTCATGAATTTTTGTGTCAGCACAGTAAGTCTACTTTTTCCTGGTGCAATAGTTTTTCTCTCTAGCTGGGGTAACCGTGGTCTCTTCTCAATTTTTATAAAATATCGCCTTCGTTATAGATTTATTCGATGTATTTTAAAGGACCCGACCAATATTAAACGTTGTTATTAAATACTGTTTAATGTTACTGGCATTTATAAAATTGTATTTGCTATGATGTAGTTACAATGGATATACCTATATTGGGAAAGATTCAGTATACATTAGAAGGAGAGCACGAAGGACGATAATAATGGAACTTGGGTCACGTAGCTCTTATGTCCGACGCATACGATGTGTAATGCTACTAGGTAGTCAGCGCGCTCCCTCGACGCACTCTATATGTATAGTAAGTTGGTCGACCGCAACAGAGAATGATTGACAGTATAGAGATGGGAAATAGAGGCCAGCAATAGCAGCAGCAAACCGTATCAATCAGACATGGGAAGCCGTCGACACAAGCGCAGGAGCTCTCAGGTTCAATGAATTATTTACAAAGCCTCCACGCTTAAGCATCGTGGCAAACGCGCGGAAAATCGGCAAGAAATGTATAATAAGAGGTCTGAAAGTTTTACTTTAAGCATAAATGGGTTAATCGGTAAGTAACGAAATTTACGGCGTTACGGGGGTGGGATTTGGTTTGCACGATGAAACATTCTGTCACGGTTTCCGATTGTCCCGCGCATTATCTCCGGTTGTGTAACGACATTCGGGGGAAAGGTGGATTAAAAGTTTTCCCCGTCGGCAGCGTGTACCATCAAGGAAAGGAACGACAGGGGCAAGCACGGCTGCAAACAGCGGCATCGACAAACGAATGTAAACGAGGCGGAGTGTGATAATTCATGCAACGAGAGTTTGATACTTGTTTACTCGTGTTTGTCTTCGCTTCTCGGTGTTGTTACGCGAACTCTCGCGGTGCTTCGTACCGAGTGTGCGTTCACCTATTGAGCAACTTATTTTCTGGTCCTTACGTTTTTAGCACTCGCTTTACGGTAGCTTTTAGAGGACGTAACGGAGTTTGTTGATCATTGAATTGATAAAGATACTGATGAATACGTTGGCTGCCAGATTAATACTTGTAAAAAACATGAGCCTTACACTTCGTTTCTATGCGACTGAAACTTATCTTTATTGAATTCAAATATGTATTTATTTTTGCGACTTTGTTAAATTCGCGAATTCTATGCAGAGTTATTTTTGTTAATTTCTCATATTCAGAATTAATTTATTCAGTTCATTATTGAAAATCCCCGACACCCATGCTATTCTCGACGTGGCGATTAACGCGTTAATCGAATGGAGTTATCGAACTATTTGGACAAGTTAAAATAATTTAATTTAAAAAGGCTTTTCCAAGAAAGGTTTCAGGAGTTTCTTTTTTAATAGGAAAATACGTCTGTTATTGTGGCCACTTAAATGACATCATTTTCCTGTTTAAGTGTAATCATGTCTATTTTTATTTATATAAGACTATTCTTATATACGTATATAAGAATCGATGAACTAAATAATATAAAAATGATTAAATTTAAGAAAAGAAAAATAAATAAAATGAACGAGATAAGAATTGATGAAATATATAAAGTAGAAATGAATAATGAATGAAGTAATAAAACTGAAATTGTATTCTCAGGTTACAATAGTAAATATATTGTATGTGCTTATTTATTATTATCATACTTGACAACTGATTTTCATAAATAGACCATGTTACTTTGCGAAATCACCAATATTTGTAATAAAAATGCAGTATAAAGTGTACATTCGGTACCTGAAAATTGTATCATTAACAGTAAAATTTCATGGTACATTTACATCGGTGGTGCGATAGATCGAATAAACAGTGTCGTTAGAGTGATTGCATCGATTACATGAAAATCTTCATCAGACGTTCTGCCATTCCCGACGAACGTTCAATTGCCACCATGTCGCGCTTAGCAAATCACTCGGACGTTAATTCGTTTTTATACCGGACAACGGGGTCCGAATACGACAGCGAGGAAATCGATAAAGCCAATAAACTCTGGCAATAACGTGCTAATATCCTGAAGACCATTCTTGCTCATGGCGTTTCTCCACCCATTTGCCGCCCCGTAAAGTGTAAACGATGTCCGAATGCTTTTGTAATTGCTCTCTCTATGACTTGCTTCACCGGGGAACATGGTTCCGGAATAAAATGTATGATTCGATAAGCTGAACTCGGAATTTAGTGGATATACCCGGCATTTCGTCACGTGAATTAATAATAGCGAATCGTACTGAATAAAATACTGCAAATGTTAAATACTTCATAGGAGGATAATATTGGAGTAATTTCCGCAGATTTTAAATCAAAGAAATTAAATAATAAGAGGAACGATAACTAAATGCAAGAAGTAAAGAAATCTATCTGGGCAATTCGGCTTCATACACAAGTTACAGATGGTTAGCCGAGTCACGACAGATGTCCTTCAGATCCGACAAGCTGCTGTACATATCGGAAAATGGAGGCAGAAGGGAAACTGTATTTGTAAACGTAAGCCAGTATACCACAGAATGTTGTTAAAGCTATTGATCCAATACATATATATATATATATATATATATATATGTAGAAAAGATAGATAAGAAGACGCTTTACTATTGCGTTCACTAAGAGTCTTAATTTTTTTCTGTTTGTTGACAGCTCTTTCTTCCTTGTTGACATGTAGTAACAACGGATTATTTTGTAGAAATGTACTAGTGTATTTTGACCACTCAAGTCTATATATATATATATGTAGAAAAGATAGATAAGAAGACGCTTTACTATTGCGTTCACTAAGAGTCTTAATTTTTTTCTGTTTGTTGACAGCTCTTTCTTGAGTGGTCAAAATACACTAGTACATTTCTACGAAATAATCCGTTGTTACTACATGTCAACAAGGAAGAAAGAGCTGTCAACAAACAGAAAAAAATTAAGACTCTTAGTGAACGCAACAGTAAAGCGTCTTCTTATCTATCTTTTCGTGAAAAAATACAATTAATATATGTGAAAAACAATTGCTGAATACGTTTGAAATGTACAAGATAAACAGCCGCAATCGAGATTAATCTTTCGTCAACCGTAAAGCAGCATTCCGTCGAACAAATAATAGCAAGCCGGATTCCTCGCACGTACCGGCATCAACTTATTTTGAAGAGAAACGCGGCGATCCGGGAAGATATCGGTGGATTAGTTGCCGTTAATCTGACGTGAAAAATGTCCGAGATAGCTGTGCATTTTCGGTCGAAAATCCGGCGCTATTTATTAAAGTGCCAGTTCGCTGCAGGCTTGGCGCGTTCCGCGCGGCACGGTCATGAAAGTTTTAAAATTATTTTCTAACGGTATGCGAAAATCGGTTATCCATATTGGGAATTCAGGGCGCGGCGTCGGTTGCTTCCTCAGTCTCGGCTCAACAAAGTTACACATTTGGCCCTCTCCTGTCAATAATGCCGTCGAGCCGGCAAGTAACTACGCGCCTCCAGCGTCGAGCGACTCGTGTTATGTGCTCGTGAACTTGCTGTCAGACGTCCGACCCTCCTTCCCGATGCCCGTATTTGAAATACGTCAGGTGCAAGGGGGTGGCGGGAGCGAAGAGGGGAGTCGATTTAATTCCCTAATTCTCAGGATCGACAGCAACAGTAATACGACGACCGTGAAACTACTCTTCCGAGCATCCAAAATCTATCTCCCCTCCTTGCCGCTCATATTTGCGTTCGCGTCAGCGACAGATATTCTAATGGATTTTCTAGCTACCAGTATTCAACAATTTTTACAGAACACTGTCACCTACATGGTCTCGAGATCTTGTCTAAACGTCTGAAATGAGTGATACGAGAACTGGTTCGCGAGATGATTAAACATTGCGTAAAATACGAGCTTGATCGCATGTTTCAGCAAAATTTGTATTTATCTTTTTATGTATAATGTTTTTAACACCGCATCAACTGCGCATCGAGTGATTTATTTGCGACGATTGTTCATTACTTTGACGAAAGAGAGCAATATGATTCAAATATTGTTGAAAAGTCTTGAATCCTTCATGAACGATATTAACCCTACAGTGCGCATTGATGCATATATGCATTAACCCCATTTTCCTTTGATATGAATATTGAATCATAGTTTTATTTCCAACAATACCGCATAAGCATAAAAGCTTTCAGTTTTTCGTAAGTCATTTGTGAAAAAGTGGACGAAACAAACAATGGAAACGGAAACAATGTAAAAATGCATGTAAATGATTTCAATGGGTACTTAAACAATAATAAAATGTTTTTAACATGCGTGGTATTTCTTGGGTGAACGATGTTATATGTAGTAGTAGACTGCACAGTATGCAGTACAGACGTCCAAAGGAAAGATGTATAAAATTTAGATATGTGGTTAATTGAAATTGGTAACTAAAATTATGATCGCTGACAAAATAACCTAAGACGTACATATTAAGTTAAGCAACCACGATATTAAGATACATTTTCCAAAAAGTACATATGTTAGGAGATATTTCATACTATATGCCAACAAATAAATTGATTGTCACTATTACTGAAATATCCCGTAGAAAATTTACAACTATAAACAACGTAACACGTTTGCATTTAACAGTATTTAAATGTAAATATTCAGTTGATAACAGAGGTATTGCTAGATATTTGAGTTTTCTACTGCACACGCTATTGGTCACACTTCCGCATACCGCATTCACGTATGACGCAAACTCGATGAAATGCAACTTGTGGTATTTCGAACATTACAGTTGCAGTATGCCGGATACTATCACTTGCGTGGCCGTTACGTTCTGTGACCAAACTATGCATAGCTGGTTCCTGCAGTAAACGTTACAACAGTTGTAGAGTTAAAGTTGCTTTAATTAGAACACGCAAACACATGGAAAGTGTAAACATCGAGTAAGATTAATTTGAGACATTCGAGGTACAAATGGTAATTATGATACGTCAAGCACCATAT
This sequence comes from Hylaeus volcanicus, assembly GCF_026283585.1. Taxonomy (NCBI): domain Eukaryota; kingdom Metazoa; phylum Arthropoda; class Insecta; order Hymenoptera; family Colletidae; genus Hylaeus; species Hylaeus volcanicus. The sequence continues at coordinate 4,394,156 of NC_071976.1, read as the reverse complement.
ATTCCGGATTAGTTTACACTAGTTCGGCATAGTTAACGTTAGGTTCTCTTGCATCTACGCGATCAAGATTTACGTCAATTAGTTTACCGAGTTTGCGTGCTAATCGAATAGTAATTCCCTTTGCAATGGCACTCATTATAAAAATTTCCATGCGATATATCATACTCCTACATTTGACAATAATAATAGCTCTTCTTGATCCACCATTTCTCATATGCCATTTTTATTTTTACTCGTTCTTACTTCAGACCATTAAGTTAGAGACTTTCATGCTGTAGAAATTATTTTCTGAAAAATTTACATTCCTCTTGCAATTTAGCGTTTTTATATTATTAGTATTTATACGCTGTTATTTATATCTATAATAGCACCATTCGACATTTCTGCAAATGATATTGTGGTACAGAATCGCCTCAGCTACCCCCTCATTTCCGGTTCTTACACTAATTCTTGGACACCCTGTATAGTACCACTAATCAAACAAAAATCCAATTAAATCCGTCGTTAATTACCAAACAGTAGATGCGACAAGAAAAATAAATTTTGTATCGTTGTATCGTTTCAACAAATGTAATTTCTTATTAAACATGCATAACATGATTTACATAGTAGAGGAAATCCTCAATCGCTGACCTAATTACCGCGATGCAGATAAAGTTAGCGGTATAAATTTGAACGAAATGTTTCAGATACAACTCTTCCCATTTAAATATCAAACTTTCCAATGGAAACTGTGTGTCGGGAACGATGGCTTCATCAGTGCGCGACAATCGGGAACAATGAAACACAGACGCGGACGGCTTTGAAACGGCAGAAAGAGAAAGCTCGAAAGACGGCGCAGAAAGTAGACGTAGCACGAGGCGCAACGGTGCCGTTACGAGGGAGCAATTCCAAGTTGAAATCGTCCCCTGTCACGCTCGCCGAATATTAGTCTATATAAAAACCAACTGTTGCTCTTTGCGGTGGCATGAATAGACCCAGATCGATGCAATGGATGTCCACCATGTCTGACCTCTCCAGCCTTCACCCCCATCGGTTGCTAGAGCGATTTTGCAATGAGAATCGATGTCCTGCGGGAACGCAATACACCGAATCTGAATGAGAATATCACGACGTGACATTGGCGGGATTTCCAATGCAAGTGAATGTCTCTAATTCTGATAATGGATAACGAATTGTCATACTTTCTTTCTGAAATAAGGAGCCGTTATGGACCTTCCTTAGGTTTACTTAGAACGATACACGGAGAAATGGTTGTTGTACATTTTCTGTAATTTTAGTTCTTCAGATTTATAAGAGACTCGACATTTACGTTTCGCCAAACCAAAAAGATAATAAGACAGCAGGGTTTTGCAAAAGGACGAACTTATTTTCAAAATGAATACAGGAATAAATTAGTGCACCCGTACCTGGCGAAAATTCAAAGTCGATTTTCTCGAAAGGAGAGCCTCATACGAAAGATTTTTATTCTATATTTTCGACTCATTGCTATGAACAAGAAACCTATTAGCATAATTACAATATGTGTTTACATCTTGTTTTATATTTTTATAATTTGTGTGGACTCTAAGGCATGTACGTATATAGTAACGTATTTTTACCTCAATTAATAAATAATTGAGTAAACGATACATAACTATCTACGACCTTGACCTTCTCTGAAGTATTAACCATTTAATTGTTGTGGTACGAATCGGTTTACAACCTTAGCGAGTTATGCGTCTTTTTTCGTACGGACTTCGTGCGTCACGAACCTAATCACGAACGACAAAGATTAAGAGAAATCATGGATCGCGACGACTGATACGTACAAGTATTATTAGCACATTTTCCCGTGATAACGGATAACGATCGACAAATAACGTCTACCATGAATATTTCGTCGCGCATTTACAGCACCTTGGGAATTCCGCACTAATACATTATATATAAGCGCGGTAGTCTGAGTGCTACGAGGGGATGAAGAACAAGGGGGATAATCTGCGCGATCGTATTTAAACTAGTGACTCGGGCACGCAATGCCACGTGTACCAGGATCATTTTCTTGCGTCTACGGTGTGCAGACTATCCGGATTACAGGCCAATTTCATATTAATTTCCGGCCGCGGTGCGGGACGAGAACACGGGGCTTACTGCCAATCCGCGCGCCGGTATTTGTTAATGTTATCACGAAATTGTCTGCGGTTCCGTGACTCGCACGGCTTTCGCTCGAATTTTATTACGAAATTGGATAAGGAGCTTCAAGACATCCTTTGTGACATCATTTCTAGTCCTTCTGACAGGTTGACGGACTGACAGAAACTTGCTCGAGATGAAAGCCCGAAAAGTGTTCTTTTCCTATAAATTAATCCAGTGGTCGAACGTCATGGGAATTTTCAAGAATGTAAGTAAACAAGTGAAAGTTTCTCGAAGCACTTTTTTACTTTTTAACTTTTTTTTTTTGGCAAGGAGATCATGTAGATTGCAAGGATTCGTACAGTGCATATGTTCCAGAGACGATAAGGTTGCCAGTTTCCGTGAATTACTCGATTTCCATTGTTCATCCGCTATGAATCGTTCCAAGGTTCTTCTTGTACATTTACATTCAGATATACTGATTACGGGTGGGATGGCGAAGATTAAACGACGACATGGTGCTTTCCCACTGGATTAGACACGTAGCAGACCTGTTATACGAATTCTGTGTGTTCAATAATAAAAGATAAATTTGTACTCCCTTATCGAATCGAAGCGTCGAATTCCCTGATACAACAGCGGGAATCGTGGAAAAGTTAATTGTTCTATTCCACGCGTAACGGATTCAATCGCCGCCAATACTTGTTTCTATGAACATCTATTCTAATCGTAAATATTAAAATTTTAATTTGATTTATTCTTAAGACTTTCATTATAGGTAGAAACGGCGTCCGATATATTTTTGTTTTCGTAGTCTTGAAATCCTTCTTTATAAAGAGAAGGGTTAAATATTCTTTGCAATATTTTTGGTATAAAATTTTTAATAAACAACTAATATTATAAACGTTATTAATACAGAATAAGAAATTTTTTCCATATATACTGATACTGCCTGTAACATTAGTCTCTAATTACGAAAAATACAAAATAAATACGGACGAGGCTGTGGCTAAGAATATAAAAATTGCTCCATGCTAATGATGAAAAATGAAAAGAAATTGGCCTTTTAGAACTCCTCGTAGCGTTCAAATATTTCCACTTCCTTTCCCGTACCGTTTTGGATCTATAAATATCGTTTTGTTTAGTATTCCAAAGAAATTACATTTGGAGAACCGAACCCCGAGAGCACCGAGAATTTCTTCCACCGATACATCGCTCGGGAGAGGCGCGCAATTCTTACGAATCGAATCTATTTCGCGTTGGTTTCGTTATTTCAACCGGATCGCACGAAATTCAAGAGAGAGGTTTACGACGGAAGAGTTCGCCTCCTCCCACCGTTCTCGATGAAATATCCGCGAGATCGGATAGAATTTGAAGATAACCGCGCTACGTAGCACGGAATTCGAAAAACGAAGAACCACGCCGTTGGTCGAGCCACCCGTGAATCGATTCCTTGTCGCTCGACCTCTCGCGCGTTATCAAACGTTCACGCGAAATGGACAAAGTGGCTTCTCATCCTTTTCCTACGCCGAAGTCGACTCCCATCAGTGGGGGAGGAACAGTTTTACGACGAATTGCGAAGGAATGCCGATTGCTCACCGAACCGTGGACAATTTCAAAGTATCGATATCTACAATAAATAGTGGCAAGCGTCGCCGAACGCTTTACTGATCGCACTGTATTATTGGTTGCACGAGATTTACCGATAGTAGTCCATAAGTCCGTGTCAAGAGGATCTAATAAATGCTATTCTTCCTTTGTTTCGATTGCTTTTGTATGATAAAGATTGCCCGCCAAAAAAAAAAAAAAAAATAATTCGAGGGATGACACAATTTTGAAAAAATATGTCGGTATTCATGGTCGCGAATCAAACGACAGTATCAAAATCCTAAGCAGTATTAGCTAATAGTTTGTACTCGAGAAACGAATTTCAATCGCCGTCTAATTTTGATGTAATTTTCTAATTTATGAAGATCTTTAAATTTAAACATTACCCTTGTAAAATGTAAAGATATTGCTTTATATAATTATTTAATAATCTTCGATGTCCTCTTTCTGAAATTTTAGAAATTGTGTTTTAATATGTATCGAACACCATACGAATTACTTTCAATAGTCGGATAACAATAGCGTATACTTTTAGCTGCAGTTTTACACGATCCACGGGATAAGGTAGAAAAACGTGAGAATTTGCCTTTTGACCTATATAGACACGTTTATATTATCGATTTCCCCAACGTGAGGAATGCGAACAAAAGAGTCGAACGGCGGTGAAAAATAACATCCCTTACAGATAACGTAATTTCAGATGTAGACAGATGTTCGTTATTCCATTCTCGTGCTTCTCAGGTGAGTGTAGTTCGCGTTATTAGTAGTTCCCCCGAGGAATCGAACAAAATTATTACTCTGCTACCTTTCTTCGTTGAAGATTCATCAAGTATTTTACACGACGCCCACGAAATTCTAATTTGATTTCGTTGCCTCGTGTTCTAAACGAAATCACGTTAGTTCTCTTCAACGAGTACGTCCTGACGAGTGCGTTTATGGTCATTAATGTAATAATGCAACACGCATTCAATGCAATCAGCGATTCAATTTTCGCACCGCCGTTGTACTCTGCACATCATTACTCCGTTTTAGTTCCGTCCATTGTTTCGTATGTATAATAATTCTAAAGTTAGTAACTTGCTGATTTCCACTAAAATCGAATGTTCTGATTAATAATTTACTTATTTAACGTTAATACGACATATGCAAATTCTACAACGTCAACATCTTTAAACACTTACGTAACATTCGCTGAGAGATAAATCAAGGTAACAGAGATCGAGGCAAGTGTTTATCGCCCCGGAAATCACACGGGAGGAAACATGATTTATCGTTCACTGAAACTCACCGATGCAGTGGAGCAACCGAGACGGATGACGTTTCGCTAGACTGACGATAATTTAAATATCTCAGTACCACGAGAGGGGAGTCGTGTACTCACCCCTAGCAAGTCTTAGTCGTTTTTCTTTTCTCATTTCATCGTGGAAGAATAAGATTTTCCGCCAAGCCTGCTCTGTCAGTCAACCACCGCGCTTCCGACCCTCTTGCTCGTTTAAAGGGATATTATCTCCCAGACATCGGGGTCTCAATACCGCATTGTGACGATGAATCATTGAAACCTTCGTTCTCCATTCCATCTCCGAGGGTTCTTTCAAAAAATTTAGGGGGTGACGTTAATTAAGGCACGAGCGAATCAAATTTCCACTAGATCAACCGCTCGAGAATCAAATTCAATGTATCGCGACTAGTCGCAGCAGAAAAATAGAGAGGTTAACACTCACTTCAACTATTCACGTTAAAACGTTTAAATCCTGTCCGTTCGTTGATGTATTCGATCGTTTGTCGAAACTTCATCGTTCCCTCTGAATTTCCAATATTCTGTATCCGCGTATTGATAACTTTACCTGATCAACGATCGTTACAAGGAACTCGGAGGAACGCCGTTACGGGCTAACCACAATTCTATACGCGAACATTCAACTAATCGTAACTTTCGGGTCTGGTCTTAACGTTGTTAAGAACATCGTTACCGGTAATCGATCCAGAGGAGGGAGAAAGTCGATTTCTCCCGCGCCGCGAGGGCGCCAAGAGTTTTTCTCCATTATAGTAGTACCCGACCCTTTTGATTCCCAAGAGGCACCAGTGCCGTACGAAGGTCACTCATATGCAGGACGCTCATAGATCATGGTTAGTCGGACCCCTGCTCGACTGGTGGTTAGCCATAAGACTTTACCTTAGCATCCTCAATTATCCACGGGATGGTTCGTTTCCCCAAGGAACGCTGGCGATGCCGGTCTCCCGCAAAACTTTCCCTTATAATTAAATCATTAATTAGACGCTGACTTTTCTCTGATCATCGTTCAACTCACGAATGATGGTTATCGAAGAAAGCTCTTCGAATTGTACGAAATCAAGTCACGAAGTGCCAAAAATATTCCTTGTCGGGGAATTTCGCTGTAGATGTAAACAAATATCGTACAAAGATATTTTCATGCTGCGATGGGCGAAATAAAGAAGTACCGCTGCTAGAGTGATTCGTGGTTTATTAATATTTTACCCGAACGCGATGGAAAGCGATAATTTCAAGTTACATTTTTAAAATTACGGAAAAAATATTTTTTTTTTTTAATTCGATGATACTGGTTTATAGGCCTCTAAAAACAATCCAATGTTTATCCAATGTTCCTGAACATTTTTTTGATATCTCTTATCGTTTCCGAGTCATAAGCGCAAAAGTAAAAGGGGTAGTTTCTCCTTTGAAACGCAAAAGTGGCACGAACTGAAGATGGTGTACTTCATCGGAAGGACCCACAAACAAGTGTACCAATTTCATAAAAATCGGGGTGTAACACTCATCGATATTTCCTTGATAGTATAACTTTAGCACTATTATTAGTACAACTTTATAGAGACTGAAATTTTACGCCCACGGGAAAGGTGAGCCGTCCCTAAATGGCTAAACGCAACATGAAAAGTAGACACTGACTTTTCTCTATTTAACGTTTCCCTCGCGAATGATAGATTCATCGATAATTGCTGCTTTAACCGGTAGAACGTTTATCAAAAAAGACCATCGACTCGTCGAATATAAATTCACGAATAAAATTGTACGAGATCGAGTCGCGAATTAATATTTTATATGTAGAGCTTCAGGAAATCAAAGGGGATGCGATGTTGCGCTAATTGAAATTTTATCTCGTTTGTTAAAAGCCAATATGTTTCCTGCTTTTTACGCGATGAATTTGTATGTCGATGCTGTGTAGCCGCGTTTCCTTTGAAGACAAAGTGTTTTATTTTCATACCTGTTTGTCACAAGTGGTTTCAGCAATGCAACGTATGAATTTCATTTCGACGATAAGCGTTTATGTTAAATGAATCAAGTGGACACTTGATATAGGAAAAATGGATTTTAATCGAATGACGACGAATTTCAAAAATATGGCATTAACTGTAAAATTGATCTTTTAAGTAGCGGATTCTAAAAGCGTCCCTTTGAACGAACGTAAACCGTTGTTGAATTCAGAACAATATCAAGACATTTGTTACGTTTATAGAGATGCAAACTAAAAGTTGTATTACAACTATTTCATCTGAAATTCGATTTTATTAAGTTAATATTTTAATTGCAGTTCGCCTCTTACGTAATTATAGTAACTCTTATTTGATTTTTGTTGTATCCATGGTAAAATGTTCGCATTGAAATGATATAAAATCAGAATAACTAAATGGAATATTTAATAAGGGCGTAGTTTGAAAGCGTTAAAGTCATACTTCAATTTCAGATGCTTTTCTGTTAATGCATCTGATATTATTAAAATGACTAATATAATTACTTGAAAATATAAGTTTTTCAGATAAGTCCGACTTTTAAGATAAGTATACACACAATTCATCACATAAATTCAAAACTACTTGCGCTCGACGTGCTCCGCACAGAATGCATTGATTCGCTCATTTCTCTACTGCGCTTATCGCAATAGGATGACGATTAATTCCATCAATGAAGCTCTAACCAACTGGTCCTGAATTTTCCTCGCGTTTCATGCGTGCCTTCGCGGACGGCAATTAAGCACCACGATTTCCGATTGTATTAGCTTCGAAACTAGGTCGCAGCGTTCGTTATCAAAAGGATTATCAGTTAATTTATATTGCCACGTGACCGCAGGTGTAATTCCGAGCACCCCTGTTCCGCCACCTTTGTCTCTTTCGGTGCAGTTTGTACATCGTTTCGTGGATTTTCAGCCACTTCGTTCCGCCTCGTTCCTCTTGCATCATTTCCGCAACGATTCGATGCTCGTCCCTGTTTCTCTCTGTTATTCGTATCGCGTCATGAGCCAACTGGTAAAAAAAATCCGAGCGAACGAGAAGCGCAGAAATACGCCCAGAAGCGATTAATTTACGGTAGATACGGCATCGAGCCTCTATGTCGAATGGATACGATCGAATCTGTTCGTACCTCGGTCTATTCTCTCTGTTCCTTCGTGGCTCTGTTTCTGTTCAACGTTGGTGTACATCTTTTTTAACATTCTTTGCAGCCGCAAAGGTAACGAGTGTATCTGGGTTACCCAGCTTCCCTGCGGTGCACGCATTCGTCGATAGGATTTATTTTTTTCCGGGCGGTTATAGAGCGTTTTCATATCCGAGAGGCAAACCATGACGAATAACGACCATTGCCGATGAAAACGCAGTTTCCGCGCGATTGTAACTTCCGCGATTATCGAACGAACTTGGTAACGGGAGAAAAAAACTCTGTTGTGAATGATCAGACGCTGGTAACCGCGAATGGAGACGCGATTCTTTTGTGGTCCCGTGAATTTATGGAGTATTCGATAAGGATTCTTTTTCAGAAGCTGAAGGAACGAGAATTGTAATGTACTTTTTTGTCTCGTGAATAGTGTCTAGAGATCAATTCAGGCTTTTTTAAACATTACTTACACAATACGGGCCCGATAGTAAGAGAATATAAACGGTATAATCGAAAGGATCCCTTATTTAAAGTAATAATGATAAAAAGTCTTTATTTTAAAAATTAGTAAAGTAAATTAGTAAAATTAGTATTGAGTAAAGGAGACAGAAAATTAATAGGATTAACAAATAGAACGAAAGGATAGAATTAAAAAGAAGTATACGTTTGGTAGTAATGCGAGGTATAGTTGTATGCTATCTTTATACTAACCTAATTTTTGAAAAAAGTCAAATGTGTAGAGTGACATATTTACAAGTTTAATTATTGTGATGTAAACAAGAATTCAAGCTCGTAGAATTTTTATTTTGATTAGAATTAGTGATAAAAGAAAAGAAGAATCACTTTTTACTATCACTATTTACTGTTCGATGCAATATTTTACCCAGCTCTGCTCGTAAGCAGCCGCAGACCTCGTGTTCACCTGATCTCAATAATTACTTAGCGGAGCGCAATCGAATTTAAAAACTGATGAAATTCGATCGTCGATCGTCCCACGAAGCCAATAATTCTGACATTATCGCGTCTGTCGTTGGAACCCCGACGAGCCCGCAGCGGCGATAAGAATTTCCATTATACACCCTCGGTCTCTCCTCCAAGTGGGAATTCCATTTTTAGTTTTTACATTTAACACGCGATCGGGCGGATCCCGCGAAGTCGGCAACTTTCACGATGAAATTTGTCCCAGTCGTTCGATGAATTATTAATCCCCGACATTCGGAGCAACGACGATTGGGATTGTTCTTCGCGTCGTATCCAGCTGTCAGGTTACATCCGTCGTTATCCGTTCGGGTCGTGCATCAATGCGAAGCCGCGAACGGCTCTGTTTTATTCATAAACTGTTTACCTGTCTACGGTGAACGAACTCGGGCGAATCGGCGAATCGATCGAAGGATACCGCCAGACCTGGCGTCTTATCGACGAAACGGAATCGAACGTTAGCCGGAGGGCGAGCACCCGATTCAAATTACGAAAGTTTTAATTGGCGGAGCAATTAATTTTCCCGTAAATTAATTAAAATAATATCGGTCTCCTTTGACCGCCGCGGCGAAGTAGCCGCCTCTTCCACGGGCCGGTTGCTTTCCTTTCGCGACGCTATGTATTTCTTTTTCTAATTAACCGTGGCCCGACCCCCGACGCTCGCTGTTCCTTATTTTCTTAGACCAATTCAGAGTGGCTGTCGTTCTCGGTTTCCTTGAAAGCTCCTGGATTTATTAAGGCAACTGCGACGTTCCGAACTTTGCTCAGTTTCGTTCCGATTTTAGTTCACCGCGGTTAATTAATAGATTCGTTTGGACGTACGGAGCGATCCGCGATTCACGGTAACTCTGAATCGATTCACTAGAAGAGCGATACTACGAGAAATTAGAACATCTCGTGCCTGAAAGAAATATCGGTCGTGAAATGCATGAAAGCCTAAATGGAACTTAATTAGAGAATTCGTGGCGACGAAGCACTTTTTCTCTGGTAAAAGAGGACACGGTTCTCGCGTCGCAACAAAATGCAAGTACCGACTAAGAGCACGTCGTATCGTGGTTTAATTGGAGCGGAATTAATGTTCGCTGTGGTTAAATGTAAATGAAGAGGACTTAGTTGTAAGCGAATCGTCTTTCGGTTTTGTTTCCCATTGCTTACTGTCCACGAATGGAAAACATAAAGGATATATGCATTTTTTTAAATATCGCTCCCGCGTAAGTCTATTCTACCGAATCACTAAAAAAGTTTGCCAGACTGACGACGTCCCATCAGCGGAAACATCCGAGCGCAAAGGGTTAAGAATTCGGTTGTTGGGATAGACATGACAAACGGAACCGACCGAATGGTAACGGTAGAAAGGCCCGTTAGAAATCCATTTTGCTGGGGATCAGAATAATCTAGGTCGAGGGATTTAAATAATAATGTAACCGGATCCCGTGCCGACGGTTTTCGCGCGTCCCAGCTTTCCGTCTCGCTACGCTGTTCTCCGCCCTCGCCTCCTTCACCGTCGGGACAAAGCAAATTTGCGAGATTGCGTTCCAACGAGCACGGGGACGCGCGCGGGGCGAAATGGCCGGGTAAGGGTAGACGCGGGATTAGAGCGTAGATGTCTGCACCGTAGGAAGCGAGGCAGAGGTGGGCAAGGAACACTCGAAGAAGATGGACGAACGGGAAGAAGAGAGGAAGAACGAGGACGCTGATAAAGAGGCAAGTTCCATTCGCGGGCCACGCGACGGATGGGCCGAAGTTTTAAATGACTTCGGTATTAAAACTTTGATGGCATTTGTCAGTTTCCCGGGGCTTCGCGAATTGTTTCGCAACTCTTAAGCCATTTTAAAGCGCCATTATTGACTGGTCGTTTCCGACCGGTTCAACACCCATCCATCCCCTGTTTTCAGCGCCGAAAGGCTGCTTCAGGCTTCGAGCGTTTTTCTTCACACCTGTTAAATTGATACGAGGTGCTTACGGTTGCCCGAACACTGCTACGAATCGAAGCATTCGATGCTCACAGCATGACGTGTTTACTAGAGAAGCTTCAGGTTCGATAGCAGCGATCCTGTTCTCCCGAATTCGCAGAAATTTCGTTCAACGCGCGGATTAAACTGTGCTCGACGTTATAACGAGAGGACGAATTTTCGATTACTTTTTTGTTATCCGTGCTGATTGTTTAATGTTTTTTTTTTTGTGGTAACGGATTTCATTGATAGCGTTATACCGAATGTTTATAATCCCTTAAAACCGTATCGAATTTAGTGAACATTTTTTAACGCCCGGTGGTTGCGCGGTTTCAGCTTACGCCATTAAAAGCTTTCGGTTGTGTTTTTTTTTTCAATTACAGGGGAATTCAACGCGTGTTTTGTTATGATATGTGTTGACGTTTCTTGCCAAGTCACGATTCTGCTCGAAAATATTAATAAATATACTTTACTATACTTGTATCTATAGATACAAGTCAATATATTGACTATATTGACTGAAGGCAGGACAAATAGGGAGAGAAAAGGGGAGGATATACTTCCAAAAGATTTAGAATAGAGGGAAGAAAAAAGATAGAAAACCGTGGTGGGACATTTAGAAATATAGATAGGAAGACAGACAAAAAAACAAATGATAATTATAAGGTTAAAATAGTACTGATCGTTTCTTTTATACTATTTTTATCTCATTTCGGTGAGTACACTGTACAATAACGTTAATGAAATAAAATATATAAGCTAAATCAAAATTTATACTCTTACTTTAACGATAAACATGTAATAGATTTTTGCATAGTACTGCGTAACGAAATAAAATTCTGTGCCATTTCCTCTTTTAATACACGTTTTATCGCTTAAAAACTTACCAAGTAAAATGAATGGGACACGGCACGGCTTTTTCGCAAAACTGTAAATAATAGAACAAAACGTCAGGAGGGAAGGAAGCGATTTGAGTGGCACCGTTTAACTGTCCTCAAGCGTGCATTTTACCCAGGAGACGCGCCCCTTTCCGCTTTCGCTGCACTTACACCTGCAAACGTGTCTGCCAGCATCCGTGACATTCGAGGTGGCAATCCTCTTGAGTAGTCCCTGGGTTCTAGAAGTCAACGCGGATCGGTACGAGGAACTTCTTCGTGGGCTTTAAACGGCAACGAGAAAGCGCATTAGCGATAATTGCCCGTTTACGTCAACTTGCTCTACTCTATTTCGAGCGCAGCCAGCGGAAGCCGAAATAATTGAATAGGAAATTAAAAAGGTAATTTCAGTTTCATTATTCCCGCTACAATTGTCGTGACAATTGTTTGTAACTATGCGTCGGGGCTTAACGTTTACCACTCGGTTAATTATAACATACTCGGTACTTATTAGTTACTTATTGTACATATTCAGATGGACAAGATATAGTCCGAGTAACATACTGCGGATTCGAAACATTTCTAGCGTATACGAATACGTGTAGAATACGCTAAAATGTGTGTAGAGTATATGCAAAATTTATGTAATTGTACCGAATAAAATTTAAACGTAATTTCAATAATACGCATGTTTTATACATGCATTTTACATTAGCATAAGTTAGTATATAATACGTTAGTAGATACGTTAGTATATCAAATCCGCAGTCTATCGATTAATAATTAATGATTAAGACTACCATGTAATAAAGCCAATGATTAATGAGTGAAAATAATACAAATAATCAAATTAAATGTGATCACCTTATATCTTCACTTCAATAAACCATGAACAAAAGTGCTATTCATTTCGTGGTTACTGATTTAACCGATAAATTAATAATACTAGAAAAATGAGTAAAGTTAAAGTAACAGTGGATCGAATAATTACAATAAAAGATGAAAATACATGAAGTATACGATACAATTTGCATAAAGGTCAAGCAATGGTATATAAATGAGTGCAAACGCGATTAAGGAGAAAGAACGACAGCGACGGAAGGCAGAATGGGAAAAAGCCGATGAGAGAACAATGGAAAACGGAAGAAAACACGGTGTAAAGGAACGTAGGATTAATTCGAAAGATTTACAACAGGGCTCAGCCATTATCGCGTTTCGTCGGGTGGATAAGAGTTTGCCCTCCGGGCTTTTAATTCCCCCGCAGACGCCGCACCTTCTTCTCTCGCTTTTTTTTCGACACTTGCCGCAGCCTTAACCCCTTAACCGCCTTAATGCGCCGGGTACGCGACGCTTCCGCCTGGTGTGTCTGACACTTAATTAGAACCGTTGTACTTGAAAATGGCGTACTCAAAGGGCGTTCCCACGAGGGAAGTACAGAATCCTGTCGGCTAGCCACAAGAAAATTCATCTCCGTTACGGGCCTCGAATACTTTCGCGAGCTATTTTCAAAAGACCGCGGTCAGGGGAATGGGGGGGGTTGCCTCGGTCACAATTTTCTTTTTGATGTTTCACATACAACAAGGTACATGAATTCAAAGTATCGCTTTGACCGAAGGAGGGCGTATGTATACGCCCTCTAGAAATGGGCTCAGAGAAATGTTTATGTTTGTTCAATCAATTTTTAAAAAATATCACCTTATAGAGAACGATAAGACGAAACTTTTTTGTATTTACAGTTTATCCATAAGACGCTTAGTTTCCAAACTAAAAATTGAAAAGTTAGGAGTTTGTTGGAAAAATTGAATTTTAGAGAAAAGGTCTTCTAAGTTTTCAATTTTTACCTCTGAAACTAAACGTCGTATGAATAAACTCTACTTATAAAGAAAGGTTAGTCTTATCGTACCTTATAAGCTGATATTTCTTTTTTAAATTTATACCTCCACGTCTTTTAGAATTTTTAGCAATAATCGTCTCACGGTCAAAGGGTTAATAAAAGTACGTGCAAAAGACAAGTCCAATAAAAATAATGTATTTACGTAACACCGTGTATATTTTAATCTTGAAAGGTTGAATGAATCGAGTCGCTAAATTTTTCTGTTTGAGTTCTAGAAAATCGGAGAAAAAGGTACTTCGATCGTTTTTAAATATTCCGAATTAATAAATAATTTTCAACTGTTTGAGAACCTTCCAAACGAACAAGTCCATTAAACCCAGCATCTCTGACGGATAATTGTGCAAAACTTTTATCCCTGCGGTGATTAAAACGGATCACAAAAGTAGAACGTTACACTTTGGCTCAGTATTTACTCTTAATATTGCGGGACATTTCGACGTTTCAATTGCATAAAATGTTCGCTGCGAAATGAAATTCCAATATTTTACGACTCGCAATTTTATCATGTCTTAACACGCGTATCTACCGGAACGGCGTTTCCGCGCGTGTTATAAAATATCAAATCCCGAGGAATATTCGGCGTATTCCTGCAGCGGAGCGATAAAATTATTTCACCGGGAACATCATAATATAATGCACACCAAAAGGCAGGGAATAAAAAGGCTTGAAATAGGAAATCACTTAAAGTTCCGTGAATCCTGAGACCGCTTCAAGAACGGGAGGGTGCCAATGAAATTCTCAGACCGCGCAAAGTCTAGGAGTGGGGCTTCAGTTTTACGAGCCATACCGACAAAGCTTACAGACGATTCGACGTCCACCTTCTTCTCGACACCGAACGACTTTACTGTAGCAGTCTCCCTTTTCCACTTCCATCGAACGTACTTTGGTTAAAGAATCCTATTGGAAAAGTTTTTACGATTGGTTCGTTTGCAAGAGGTTCATATACCTTCGCCAAAACTGTTCGATATAGAAAAATCTCGGAACCGATGGTGCTCCATTCGAATATAATCGCAAAAGAAATACGTCGGATTGTTTTGTGTGTATACACAATTCCAATTGAAGGAGGCGACTTAAGTACCTCGCTTGTTTTTTCAAGATACGTTAATTATTTACTTTATCGGGATAACTTGAACATTTGTGCAAAGAAATTTTATAAAATGGAATGTCATGTAATCTAGAACAATCATAGAAATAGATCAAAAGGGATTCCATTCATACAATCTTCGATTTATAGTTGCTGACATCCTCGATACCGAAATCGTAGAATTCAAACAAACATTTCTGAATTCTCTTCACCAAGTACGTATTATATACTGCATTATATAATCTAAATATCTGTAACGTCGTTAATTCGTTCAAAGTTTTGAGATTATTAAACATTCATGGGTTCAATGCCTCGGGATTTTGGGTGTTTTGGAAGTTCATGGGGTGCCAGGTGGTCTAGAGGTTTGGAAAGGTTTTGGGGTACTAAAGACCCTTGAGTATTTCGTGTCCTGATCGATCTGTCCCAGTAGGTGGTCCAGTCATCTGTATCGAATCCTGCGTATAACTGAGGGGTGAAAAAATGATTCCATAGTAAAGGAAAATATGTAACAGTACATCCTCAGCTCCATATACTATGTGAAATAGTCTGCATTAAGTCTACCTTGGTGAAGTTGGCACCCCCAAATGCAAATTTTGATAAAAATCAAATTTCATTCGTTTGTCCACGATTTGTTTACGTTTGTCCAACCAAAATTTTCATTTGTCCACCCCACCAAATTTATAATATTAAAATATTAAGTATTCCTAATCTGAAGTTATTTAGCTTTATTCTCCACTCATTTCACATGCTTTCACCTAGTTTAGGAATCAACCCTTCGGTCTACGATTTCAATCCAATAACGTATATCAGAAACAAAAACAGGAGTGCCCAGGCGTCGAGTTTCAAATTTCCTATAAATGAATAAAAATCCATAGTCAAGTAACAAGTATTTAGCTTGATTCTGAACGACCTTGCTTCACCAGTATCCGAGTAATTTTATATTTTACGTTTGCTGTATTTCGTACACTTTCGTTCATCCTGATTTATTTTGTCTATTCCTTTTTCTCCTGGAATTCATGCATTCTCGGTGGGTCCATTTATCTATAGCACTGCTCGGATCCCACTACATGCACATACGTATCTACGTACAACATCGTCGGAGTTTAGTTTGACAGGTAGTCTACTAGGCTGACATAAAGCTCACCACCAAACACAAGCTACCCACACCAGCAGCTAGGGACGGTGACGAGCGAACTGCGGCGACTTCGCGAGCACACGCGGAATTTGAATAATCCCCATTCAAAATTACGTCACGTACAACGAAATTGCGATGATTACGGAACTTGAGAATTTCCAGAGAATTCATCGTCAGGTTCACATTTCACTGGAGCCGCACGGCGGTGTACGCTCCGCGTAGCGGCTACGCGCGACCGTTTCTGCGGACAACTTTGAGCGAAATTGCGAACAACTCCCTATCCTATACAAGGTGTCCCAGCTAAAGAAGACTAACTAAATATCTCCTATATTTTTATGGTATGAGAATTGTTTATGACAGAATTAGAATGATTTTGAAGCAGATGTACCGTAGTAAAAAAGCATCTTTTCAACTTCAATATTTTCGATTTTTTTCAAGGTTTTTGGTAGAAAAACATAATTTTTTGTGTTGCATCTTTGGAGGTTTGAGATGGCGGTGGTTATACGGAACGATCAGTAGATTATAAAATAATACAGTACTAAGACTACAATATTTTTAAACTTCTTTAAAATCCGTGATGTAACTCCAAAATTATCCTATCCCATAATTGTTTAAACATGTAATGGTACATCATCCAACACTTCACCTAGATTACTTTACGTATTTCTCCCCATTTAATGTTCCCAAATAAATGAAATCACGCGATAAACAATTTTCATACCACAAAAAACATGGGAGATATTTAGTTGGTTTCTTTCAGCTGCGACACCCTGTATTACAAAGCAATCGTCACCCCATTTCTCCACGATTTAATTTTCTCCAATTACGAACACGAACTCATTATTCGTTAAAACGTTTTAATTCGTGTGATAATCATCAGCGTTGCTTCATGGTTTTCCTTTGTTTCTAAAT
This sequence comes from Hylaeus volcanicus, assembly GCF_026283585.1. Taxonomy (NCBI): domain Eukaryota; kingdom Metazoa; phylum Arthropoda; class Insecta; order Hymenoptera; family Colletidae; genus Hylaeus; species Hylaeus volcanicus. The sequence goes on along the minus strand of NC_071976.1, from coordinate 4,377,198 downwards.
TTTTAGGTCTACGCTTTTATTACATTGTACGTGTAGAATGGACAGCGTTACTAATTGCTATGAAATTGGGTTACATTATTTTTTATAATTTACAATTGTTCTGCTCAAATTGTCCCGAGCAACGAGAATTGATTTTCTATTTGTTATGAATGTGATTATAATATAAATTAGGGAAAACAGTATTTTTTTTTTTTTAAATTGATAAAATAGCGAATTACTATAGGGAACCTAAAATTGTTCCAAAGGACATGGTAACGCTTTATACCACTCTGCGCGACGAAATTAATCGTTGAAATAATTTTTGCCTGTCGCCTAGGACCTGACAAGTACAAGGAAACGATTCCTCTCGTACAATAGAAATTTCATTTAACCTCCGTAGATGAAATTTACGATCCGCGGTATTTGATCTGTAAATCAAATAAAATTGCAGTTTCGACGGCAGATCCACTTAGAGAAAACCCCGTTCTCGATCTTACCTCGATCCTCGAAAGAACGGAGAGATTCTCGATCGCCGTTTTCATTTCTCTTCACGCATTCGGGCTTTACGTCTTTCCCACTTTATTTCGTTACGGAGTTCACTATTATCGTCGATTTCTGGCCGTGCACCTTTTACGCGAGCAAATTTATCGAAACTTCCAAGCGTGTCCGGCAGGTCTTTAATATTGCTGGCAATCGATTACGCCCGCGCCACTTATCGGCCACCCCAACGTCCCCAAAGCGAGAATCTTTGACTGTTCGCGTTTAAGGCTTTGTCGTTAAACCCGTTGGACGTGTATCATTTTCTTCGTGACCCGATTCGAGTCGTGGCGAGACTGCTAGTAGATTTCGCCATGTAAATACGAACAACGAAATTCGTTCTGTAATTGAATGTCACTCGAACTTGTTTACATTGCCATCTTCGAAGTGAATCATTCTTGTCCCTTGTAACTACCTAAGGTTGGGGCTAAGGTACAGAGGACGTATGAAAATAAGCTTATAACAGCCATAGTTCCGTTAGAATATCTTGTATAAGAAGATTCATAACAGAATTCTACATTTTCCATTTTAGAGAAATGGATTATTTTAATTAATCTTGCAAGATTTAAAATTGTCCTTGTGTGTGCACAATGTCATATGCCAATCCAACTAATGTTAAGTGCAAGAATAACTGGAAAAGTAAAGTCAGACCAACGATTGTAACCAGCAAATTTGTTTTATTTGACGAATAACGTCATTAAATAACAACAAATAAATGATCGAAGTAACAACAAAGTTTAATTTAGTACAACGATATAGAATTCTATATCCCTTCATCGTCGATCTTTTAAGTGATACTTCGATATCGGTGAAACCATTAGTGATTTATTAATCGGCAGACGTAATCAACCTAAATGTACTCTGTCTACAAAATTCAATTCAAAATTCAACAAATAAGTGATCGAAGTAACAGCAAAGTTTAATTTAGTACAACGACATAGAATTCTATATCCCTTCATCGTCGACCTTTTAAGTGATACTTCAACATCGGTGAAACCATTAGTGATTTATTAATCGGCAGACGTAATCAACCTAAATGTACTCTGTCTACAAAATTCATATTACTTCATATAGATCGATGACGTAATAGTTATTTTAGGAATTGACATTACTAAATTAAAGTAGCTGGTGCCAAGAATGGATCTGAAAACGAAATAGACGAGATATCTTTTAATTACTTATTATACAACATTTTTGTATATCGATACTATTATAAAATGTTGTAAAAAGAATTGTGAAAGTTTAACTAACAAATCGAGCTTTCTGTTATGCAACTGAACATAGTGAATCCAAAGTTTTTAACTATCTAATCATTGTCCGACGATCCATCTTGTGTATGAATCAACTAAGAACAAATTTAGTTTGTACACGTGTGCGTACATCTTTTAGAAATGTCTATATCAAGTGATGCATATACGTAGCACATACGCATATACATTGGACGGGACGCATCCGTGGAGTTGCTCCAGCCTATTTGGGGTGGCGAATTCGCACGCTACTAGCTACGTGACACATAATTCAACCAACTCCATAACCAAGTTCGAAGTTATACCACTCCAGCAACCAGTCTGTCTCCCCTGCACCCTCCAGGTCTCTATGCTACGTTTACTTCAGCGGTACGATAAGTTGCTGGCTCGGTACTTACCTGGAAGCTACGCGAATGCCAGCGAGGCACTACTCCGTTGCACCTGATAGGATGCCAAGTCAAGATTTCGGTGATCGATAGAATGTCGAATTTTTTCGGAAACGGACCGTTTAATTTCAAACAGTATCGCGATCGCTGACTGTTGAATTCTCCAAGAATACCAAATGTACCATTTCTAAATTAACCTCTTCTACTAAATATAACATGATACGATGTTACATGTTTCATGAAGATTTTCTTAACTTTAACTCCAACACTTATATAATTAGGACTAGGACTACTCCTGTTAGATTTATTTATACTTTGCATATTGGTGTTTTAATACTGCCTGTATATCTATTTTGTAATTAATGTAAATTCCTTTAATTAATAAGGCCTATTCGGTTAACTTTAACATTTCTTTAAGTATCAGGTATTAATAATCAAATTTCTTTATCTATCATACAGTTTATTATTCTATTAATTCACTTCTACTTGTGTCACATATACCATTGCATTAGATTCACATGTCACCCACTGCCATCGATAGTGTGCTTCAATAATTAATATCTTCAGTGTAAAACATTAACGAACGTCATATTACATTATTTAAACCCATCAACCAACAACATTAAAGAGAGAATTTTGCGATTGCCCAAGCGTTCGTTTACGTACTTGAAATTCACGATACACCCCGGCATCGTCTCCGCGGCGACAAAGTCGTACTCGACACGGCACGTAGCTGTGTTTGCGAGGCAAAGCGGCTGGCAAAGTTGCGGGCCAACTTCTCGCCCGCAGTATTATACGAGAATTGATAATGCCAAAGTTGTTAATGCATTCTCGGATCACTGCGCCATTTATGGACCGTAGGAGGAAGGACCCGTCGTCCCACACCCTCGCTCCCTTTCAAAACGTCCCCCTGTCGCATACAGCACTCGACCAAATTCGAGGCGCGAACCAAGGCACGAGGAGTGATTAATTCGTTTCGAAAGTTCGCAAAGGCGACGACACTCGGGTCCTCGAAGTCTGCGGACGCGTGCTTGTGTACTACAATAACGTAGGGGGAAACGGAATAGATGCTAGGCAATCGCATCGAAATGAAAATAATCGGTCGAACCCCGGTATTTGTTTACGAATGACGTTTTACGAGGATGCCGACTACACGCGAAGCTTTACGAAAGATGAAATGGCATTCTTAGCTAAATGTGGATCGCGATATTTAATATTGTAATTATCGAAGTGATATCTCGCTTACAGAAACATATTTAACATTACTACAGGCAGACTTATTATAGTCTGTTCTTTATTTTAATGAGAGTACGTGGACTATCTATTACTCTTCTTACATTAGAATCGCAATCTCGAAATCAAATTTTAACTAAAACTTTAGAAAGTACCTTTAAATCTTCATAATCTCATCTTGCACAATTGTCTTATCTTGAAAAATTGTCAGACGATATTAGCTACTAGAATTCTTCATGGTGTTTCCAAGACTTGCACAGAGTGGAGATCAAAATGCTAGAAAGAATGAATTCAATTATACTCGGCGTAATAGAGAGGCAGAACAAAGCATTGTATGTCGGAGCTGAGTTTTCTTTTCAAGAACAAACATTAGCTTTGTTAAAAGGCAGACACGCCGCTGTAGCAACTAATTACTTAAAACAATTTTTATATTTTCCTGCGATATTTTTCAATACGCAATTACGAACGTCGAATTGTCGAAGGGCAAAAAAATCGGTTATGAACGCGTACGCAGTCGACGATTTTTCAATATATGTATGTATATTTCGCCTCGTATGACGTCGCATTTATACATAGGTGGAACGAGCACGCATCCCATCGGAATGCACTTTTATTATTAACGAAATAGACAGAATCGTTGATGGATCCGACTGCTGATATTATTGACCACGGTTGTCGTATTCGTTTTTGCAAACGGATCGTGTAACGTTTATATACGTGAAAATATCGCTGCTATATCAATTTGCTAAATAATAATAGAAAATACTTTGACAACGTACAAAATGCACGTTTATGTCATGCCGAGCACTAATGGAAAATATGCAAATGCTAATTACGATATTTTAACTTTTATCTTTAATACTACCCTTATATTTTTTTGGATATTAAGTAGATACTTTAATTATTGTATAGTAAAAGAGAATTATAAATGTTCGCAGTAGTTTCAATTTTATCAACATATACGCTTGATCATTAAAAAGAAATGAAATACGTGCACTGCTACTCAAATGTTTGGAGCAGTCTTCGATTTTTACAGAAGTAAAGCTTTTTTATATAAATACACTCGTTTTATCGGAATGTTAAAATTTTCAAATTAAAGGTGAATTATTTACGAATGTTAAAAGACAAATATTGTACGACGCACAAAGTGCTGAATTTAATTATAACATTTTTACGTCGATATTATTTCAGAGATAACTGACAGCAACTTTCCACTGTTAAACAACAGTAAGGTAAAGGCATCGGTAGTTAAAACACTAAAAAGAAAAGACAACATAGTGGACTGTCAAACGTAGTTTATTATAGTTGCAGAATTAATTCTTTGATTTTTTAAGATGAGAGTGGTGCGAAGCGAATAAAATTGTATCAAAATATATATTTAAAGAAATAAGAAAGAAAGAGATTTGTAAAATTGCTTAAGACATCCGTACATTTTTAATATCAATTTAATAATCAAGTACTTTCATATTTTACAAATAATCACAGTAACATTTTCTTATTAATGTGAACAAAAAGAGTGTAAAAAAATACACTCTATTCTTTGTCTCCGATTTAATTGCCACAGGAAAATATCCGTAGCACGCATGATCAGAAATCGAGTGGTCCAGTACTCGGTGAAAGCGTCGGGACACCCGTGGAACACCGAAGACCTATTAAAATGGAAAGCTAGAGGCGAATTGGGTATCAGCAAGTCGATGAATTCTAAGGATCGAAAGGTGCTCACGTCTGAAGTAGTCTGAATGACTTTGTCCTGGCTGATTGTGCGCGCCTCAATGCTCTTCAATGCCTGCCATCGCCACGTCCTAATTATTCTGGTAATTATTCTAGCCATTATCGCGCCGACGGAGGATCGATAAAAGCGGCTTTGGGATCGTTTATGAGATAAAGTTCGGGAGAATGTGCCTTACGTAGTTACCCGCCGCCTCTGTCATTCTTCAACCATCTCCCATCGATAATCTTCCGTGGTGGTTGCAGCTCATCGTTGGAGCGACTAAAGCCGACCACGGATTTTGGCGTGACACTAGCCAGCCGCTCTAACGAGAATCCAATAATCCTCAATTCTCCGGGACGATGCTCGGCAAATAGAAGTTTATACGAAAGGTGCACTCTCGATGGACATTGTGATCCACGGATAAATACGTGTTCACATCGGCTGAAGCCTTGTGACGAGCGTTCAAGCTTCGACTTCTGTTAACCCATTTTCACTTGTAGCGTGGTGCGCAACGTTTGATCGTATATTCCAATTTTCCAACGTAGTACTGCAGTTATTCTTTTTGATTGAAACGATCACAAAGGCATTCGCTTACAATTAGTGCTATATTCCACGGCAAGTTTGAATAATTATTAGGACAGGATAATAAATTAGTATTTGTTTAATCTGTGCAAAATTAAACGAGTACGTGATGTATGTTTACGATAAAGAAGCAATAAGATAATATTATGCATCGTAAAAGTAACAATTTCCGTGTACCTTGTCGTACAGTGACTTATACAAATATTCGGACACTATAGTACTTTATTTATTATTGGAATGTACACGTGATCATAATTCAGTTGATATATTTTTTTCTTGATATATTAGAACGTGATATGTTAGAACGTTCATATCATCTGTTTAACAGAAATGTAAATTTTATTTCATCGAAACTTATAGGCGACTGTAATTAACTTTTGTTTCAAACATGCTTTCGTCACATTATCAGAAATGCCCGAAACATCATGCGAACTGTAACGATGGACACTCTGTATAAAATGCAAATTATTTTTATTCCCTTCAATAATGTCTGAATACAGTCTTCTTTACTCTCTGTATCATTTACTCTTTTCAAAAATAAATCTTCTGTATTACCCATTTCCTTAGACTTTTTATGAGAGGGCGTCCTCAAGGAAACATTGTGTCTCTCACGTCCTAGAAGGTATATCTACATACGTTGGCTTAAAGCAGCCCCTAACCGCCGTTCCAGCAGCAACAGAAACACCCCGATATCTCCTATAATTTTACTGCTCCCGACCACGCGGAAGTAAACCTCTCTCCGTGGCAGCGCACACGAACGCAAAACGGAGGAAGAAAATACACAGAACGTTCTCCAGTTAGCACCAGGAAACGGTACTTTCCTACCAGCGTCCGCAGAGAATGGTGTTTGCGATGCCAGAACCGCCGAACGAAAAATAAAAAAAGAATATGTGGGAACAACGGGTGGAATCGATAACCGCAATAAATAACCGTGAGGCCAGCGCGGCGAGCACGCCAGGCAAATTACACAATTTGCGAGCTAACGATAACGCGGCCAGCACCGCAAATACGCGGATCGGAAAGTTTTCGTCGAAAATAAATCGCCAAGTTGTCGAAGTACCGTTTCTCTTAACATGTGCGAAGAAATTTCTTATTAGCTCGTAAGGGACGACAGGGATGACGATAAATAAGACCGAACATTACATGATCCATTAAAAGACTCGGACCGGAAGCGGACGAGGCGGTCTTCGAGTACTTTGAACACGTGTGTGTACATGTGGAACAGGGTACATATAGAAAGTTGAGAAATGCGATGAAATAATGTATATTTTTTTTCTTATATTTCTTATATTTAACGTTGCATCAACCTTTGGTTTTTAGCGACTGTCTTTTACGTGGTTATTGTTACTGTTAGATGTTGGTCTAAATATGTGCATTTTTAAGTAGCTGGATTATTTTGTATAAGTTTTCTTCTGTGCTTCATGCTTCCTTTGAACCAGTGAATTATAAATATTAATTTAAAGGTGGAATCAAGTCATATAGACGAATAATACGATTTTGGAGGTACTAGTCCAATTAACTATAATATTTCTTGTACATTCAGTTCTGAGAATGGTGGAATATTTTATAATGTAGAATAGTAGAGTCTTTATATAAGTAAGCGAACAAGTAACCTATATAACTGATTCAGTGGGAAAAAAACACTGTATGAGATCTATATGAATTCGCGTGTAGGGGGACTGACTTGCTGAAGACTGACTGGCTTTTCTATTTTCTTCCGTGGAGGTACTTCAAGTTGTGTTGAGGGAGTATTAAAGAACTCGGGTAAAAATGGTCCAAGTGTTCTCGGTCTCTCTGCATACCGCTTGAGACAGTATGGATGTTGTCATATACCGACGAATAAAAATAAAGCGAGCAACGATTTTGCGTCTGTATTTTCTGAGAGCTCTGGAAAAAAGTACTGCATTGACTGCTTTGTTAAAAATCCTAACTTAATGAAACCACGTCACTTTTCGAAAACAAAATAGCTTTTTTGACGCTTCCGGATAGTTAAACTAGAAAATAAACAAATGCAAGGGTCTCGAGGGCTTCTTCTACGCGGTGGCTGGAAGCTCCGTTGGTTCCATGGTAGATTCGCCCCTGGACTCGGCCGCTCAGTGTCAGAGGGTCGACGAGTACCAACGATTTATTCCATATTATGTAAATGACGGAGCGCGAGACGGCGAGAAAGAAAGGGGAAAAGGAAGGGAAAGGGAAAGGCAGCAGAGCCAAAAAGGGTGATCCGAAAATCAACGAACGAGCCGGTATGGACTAGAGCTGCAGTTTCTTTCATCTTCGGATATTAATTTCATGGTGGAAGGAGGAGGTCCGGTGAACGAAAAGAGGTCCGATTCGAAGGGAGAAGGAAGCAGGAACAGAGAGAACACCGTAATCCAATTTACCGATGTCCTTCTCTCTCGCTTCGGCTAGAGCTTTGTCTGGTTATCCCGGCCCGATCTTCTTTCCGTATCCCTGTCCTCCGCCGCCAGCGGGAACCTACTTCTCCCCCAGGGTATTCCCCTCGTGCACTCGAGAACTCGAAAAGGTATGACTCGGGGTCGAGCCGTTGGAGGTTTTGTGACGTTTCTTCGTGGCGTCTCAAGTGGCGCGCTCGGCCTTGTTCTTCTATTTTGACGAATCGTTTTACGCTGCCGCGATTCCCGATGGCACGCCAGAGAGAACGCGAGAATGCAGGTACATCGAGTCGAGTGTCCCCAAAGTGTTAGCTAGGGGAAACGCGATTGCCTCCATCTCGACCTATTTCGGTATTATGAAGACTAAGTGGTTGCAAGGTAGTCCTCGAGGAGAAACACGTTTGTATCGCTGCATGCCGGATTGTCTCGGGGATTTGTTTATATTTTTAATGTTAAATGTACTTGTGTGCGATATGTTTACGTTGACAACTTCACCGGATCGAGCATATGTTGCAGAATCGCTGCTCGCTTTAATCATACTCTTGACACGTTTTCTTCTTCGATTTTTTGTTATCGTATGTACAAATTGTTGAATATTTCATCCATTTTCTAATTCATATGGACTAGTAGTCGTCGCATTAGCGATTGATATTACGAATGTCGTTTTAAGGAGAGAAAAGAGGAATATACTTACTTCGAAAGTATTTAAGAAAATTGGAATATGCAAGTAAAAAGAAATATACAACCTTTAAATGTTAACATAAATAACTCATTATGTAGTACATTGTTTATTATGTTACAAGTTCGATATGTTAAATAAGTAAAATTTACGTCTCTGTTAAACAGAATATAACTTCCAACATATCACATAAAAAGAATTATTGAAATATTTGAAGCGAAATTGATTTCGACTCATGGTAAATAAATAAAGAACATCAAAGTTCGAATAGATGTTCTCATTTCATATTCAACTGCGGAAGAATAGCCGTTCACACGTGGTAGTTTTGGCTAAAAATAAACACTTAGCAAAGTATTTGTCATTCCTTCCCTCGCGCTTTAAAAAAATCTGAAAAACGGTCATGGAAGAATCAATGCAGAGGTGAGAAGGAACGTTCCCTGCAACGTTCGTGCTCGATGTTTCGGTATGCATCTGAATTATTCCTCGCGGCACCTCGATCTCCTACCCCGTTTTCGTGTCGCATCTGCGCGCAGCCTTCTACCCTCAACCCCGCGTCAAACAATCCCCTTACCGCTCGAGGGAAATATTGTTCCTGACACCGGCTCTCAAGACGCTATGCATTAAGGCACGCAACTTTTTTTTCCCGCTGATAATCGAATGAACCGCCACGCACACGCGCAAAGTTTTCACGGCAACGCGCGAAATCTACTTACTCGCGGTGTATTCGGCCGTATAGGGCGGGCGTGGTTTTTCGAAGTCCTACGAAAAGTAATGCCATCAGGAATACTTTCCTAAAGGGATGCCGGGGCATTTAAGGAGCAAGGGGGTTGCCGGTCGGGTCTAAGTGCAGCCCGGGTAGGGTTACCACTATGGCTTGTAATATAACCCACGCCTTCTTGTCGGACAGAGACGAAAGATGCCGTGGATAAGGAAAGACGGAGACGATGGGGATGGAGCCGCGTCGGTCCGGAACGTAATGGTATTTTCAACGAAGGGAGTCTGCCATTCCTACCGATGTTGACCATAGCTTGAAAGTTTTCGGCTATTCCGCGAGATATAGCCCGAATACTCGCCGAAAAAGAAAGGTTTGTGAAAAGTTACCTTCTTTTTCCGCTTTCTATATCTATTATATCGCATTACTTCTTGGAGCAACTTGGCGCGACTAGTTTACGTTTCAAATTCACCGCGGGTATTCTTAAGGGAGTTGTTGTTCGAGACCTTTGAAGTATTTGTACAAAATTGTGTTTAAAAAATTTGGTTGAGTTTATGAAAATAGGGTAACCTTCCATCGGGCTAATTTTTGTTATCATAGGTAGCACATGGCGATTACAATCGTAAAACGATCCACCGAACATCATTGCGAATTTAAAGGAAGCAAAATTAACGATCCAGCGAAACTCTTTCGATTACAGCACACGGAACGAAAGAACCGAGAAATGTTATACTCAACGAGAATGTAATTCCCATCGGTGTGCCAGTCGTCCTCAGTCGATAAAATAGAAACTTTTGTGGCTAACCGGTACGGATCCCGGATAATAAGATGAACATTGCGCCACGCGTGGCTCGCTAGATGAACCTGCGGCATTCAAAGGGTTACCTAACAACCCTTTATTCGGACGGAATTGTACCTCGCCGGTGGAAACCGTAATTACCTTCAAATGACGCCGTTAAGCGCAAACATTTAATCCGGGGAAGTGTAATGAAAGACATTAAAACAAATTCACTTCCACGAAATGTAGAAATTCCTGGGAAACAGACAGGTGCGTGAAACTCGATCGCCATTTCATTTCGAGCGTATTAACGTACCATCGACGAGAAAGAAGGCGAACGATTGGCAAGCATTCTACATGCCTTCGCACCATTCTTGTTAACAATTACATTTCATACTCATTGACTTACCTTGTGTGAAATAATTTGTTTACAGGAAAGTGAACAGTTTTATCAGATAAACACAATATTACAAAGGAAATTCCTCTCGAGGTCATACTTCACAAAATGTCAAGGTGATGAAAAGCTTATAGCAATGAGACTGTGTGTTTCATTGAATGCAGCGACGTAGTTTGATAAAACAACAAAAACATTATCGAATAACAAAAACTACGTTTATATACATATAAATAATAACAAACTACTCTACCAACATCTTCATTTTCGTTCAAACTTATCATCATAAATTCTATCATACATTATCAATTTCATTTTTCGCTTGAATAAGTTAACCATGCTCCAAACAATTATTTCATACGCCCATAAATACCAGAGAAATTTAGGTGATCCCATTTGCGCGGTCCACCCTGAATATTAAAGATAGCCCGACGTTCGAGCGAATCGCTGGAGACGGGGATGCGAAAAGAAAACAGCGGTGCTCGGGGGATCGAGTAATTAAAAAGTTTGTCGAGAAGGGCTGTTAAGTGTAGGTCAAAAAGAGTATCTGCCGGATAATTAAACGGTTACGAGGGACCGACGAAACCTCATCTCGGCTTGGGTTCGTTCTTCAAATGAGTACCTTAGTTAGGAAAGCTTACTTTCCCTGGTTCCTTCGCCTTGTATCCTCCTTTACCCCGGTGACTATTATACCGGTATTATAACGGCGCTGCGTTCCATGCACCATCCCCGGCGTCTCTCTTTCCATTTCCGCTTCTTTTTTCCCGTGACCTTGCTTCCCCCTTGTCTGGCCTGCCTTCCCTTCCACTCGTGCGTTTTCTTTCAGACGCTCGGCCTGGTAACCGCAAGCCACCGCCATTAACGCGAAAACCACGAGGTGTCCGTGTTCGCCGTGTTTCGTAACTGCCGGAGAAATCCGCTTTCAACGGGTGATAACACGCTGTTCGCGGCTGTGCGATAAATTTCACTCCCGTTGGACTCTTTTTTTTTTTCTGTTCTTTTCTCTGCGCGTCTCTTTCCCACTCGAACGAACCGACACTGACCCGTTTTCAGCGAAATGGTCCAAACGCGGAGTAGGGTATCCGGTTGCAAGGAGAGCGGCACAAATAACAGAAGTAAACGTCACAGGAAACGGCGCGGCCGCGTTCCCAGTTTTATAAATGGTAATTGCTTTGAAGCACGGTTTAAACGATCGAACGATCGGTCCCGGCAAGAAAATTGCGATAGGGCGTTCCGCGTTCTAGTAACGGCTGTTTGGATGAGTGGCATTAAAAATTTGTAAGGTAAGTTGTTTTTATAGGTTCGTGTGTCATGTAGCGTCTGTTGCAGGTTTCTTGATTTGAACGAATTGAAACATTAATGTCATATTAATTTGTCATAAGTGTGTGTGTCGGAAAATAATTTTAATAAAATCGAAATTTGATAAAACATCGAAGTTACAAATTAACGCAAGTTGCAACAAGCTCATCTATTGTGTTGTGTAATTAGAAATTTTAGTTATATTTTATGTTTTCGTCATATCTACTTTACGGCTTTACCTTGGAATTTAAAAATACACCTTTGACTCATGAACATGTATACCTTAGTCTATCATTATGTGACACTTCTTCAATTGGAATAAGTATTTGAAAAGAAAGTGCACATACATTAGTGAATATAACTTATTTCTGTGTTTATTTCAGGAGTAATATTTCATCCATGTCGTTTACTTAGAGTATAAAGGAAACGAAATTTCATTGTAGTAGTCTTTCTAGGCCTCCTTAGTCTCTTTAGCAATGAAAGGGATAAAGAAATTCCTGTAGCACCATATTTCGGTATACTATGTCTAGCACACGACATGACATCCCCACTTACCCTGCAATGTCCTTTACGGAATACCCTTCTTTCAAAAACGTAATTATTTGAAAACATATCCCTATGCTTGACTCGTTCCGTTTCGTACCCATCGTACTCTTATTCCTGCTCGAGCATAACTGATTTCGTTAAAATAACAGAGCTCTCCTATGCTCTTAACTAAAGTTGTTCTCGTTCCATCATGATCGAAAATATTTACGTTAGTCTAGCGAAACACGAGGACAATGTACGAGCAACGGAATCATCGTGAAGCGACATGAAACAGTCTCAAGAAACGACCAAACGTGACAATAAATATTGCACTTGTAATATGCCACACGAGACTTTAGAGCAATGTAATTTTTGTTTCGAATTTCCATTAACATAGAAATATGTACATTTATAGAACAATGAAACAGTGATTAATTTGAATGTTTCCTATGGAAGCAAATTAAACACAAACGACTTGGCCACGCCAATGAAAGTACAATGTAATGGGTGTAACCTAATCGTTTATAGAGAAAGTAGAATCCTTTATTTATTTTTTATGTAGAAATTTTTTAACAATTTAAGGATTGATTTTCTCAAGTGATTACTTTTTAATGCAAAAAGTTGTGCACATAAATTGATTAAAATGCTCGAAGCATTTCGGAAACTATCGCAAAGGTGCTCTTCTCGCACGAGGTTTCTCAGTGAGTAAGTAAATTACGAAATCCGTAAGAAGATTTTCGCCAGACGATCAGCAATTAACTAACAAACGTTTTAGACCGACGATGCATCTAAGGGATATAAATCAAGGGGAAAGTCTCGGTACGTAAAAGGCACGCTAATTTTCTACAAGGAGAAAGCAACCGCTTCCATACTTTACCGCATCTCTTGCAAACATTCTGTACTTTGTGCCTTAAACTTTGCCCCGGTAAATTGCCTTAAACGCTGTTGTGGCGTTCTCTGCGAGCGTACGACCCGCCGCGGCGTTAACTTTTCCCTAGTCAGGCTATAACCTTTATCTGGCAATAGGATCGGTACAATCTCAACCAATGAAGCGCGCGTGTTTCGCAAATTTGGAACAAAAATTCTGCTCGGCAAATCGAGTAAATATTCACTGCTCTCGTTAATGTTGGCTACCCCTGCTGTAGACGAATCTGCACACAATCGAATTCTTTCATCCGAATATTTCTGCGAATGAAAATCATATGAAAAGCAAAACATCGTGTCACTTTGGTACAGTTACGTATTATACGTAGTATTACTATATTGTAGTTACGAGCATATCGTTGTTCTGTCCGGCTGCGATTACAAGGCAAACGAATATTTTCTGTAGTGGAACAGACTGTAAATATCAGTTTGCCATGACTGAGCACGAGAGCTGGATCGTTACGTGGAATTTACGATCCATTCGAGCTGCTGAACTGTCCTGAAGCCACATAAGCATTAATGTTTAAGGCTCGGTTGTGGAGTGAGTCAGTGGGTCAAAGGTTATTTGTTCACCTTCCGAACAGTGCTCATTGTTTAATCGAGCAGGTGATTAATTGTAACGATTACTCGACAATTTCTAACTATGATTAATGAATCATATCTAAATCAAATATCTAAAAAAATGTCGAAATATAAATGGCAAAATATACAATATCCAGGATGGAATAACTAAATTCAACACTACACATATCTCCGTTTCTTTCGATGATATGGAAAAATATCTAAGGTAAGTGTTTAATTCAGAAGGAGAAAATAGTTCTAACAGTGGATCATCATTTACGTCATGTTTATCAAGATTAGAATGCTATCAGATTTTAGTTTCAGTTCGACTATATACATTTTCGTATACTGTATTTATGCTTTCTTTAGATAAGAAGCTTACCTCTGCGAGAACAAGAATTCGACAACCGTCGATACGCTTTCCGTTTCCTTCCAGTATCCCGTACAGAGAAACGCCCAGGGACTCGAAAAGGATCACGAAATGTCATGTCTTCGATATCGCTTGACTCGTGTTTTCGCGCGCATATGTATATACTGTTCCATACGCGTATCGAAACAGGCCTGTTACTCTCGCGATTCAACCAAGAAAAATACCAGCGTAAAAGTGTATCTTTTCGCCCAGGGCCGCTTCCATTACCTGTCTCTGCATGCAATAATATTTTGTCGATCGCTTCGACGTCGTCTTCTCCCGTGGTTACGCTCGCACGAGCATGTGGACTCGCCTAAATATACTTTATATCCGACAATATGCTTCTGCACACAGCTGTCTGCCACCGAAAGAGAGAGTCTTTCCTCGACGAAAGGGGAAAGCGAAGACTGAGGGGAGTAAACATGAACGAAATTGAAAGAGAAAGGGAAACAAGTTGAGAAAGGATTTACACGGATAAAATAGGAGAAGAGGGTTTAAGGCAAAGGAAAATATATAAATGCACCTAGATAATCTGAATTCTGTATACTATTTGGAAATTTAATATTATTTTTCTTGGTAACAT
>NC_071976.1:4289906-4361866 GCF_026283585.1 Hylaeus volcanicus | reverse complement strand
ATGTTACCAAGAAAAATAATATTAAATTTCCAAATAGTATACAGAATAACGTATACAGAATAGTATACAAACGTAACTAGGCTCGTGTCAGTGTATGTTTCGTAGATTGGTGAACGTAGACTTGTATGTCTGACTGTATCTACATTACTCTACTTACTTTTTTCTCACGCAAGTGTGCGTACGCTCTACAGAATCAAAGGGCCTACGATAGAAAAAGTTTAAGAACTGCTGAATTGGAAACAGAAAGAAGCAAAGTACTAAAGCATAAAATGGAACGAAACGGAAAACTAAAAATGAGCAGACGAGTAAAAGGGAATAGCAAAATAGAATGGTCGTCGGTCATGCGCACCGATTGTCTTCGATTTCTTCGAGGCATTGGTAGTCCAAGAGATGTGCCGGTAGGTATATAAAAGTCGGTTTACGATCGAATCACGCGGCCGAACCACCACGACCTAGAATCGACGAGGACTCGTAAAAGTGCATCGGTTTCCTCCTCGACGAGCATCGGTAAGAAGAAGGCAAATGAGGGTTCAGCGGAGAAAGAAGGTTTACGTCACGGAAGATTGATTCTAAGATGCAGAGAAGGGGTGTCCGTCATTGGCCAGTTCGATCTAACGAAACAGGATTCACCGTCTTCCAGCGACTACCAGGAAAATGGTATTTCGAACTCATCGTCGTCGACGGTCCTGCTCTTCGAAGAGTACGGCGCGTATACAACGCATGGATGAGCGAGCAAACATGCCACGGGAGCGCGCAGTCATTCGTTTCACTGGAACTCGGACATGCCACGAAACACGAAGCGTCAGCGAGCATGTTAATACACGCACCCTTCTAACTATAAAATCTGCCCGCCGAATTTCACCGGCAACGGACGAAGCATGTTATTCTCGAGCGAGCTGACCTGGCATCGTGTCGTCCAAGTATACTAGGCGATACAGGTTCTGGGGATGCGAGCGAGGGAATCACTAACGAGTGAACGTCACCCAACTGTCATCAACCGCATCACCAAACTTGGTACATACCATAGCATTGAAAGATATCAAACACATATTTTTTTATATCAACGGATATTCATGTTTAACGGGTCAACATTTGAAATTGTGAATGAAATATCTATTTAATTAAGTTCTATTAAAAACTGACGCAAGTAGTTTGTTTATTAAAGTACAATAACATAGTTTGATCAGAGATGTTTCCAAGTCATAGGTGCTGTCATATACATATAGACATAATACAGATATCATGTTTAAACAGAAATAACAAGCGACTTTTGTTACTGGAAACTTTTTCAAGAAACATGAGATATCAATAGGAAGTTCCTCGTTGTTGCTTGAATGTGAATGCAGCTTTAGGAATACGTCGTACCGCTGTAGTAGCACCATCTCGCGTTCCAGCTGTGTGACAACTAGAAACACGAGACGAAGGAAAAGGTATAACGAGTCCCAGTGACTTTCTCCTTACGTCTAGAATCTGTGCTCTGTTTGTACTGCGCGCTCTCCGTCGGCCCGAAATGCGCGCGCAGCGGCGGAAAAAGAAACGGCAATTAGCAGCGGCGAATATAAAACGCGGCTCGTTCCGGCGGTATCGCCTTCGATCTCTCGCGGATGCACGAGAATACGAGCGCGGGAACAAACGACCGTCTGTCGTTTCGACGAATAAAAGTAACGAAGAACAGCCATTTCGTTGTTTCGTTGAAATTGTACTCGGCGCTCGATGGCTGGGCTACAGAGGAAAAAAAAGGCAGTGACGCGCGCGTCCCACAGTCAGCAGCCATAAACAGAAAAGGGTTACGCGAGGTTTTATGTTGGACCATAAGTGAAATGTGCATCCGCGAGCGAACTCTTGTTACATATGTAACGCAGGAACTCTCCGGGAGAATCCTAGAGCATGGCAGACCCGGATTTACACGTCCGCGAAATCACTGACTCTTTTCAAAGTATGGAGCCAACGCGTTACGCCTTTAGCCTAGTTTGCCAACTACATACCCGCTGTCGTAATCCTTTTGCTGGTTTATCGCGGAATTTTAGAATTATGCGCCACCGCGTACACGCCTGTCGCGCGTTGTTCGCCGACGAAGCTTGGCGACACGATGAAATTTACGTGGCCGCTAGAACATGCGAAACTTTACGATATAGGGACGGCTGAATATTTTCCTCGGGTTTTTTACGCGATGAGATAAACATTTTTTCCCCCGCGTGTTAGGAAATGGGATAAATAAAAGGGGAACAATGTGACATTGACGATCAGATAATAAAATTGGCGAAACAAAGACGAATGAGAATATAATGAACAACTCGATTAGAGTAAATGTAAGACTTTCAGAATATTTATTATAGCTGTGCATAAGAGCGGGTAAATGAAGTGTACATTTTAGTTTCTAATAGAATTTGCGATGTAGAGGACATTGGACGATGATGAAGTCTGCTAATGTATACAGGTTGATTTTCTATTAAGAGGTATTCTATTAAGAGGAGATTCCAGTGTAACACCTTTAAAATAGCTGATTTTCATGAATTTTTTTTTTTTTTTGAAAACTATTAATAATTCCCAAATAATTTTTCTTGGGATATAACGAGGCATCCATGAAATAGAGAAAACAAATTTTTTCTTACCATTTTCTGTATTATTTATTGAGTATGCATTTCTTTTCATTCAAACAATCACACTCATATGTAAAGTAGTTGCTCAATTATTCAAACAGTTTTTAAAGAAAAAGTCATAGCTACATTATAACCATTGGTAGATTACAAAAAGTAACAAACCATACCAAAAAATTAGATATTCAAAGTGTTGAAACTCTACAAATTTATTTTTGAAGATATAACCATATTATCAATTACACTCCTATTTAAACTTCTCGCAGTAAAACAGTATCGTAAGATGGCCGACAAGCCTCCCCCCTTGACATCATACCGCACCACGTCCTTTCCCGGCCTATGCCCGGTCCCTAAATTCCTATGTCCGTGATCCGAACAAACTTTGTTCGGTCTATAAAATACACGTAACCATTATTCAAAAGGAAAAGTCGTTTCCTTGCAATTAATTCCCGAAGAAAATTTTATTTTCAAGCAACCCGTCTGCCTACTTCCCCTAACGCAACGAAGATCGTTCGCGTAGAGTGTCGTCGCGACGTCGTCCTCGTCGCTCAGGAATCTGTCCCAGCGGGGAAGGCTCGAGCTCTCGTGCGTTGTCCCGATGAAAATTCATGAACTAAATAACGGAATCTAGCGGGTTTCTTCGGACGCGGCCAAAACGTATTTCGGAGAGTGCACGGTAAATATCAGCGGGACCCTTTTAGTTCGGCAAACGCGTGTTAACGGAGCGCCGTCAGATAATCGAGAGGGGCTTCCTGCGACCGAGCCTGGAAGGGCGCGAGGCGTTTTCTCCAGCTGAAAGTCGTTTTACTTCATAATCGCCCGGTTACACGGGGAATTACCGTCGTCGTGGGGCTTGGCGACGTCGAGTACTGCGAACGTGTCTTTAATACAAGGAGACTCGGGGTGGACGGAACGCGACCAGTCGGGCAAGGGGTAAGAAAGGGCGAGGAACGACGACTAACAGGGATGAAAGAGGGACGAAAAGCGGAAAGACAGCGCGAGCAGAGACGGCACGAGGATAGGCGAGTTGCGGCGACGTAGCAGCCGGCAGCCTTTCCTTCCTTCGACGTGCTGTCTCCGCATTAAATATGTATGCCCGACTTGACTGCGTCCTGCGGGAAATGGAGATTTTATTACTCCGGTACAACCTAATGTCTCGTGCAAGTTTGAATTACCGTTGGACGAAGCTGAGCGAGCGCTTAAGCGCCTAGCAAGCGTTATTACCTACAACGGGAGGCTACTGTACCTGGAATGGTATAGCTCGACACTTGCAAGCACGAAAAATTGTTTGGCTCTGGAACGAGTATGCTTTCGCTGGAACAGCTGGCTTGAGTGAATTTGACGAATGCAGTCGTTTCGTTTACGGTAGCCTGCGAATGTAGTCTCATTGCGGCATGAAAAAGTCTATTATTTTTATTCTATAGTCTGTAGTAAAATCTTGTGGTAAGTCTATGTCGTAAGTTATACATCGTTCCTAATCTGCGAGGGGAAGTAAAAATTATCTGTACTTGACGTAGCTTTTCTTGCATCGTGCACACTGACTTCCTCGTCCTCCCTTATTTTATTATTATACTGTTCTGGTAAAAATGAACCCCCTTATAATACGGAATGTCTGTTTACGAATTTTTCTTTCTCATGCATTGTTCTTGTCCACTGACTCTTCATTCGATGTAATTGAAGGCAGGATCGGTTCCTAAAGTGGCCGCGCGTGACAGCTGTATCATCGAATCGAAACGGGCGAATTTCGAATATTTTGATGTGATCGTTTGGAAATGGCATATTAACGGACAACGTCCAAATGGAATCGCCGATAGACAAACGCGATACCCCTCATTATTCGATGGAACACGTAAATGTGGCCGCACGTGTCACTGTTCGTGCGTGTACATCGACAATGGGGCTCGGCGTAGTGCAAACAGCCGGGCGTGTTATTAAGAGTTAAAGTGTATAAAACTGCCTACAATGACATTGATGATAGCGATGACGCGTTCATTATCCGCGTTCCGGCCGGATTGACCGGCACTATCAGCGCGGGCACAGTCAGTTAATTCCGTGTTATCGAAATGCAATTTATGCGCGGCCGAGTCGACGAGAGGATCCGCCGCGGATCGCACGCGAGAACGCGATATCGTTTAATGTCAGCATTGGCTATAAGCGCGGTGTATCGCTTTCAGATCATCCGATCATTCTTTAGTCAACGGGCCAGAAGTGGGTTCAATTATAATTAATTTATGAAATCTTTCGGTGATACCAATGTTGCAGGACCGAGCGTGAACTGTCCTGATAAACGGCATCCCATGAATAGATATCGAGAACGGATAGATAGAGATTCATAAATGGAATTATAATATTTTGTCAAGCTTCCGTTTTTGACCGCACTGATCGTTCGATGCGATAAATTAATGTTTTAAGTGTGGCGAGGAATAATGTATGTAAGAATGAGATATTTGTACGCGAAGAATTTCACGAAACCACCGTGCAGGATAAGAATCTGAAGTCAAGCATCAACACTATTAAGGAGGCTGAACTGGTGCAAATTTTGTGCAGACTTCAAATACCTGATCGACCATAATTCTGTCGCTGCGGACCGTGAGGTATGTAGTTCTTACCCGTATTTAACCTCTAACAGCGATAACTACTGCCTCAGACGAGGGATTCGGATCCATCCAATCAACGCTTTCGCACAAAGTTCGAACTACCAGTATCATACAGGATTGCAAGCCCCAACTTATCCACACTGGTTGGTGTGAAGCCTTTCTATACCTCTATTGCCTGTGCAGAACAGTGCGAGATTTGATTTTAACCGCAACTCGCACGGCAAGCCGTAGCTTCCGCCTGGCTATATAGGGCTACCACTATCACCGCGATGGTCCAACCTCATCGGTCGGCTCAAGGTCTAAGCCAGCTGTCAGCCTGCAACTTGAAATGGACTGAAGAACAGTTGACTCTGCCAATCCCTTCTGCCAGACCACGTAGTATCATTTAAGCCACGGTGAGGTGCCTGTGACAGGTTCAGCATCGCTTCTAGTCAAATTGCCCTGCGCTTTTTAACGCTGGCCAGCACGGGCACTGGGCATGCTCGCGTTCAAAAGTCATTGCTTCCGAAAATGGTCGCATCGAGGCGTGCGGACTTGTAGAGCGCTATCATCGTCTTTACATGCTCATTAAACGTAGACCTTGTTGACAAAATAATAACAACAAGACGAGACTTCCTTTATGACATTATCGAAAATAAATTCAGAATCACAATAGAACATTGGAATTTCTTCCAGAACAAAACTGGTTCAGTTCTCCATTCTTACGGAGAATCCTTAACATCCTCACCATCCGCGATAATCGTG
Organism: Hylaeus volcanicus; assembly: GCF_026283585.1. Classification (NCBI taxonomy): domain Eukaryota; kingdom Metazoa; phylum Arthropoda; class Insecta; order Hymenoptera; family Colletidae; genus Hylaeus; species Hylaeus volcanicus. The sequence continues at coordinate 4,355,928 of NC_071976.1, read as the reverse complement.
AATTCAGCAAACTCCTCGCAAGTACGTCAGTCGACATTCAAGAATCTCATTTCGAGAAACTTTCCGACAAAACACTTTCCGATTGCCCGGCTTACCGTCACCTAGCGCACTTAATTTGCGTAACACTGCCATTGTTCGCGAAACGTTTCACAGAAACTAACGATAACGCGACAGATACTTTATCTCTCATAAAAATGTACTCGTTACCGGTGATAGCGCGCTAAAGTTTTCGACTTTTGAATAACGTTTCGCGGAGCAGGCAACCCGGACGAAGAGAAAAGATTTCTTTCACGATATTCTATTACCCCTGCCCCAGAATCGCGTACAAGTCAGAAAGCCGTCGCGGCGTTCGTCCCCATCCATTCATAACGTCGCGTTAAAAAGTCCAGGATAATAACGATGTTCGCAAGCAACCAACTCCGGCCTCCGGAGTAATGTTCCTATTCGGAAATGGAACGTGGATGGATTTCGATGCCTCGAGGTGTATCTGTCTCCGGTCGATGGATGACCGTTGGCGTGCGTTATTACTCATTCATCGGATGAAAAAACGACGCCGCTTCTCGGTTCGTGGATATTTCAGGCGCCTCGCGTTCCAGCCGCAAGGAAAGGGGGCGAAGGTAGCCTCCCCTGGGATGCGGTAACGTCGACCTTTGCGTGAACCCTCGCCAAGGTATGTATCCTGTGTTCCCCATAAAACTGAACTGCCGTTGCGTGCGACGGCCACGGTTGTGCTCGGAATGATAGCGAAAGGGAGCGACCACCGTCGTCCTCCGCACGATTGACCCACCTAATTTCAGTAAATACGCACGGTATTATAAGTATAAACCCTTCTTAAACTGTTTAATTCTTGTATGTTATTATTCAACTTGAAGCAGAAGTACTATATGAATAAACGAGCGGAAAAACTGTTTCGCAGCAATCACAAATATAATTTGTATATGAAGATTAATGAGTCCGAAGGCGAATGATCATAGCTCAATACTGGGGAGGCGTAACGGGACGCGATAGAACGGGAAACAGATTCAAGTAAATATTTTCTGTCGAGCTACAAAAGTTTCTTTTCGTTGGCTTCTAGCACGCGCTTCTGTAAATAATGAAAAATCATGGTTGATTCGGCGTATCCGTGCGCCGAATCATTCGTTCGATAATGATTCATTCGCTCGACGTTGACCAATATTTGTTTAATTAATTTCCTTTGTAGCCGCGCAGAACGCTGTTCTCGTTTCGTGTAAAACGCAGACTGCGAAACGCTGTTTATCGTAGGTTTTTTGGGGAATCGAATTGATTGGGCATTCTAACGCGCCACATATGCGCTGGTATTTTAAAACTAGACGTTAATAGGTCGGCGCATACGCGCGTTCGTTAACCTACCTGTCACTATGCATCGTTTATATACTCCTCGATGGAAAAATATAGAACTCGTGTGCTATTATTATGTACTGAAGAATAGATTCCAAATTGTCCTAATTCAAAAAATAGCATCGAAACATTAACTTTTAATGAATACGGTAAATACTAAATACATAAATTAGACAAAGGCAATAGAATTTGTGCAATATATAGTTGTGCGAATAAACGTTACCATATACAAGTTAAAGCAACTTTGCACACGATGAAACGAACAACAGCAATTCTAACGTATTTTACGCCTATCCACGAAACTTTATCCAATCTTCTCCAGAGTATGATGGCAATTTTCCCTGCGCTATCTCCACGGGACAGTATGCAAAGGATAATACAGCTACGATAAAATGAAAAAAAAAAGAAAAAGGAAGAATGAATCACTCGCAACAGTTCATCGAGAAAACAGGTCTAATCCGCGGCATCGAGAGTCCGCCGCCCCAGCTTTTCCATCGCCAAATAAACCAGACGTCCCGACGAATGCGTCACGTTGAATCACTGTGGGGAACATCGTTTAACGTTGTTTACTCGTAAACACACAGCGAGCAGATGTGCACGCAGACTCGACGGTGAATTTTTCGAGCGACTCGCGAGGGACAAATGTCGCCACGCTAACCTAAATTCCGTCTTTACAGCTTCATTTTTGAGTGGTTCGTAGAAACGTACGTAATTACATAGAGCACAATGGACTTAAGTGGATCATTCTAACTTCAAAGATTTCTAACTTCTTTCGTTTCTTGTTTCAAGTGACCCTCTTGTACTTTTATTACACTCGTTCTTGTAACTTCTTGAGGCCTCGATGAACATTTCATTTTATTTCCAGTGCTTGAAAAATTTGGGCGGATTCTCTTTTAATCCATTCGGTGGCATGCAAATTTAAAGCGTTTTGCCTTGGACGCCAAGGTTTAATACTGAGTAACGTAGGTGATTATTTTGATAATAAAAAGTGATATTAAATTTGTCAGTTTAAAAAGAAAATTTACTTCATTATAATTTTAATTATTGCAAAAGGAGATTTGTGACTCAAAAGGTTATAAGATTATCCCTTGAGTAATTGCAATCAATCTGAACTACGAGACATCTTCTAGTCGCCAGTGAATGGGTTAAATCGGACCATCTCCGTTTTTCCAGCATTAATTAAGTGAAATAATCTCTCGCTCTATCTTGTTAATGGCCTTCGTCACACGGTAGCTTTCTAGATATTACTGACTCGGCCGATACCGAAAATGCGTGTGAGCAGAGGTGTCGCAGTTACGCGACAGCCAATTGAGCCTCTTCGCCATTTCCTGAGCAACGGACAATACTTTTAGTCCTCGTTTAAGCTCTAGTCTCGAACAATTATAAGAAGTTTTATCTCACGGTCCTTCCTTCCTGGTGAAATCTATCGCCATCGACAACACTAGGAAACGAACCCCTAATTTTTATAAACAATAAACATGCGCAATTTTCCTTGAAAATGCATAAGTAACAATCAAAAGTCGCTGAGTAGACCTAACCCGTTAAGCTTTTAGATCCTTTTTTTATCATCCTGTGATGATACACACAAAGGTAAACGGGAAGAGCCAACCGTGTCTCCGCGATCGCTTTTTCGAAGGACGAGGCAATGCAATTGCTTCGAAGAGATCTCACGGGGGGATCGTACCGTGTCGAGGATACGTCGGCTCGTAGCTGTGCCGGTTCTCCTTGTTCGAACTCGTTTGTACGGACGAGGACACCGTTTCGTAAATGTCTTCTCGTATAACGGCTTCTTATTGCTCCACGTACGACGCCGACACGACTTTCTGTCCCGTTTCCAGTCGTGTTAGCCCTTCGATCGCGGCCAGCCTTCGGGACCGTTATCCTCTGAAACCTGGCACCGTTTCGATGTCCCAACTTCCTCGTTCCGCTGCCGCCTTTTTTGCCTTCATACCTTCGTACCATTTTTGGCTATTCCGGCTATTTCTCTCGTATTGTCTTTCCAAGACTTCGCCGCACTCGCCTTGGACCTCCGCGTTTTGAGTATCTCCGTGTGCTCCGAGTGAGCTTTCCTTTCGCTTTTCTCGTTTTCGCCCGCCATTTTTTCTTGTTTCTCCGATATCACAGAATAAGTGTTGTTTTGAAACGGTGACAGTATTCGAATATAGTTATCCTGTCATAGGCAAAATTTTATTCCAATAATGGATAACGAATGAAACCAATGCAACAGAATTTACTCGTGTCTTTTATTTCATTCGATGATTAAATCTTTATTTGTGCATTATGAAGTATTTTATTTCACAATTGATATTCGAGATTTTATTTAGCAGGCATTGTATTCCTTTCTTGAGAACAAAAATTCATATCTATCGCTACGAAAACGTAGTCCAAACCTATTTCCCCCACTTCAACAATTGTAAACTAGAAATTTTTGTACGGCTTTCTAGCACGATGCCTTTGATACGATCTGCTGTATGCGAAACCGTTGATAGTTTTTCGTTTGATTGGCTGTGTGGCCAGTAATTTGCCATAAACGAATACTGCTACTATGCTTGCATTTCCACCACAGCTGGAATTGAAAACTATTGATATAAATACTCTCCTTTTTCAATTTTTTGTAGGTATGAAACCCACTGTAGCGATGTGAAATATGATGCACAGTTTTTCCTAGTTTTGTTTTAAAAAATACTTTATTTACGTTTACATACAAGTCTATAGAGAGAAGATTTAAACATAGGTATAAATCATCTTTCCTCTAAAAAATAACTTGATTATTCGTCTGCATTGAACGTTGTATGTACAGTTTCACCAGCTGTAATAATAACAATTGTATTTCTTTATATGAACTTCGAAGGGTCCTTTCACTCCCTAAATATGAAAACGGTTCGAAATGAAAACAATACGCGTGGAACATTTTTCGATGTTGTATATGTATGCAAAGTTTAAAAAAAATCGTAGTCGGAAATTCTGAAGACCTTCCTCGTTAGTGAGACCATGATTCGCATTCTCTATTGCGCGTCCCTCCCGTCTATCTTATCTCTCTGAATTTTCTTTATTTTTTATCTCCCTTTGCCAACCCAGCATTATTGCGTCTCCTTTGCTACGTTTCTTTTCCCTGCATTTTTCGCTCCTATTTTCCACCCTCCATCGACAAGGGTAGACAAACGCGTCGCGAGTCCACGGCTGCTTCTAGCTTTAATATCTCGCCTCGATGGAGTCGCGAGAATCGCGACTGACTGTCCAAGTTCTCACGCAGCGAAAAATGGAAATATATCGACGTTGGTGGATCGCTCGAGAGACTTAGGGCCGTGGAATAAGTCGAATTGATTTCGCAGTCGACAGTATGTCGCGTGACGTCATTCTGAATGCTACTCACGTCCGGGACCACGTCGTGTATGCTTATGCATCGCGACGCTACGCGAAAATTGGGCTAAAAGTAAATTCGTAGTCGCGGGAGTATTGAAGCGTGGGAAATGTTTAAGTTAGGACACTGCGCTTAGCATTCCAGAGAATGTATAAAAATGATTCCATATTTTTAAACTTTTCTCGATTCGAAGAAGGGAGAATGTTTTGTAAATTAACTGTAGATTAATATTTTAAAAATTGTTATTTTAAACATAGCTTAATTCAAGGAGTCGAAACGCCAATTAGGCATGCTACAAGGATGGCAAAATGTCTTTTTTGTACAAAGTGCCAATATTTTAAACAACTTATAGAAATATGTGATTAACACTGTAAATATATATGTAGAGCCACCCAAGTAAAATTACATGAAGCCGCAAGAGGAATGTTACAATGAAAGAGTAGATCGTAAAACAATTTTATTTTGAAATGAGGCCCAGTTCGAAGAGAAATTATAAACTTGTAATTTGAAACCATGCACGTTAATAAATAAAAACTTACGTCGAGAGTCAATTCCAATTTAAATATGTCACTGTACGTCTCAACAGAACTTGTAACTTGTTAGACGTGACACAACAAACCTAGTGGCTATCCGAGAAAATGTTCACCCATGCCTAGATAGATAATATCGTCGAATTGGTACTCGATTTCGTCTATTACGAGACCCACGATATCGTGATATCCAACACTAACGACAACGGCATCATTATTGTGGAATTCTATATGGATAGATCTCAAAGTTATCGTCTGTACCGAGGAGTATATCGGGGTATTGGGTATCTTGGTTGATCAACAGGGTCTAGAGAAGGTATACTGACGAGACTGAGTCGACCTGGATTTCTTGGACATCTGTGGGTGCAGGAAGTTGGAACATGTTCGAGATTTAGAAACTGCTAGGCAGTCTCGAAGTCCTAGAAGTTCCAAAACTCCCTGAGATCCTCTGGAATTTGCGAAACACCTACGCCATGACCACCAAGTCCAAGATCTTGAAAAGTCTATCAACTATCGCTACCAAACAAGATTCCTGGGTTACAGTTGTATTTTTACAATATCCTTTGCAAAAATGTCGGATGGTGTTTCGGTTTCGAATTATTAACGAAAAACCACTAACCAATCACAGTGCTCAGCCGCTAGACGCTAGCCCGATGGGTAATAAATTTTTGAAAGTTAATACTTCGCAAACAATTTTTATTTATGAAAAATAACAAATCCATTCGATACTTCGTTCCAGTTCTATTGCTTTACTCTATTTCTAATAGATAAAATCAACGTTTATAAGTACCAATTTGTTGGTATTGACTTCAACGCTTGCCATACAAACGGAATTAGGTCAAAGGACTTTAGTTTCGTTAGTGTTGGATCCATGGAATCCTAGCTGAGTGAGATAGGGTCGGATCAATTCAAACTGTGGAGCAACGACTTTCATGACTCTGGTGTCGGTCAATATCGAGCCAGATATCTAGTTTGCTGGTTTCGCGTATGTTGAGTCCTGTAAATATTCGTTTTTCAGATAAATACGATAAGGTATGAAGAGAGATTCGTAGAGTTAAGGATTTCCAATCAATGTGACCTAGTCATGAGCTTTCTGAAAGACAAAAGTTCATATTAACAAATTGTGTGGACTGAAGAAAAGTAGTTTATTTATTTAGCAATTTTTCAGGTTTCAAGTTAGGTTTTTAGGTTCAATTTCTCCAACATTTATTGCACGTTTTCTATTGATTTCTTACGTAACCATACCTGCATGCCAGCGGTTAATTCTTGAGTTATTAATAATAGAATTTTTCGTTTTTAAATATGAATGGAACGTAGGTTGCTTCGCAATACCATAAAAGCCAATGAATTGTATGAATGAGGAACAAACGTGGAGGAATGGAACATGGCTTCCTATGCTCCTTCGTAAAGGTATGCAAAATACTCGAGTATGCAAAACCATTCTTTACGAATTGTACATTCATAGACTCGAACGTATGAATGGTAACAATATTACATTGTGAAACTGAAAACTGAAAACTGCGTTTTATTGCTTCGGATACTATTTCTTCATACACGACGAACGAGTTAGGGACAAGAACTTATCAAATATTTTACTGAAACTCCTCGAGTCGATGGCCGTTAATGGTTTCTGTAAACCTTTTCCTTTCACGAATTTTTATACACACGCGAGCATACTTATGTAAGTATTTTATATGACCCTGTCACGCGACGTACAAGGAACTATCGATTCCAACCCTGTAGCCCAGATTTATCGTCGGCGCACTTAAATTAAAGCAACAGTCTCCTGATTTGTATATCGCTAATTTAAAAATTAAAATTTAATGCCATCGCGATCGCGGAATCTGCGTTACACACACACAATTTGCACATTGGTTCGGTACACGAGACGTTACATCGCTACATTAAAAATTAGAATTAGCACACACGCTCGAGTTCCATTATTAACCATCGCGTTAATGATACCTGAGTCAATGACCAGCAGTAGTCGATGTTGATTAAGGTAAAATGGATAATATCTAAAGCAGGCAAAAGTAAAGAAAAGTGAAGGCATGACGTCAATGCAGAAATTCTGTTATATAATATCTTATAAAAAGATTGAAGTTTTTCTCGTCGTTTATCGCTGCATAGATGGAAGAGACCCAGGGCAAAAGATAACAGGATAAATTTCGAAGAGATTAAGTCGTAAATGGAAGGTTTCTTATGGAATTACTGTGGTAAAAACATGTTTTAAATTTGTAAAGATACAAGTTTTTCAGACATTCTTTTAAATTTTACAAATTCGGAGCTTTATGTTTGCGAACAATTGTGTCGCGACGGCAATCGATATTGTCTGCCCGAAAGCTCGGCACCGTTTAAGAGCGTATAAATTAACGGTGGATATACAAACCCCGACCGTATTCATGTATAAACGATTTCTGAATGTGTAATTTTTTTACCAATTTTTTAGAAGATTTCGATAAATTTATCATTCTTATAAATATTTATAAAGTCTGTATAAATAAATAAACAAGTTTAAGTCTATAGGTTCTTGTAAGAATCAATTTGTAAGAACGAATCTGTAGTTCCGAGATCTAAGTAAACTAGAAGCTTAATTATTAAATTCTGTCATCGAACGGTACTTCTTTTTATTATGTTTCAAACGTCGCATATTTTTTCAAGACAGCAGAGTAGAAACTACCCTTAAGCACGATGCGCCGTTATCTTTACACGTGTCGCCAGGCGCCCACGTACGCGAGTACGGTCGGGGTTTGTACATCCACCGTTAATTTATACGCTCTTAAACGGTGCCGAGCTTTCGGGCAGACAATATCGATTGCCGTCGCGACACAATTGTTCGCAAACATAAAGCTCCGAATTTGTAGAAGCGTTTAGTGCGAAGCACATTACACCAATGAGCGGCGAATTATGTACATTGCCGCAAACGTATTACCGTGCTTGCACATCACAGCGCGATGCATCGTTACGTCTGGTAACAATTTCGGACGCGGAAGTATTAATCGTGCCGCGCAAACATGGCGCCCCTGTATAAATTACCCGCGAACGCGGGGCTAACGCAATCTTATGCGAGCGAAATTCGCCGTTAGACAGATGAACGCGATGTCGCGTCATTAATCCCTACGTTCTCTCGTTCTACCCTCTCTTTTTTGTTGTTTCCTACCTGTGCACTCGGTGCACATTGGAAACAGATTGCTCGGTAGGTCTCATTAGGACTACAAAAGCGGTATTTAACAAATTACCTGTTAAATGGCGACCGAAACTGGATCCACCGTGTTCTGAGCACCGATATTTAAAACCACCACACACGCCCTCGTCAACCATGGAGGAATGCTATTTTATTTCTACCTGTATGCATTTTAACAGACAAATTAGGCCTCTTTTATGTTTACCTTGGTATTTACTCTGACATGACTGAAGTAAAATTAAATCGTATGTGCGTTACGTAAATTTTTTTATTTCATGATACATCGAAGCTTTCTAGCACGTGAGATGTGCAGTACAAGTGTAATTTGATACCTCATAATTTATACTTTTACAAAGTAAATAGCCTGCACTTTTCATTGTAATATAAAGAACAACTAATAATTTCACTTGTATGGTACGTTGGTAACAAAATTCCTTTTACAGAAATCCTCGACTCGAGATTCTCACTGATAGAAGTTTGGCGACTGAAAGGTGAGAAGGTACAACAGAGGTTAAGGAAAGGGCGATGGCATGGCAGCGTGCTTCGTAAGTACTGGGTCTCCTAATGGACCCGTCAGTGAGGCTACCTATGGTCGACGCAAACTTAATTGGACGCTCAAGGCCACTTCCTCGACTATGAGTGTCGTTACAAACTACTTACTCCCTGATAGTATCGCCACGACCGTCGACTTCCTTTGGAGCCCCACAAACGGGTGTGTTTAGACTTATAGGAGTGCGTTACTGTGGTGGAATCTACGTTTGTCTTCTTACTGCTAAATTTCTCACTCTTGTGTGTACTTTCTTACATTCCTACGAAACATCCTGTCTCGTTAGCTTAATATCTCTTCGTCTGTTTTAATGACTTTAAAGTAAACTATGATGTTGAACAAAAACGAAATCTGAAGTGAAAAAGCGAGAGATAATGACGATTTGAATAACCTTCAATGATCGATTAAGTTTGCATCGATTATAACATGCGAATGCAAAAGAGAAGTCACAGAAAGTAATAATTAAATTCTTAAATCGTTTTGATTCAATATAACTGCGCGATTTATTGTATAAATATAGAATTCGCTACCACAATTTATTAAGTTATAGATTATTAATGCATTTTCCTATAACAAATATTAACGAAATAAAATAAACCTGATCAATATAATGCTCAAACTCTACATCAAACGTTGATGTTACGATGGTTCGATACTTGAAGAATTATTCTACAGAGCTTGAAAATATCTCTGCAACTTGGTTGTCAGTTTAGTTTCATTAAATCCTATTTTGTACCTCATAGTCTCCCAATATTTTGTCATGATTAATATTACATGCTTCGACGTGGATCACATCTCACGTCCTTTGAGTTATTTCCTCGCAGCCCTTACACATTATACATTCTACATTTTTCCTCGCGACCATGGTACATAATTTGTTGGCACCTGACAAGCAAAGGTGCGCGAATGAATTTTTAAAGGATTTTTAAAGCTGAGCATTTGTCTGTCTATGATCGTCCGAACAAAATGAACATACAGTTAGGAAACAGCTGTTTAGTAAAGTACTTTCGAGATGCGGGATTCCAACCGAAAATTGCAATGCTCGAAACGTGAGTAGCTGCACCTGTTGACTCTATAAAGCTGCAACAGTACTTGAATCTCAACGTCCGGAAAGTCGTTTAAGTACGTGCCGAATGCATCCGCATTGTTTCCCTTGCAACCCACGTGCTTGCGCTTTTCCCCCTAGAGACTCTATCCGAGTACAAATATCCACAGTTTTCGCACAAGTCATAAAAGTAAAATAAATTTCCACAGCGGACAGGTTTACTACATAGTTGGAGACCGTACGACGTTATTTGACATTAATCCGTACGTGGCATGGTGATATCTATTTGGATAAGCGATATCGCTCTGTGGTTGATGCTTTAGAATATCTGATAGATCATTGAGCGCGATTTCGTCGTCAACATTTTATTAAAATAATAATTCGACTTATTACGTACGACAATTATTAATTACGTTCATCTTAATTGTATTGTTATTCGATATACTATAATCAATAGCCAGGAGTGGAAACATTATACAAAGTCATAAAAAAACATCAACCATTTATTTTATACATTCCTTCAGCATCCTCACTGACGACAACTGCAAAAAGACACACAATTCGCGTCCCAAGATCGTTAAAACTCGAAGAAAATGCAAGGGAAGAAAACGCTTCGAAATAGAGGGTTAGGTGTCACGCACACAAGAGGGCGGCCAAAGGAGAGGGGTAGACAGTTTCGTAAAAGGCGAGACGCATACTTGCGTAAAACGGGTGAAAGAGAGAAACAGGAGTGGCAGAGGCAGAAGGACATCACCGTGTGCTCGAATTTTAGTTGTCAGTGTCAGCGTTTCTTTAGCATACTGCCATTTCGGCGTTTCGTGTGGTGTGCGTGCAGGGGCCGGGAAATTCATGGAAAATGGGCTGGTACCGTCGATGGTACAGCTCAGACCTCGTCATAAATTTCGCCTCGGATTTTATGCACACGTGACACGTAATCGCTGCCACTATCTGCTAATTTTTGTACCGTAAAATTAAGTTTTTCCGTGTCGAGTGTATACCGTACGCTTGGGAAACATGGCCCGTGATTTAATATAAATAATTTATTGCACGCAAAAGCATCGTGCGACTTGCGTATTCAGCCGTTCTTATCTTAATGCGCAATCTTAATGAATAATCTGGAACAAGAAAATATGTATTTATGACGTCTGACAAGAACCCTTGTACTTGGGCGTCGCGTCGTCGCGCAAGCATAGATGATTCCCGCGCGACGCATTCAAAATTCTGTCCCTGTCTGCACGCACCGTTCAGCGATATTGCGATATATGTTTCAATAAAGTATCGAGACAGGCGGGCCACCGGCGGCGGCACGGCGCCTGACAATAATATATTGAATATTCGCCGTCGGATTCCACGGAATATAAAAACAAGGCACAAAATAACCGTTAGACCCGACTTGAATATTAATGCCACGCCGAGTGTAAAAATGCACGCGCACTGGCGACAGTAGAACGGGGGTGCGAGACGGTGCACGTATAGATTTACGACACGTGCCTCGAAACCGATCGACTTCTTGGGCCAGATAAGGACCAAGAGAGAGTCGACTGATGGTGTCCTTGGTTCCACGCCATAAGCGAAACTTATGATATCCCTCGATGTTGTACACCGGGAATATCGATGACCGTCTCCCTTTTACGTCTTCCGGTTGATCAGCTACGTCTGCATAATACGGCACTTCCTTATCGTTCGGTTTCGTGCTCTGCGGATAGTAATCATTCGGGCTGTTGCATTCGATCGGACTGTGATGATGATAAGTCACCAGATACAAGTACAACGGTTACGAAAGACTCTACTTTAACATTCATACTTTTACCAAACGATTATATTATGTTTCACAAGCAATGGGAATATTAATTGACAACGTATTAATTAACGTTTATTAAGAAACATTCGTAAGTAGTATCATGGAGTAGTAGGAATCGACGAGAGGATATACTTATCAATGATTATTATTTTAGGAGTAATTTATTATTATTGTCGTTTTACTAATATGACTACGTGAACACTGCATCATAATTGCATTCGTTAGCTAGGTAATATCTGCCGAACTTGCACTTCAATTTATTAAGTAATTATCTTACCCCAATTTTTCTTCTCAAGTAAAAGTATTGATAAGAGTCAAATTTATAAAAATTTTGTTCGATCATGTTGACGACGAAATCGCGCTCAATGATCTATTCCTACTACTCCATGATACTACATGATCGAACAAAATTTTTATAAATTTGACTCTTATCATTACTTTTACTTGAGAAGAAGAATTGGGGTAAGATAATTACTTAATAAATTGAAGTGCAAGTTCGGCAGATATCACCTAGCTAACGAATGCAATTATGATGCAGTGTTCACGTAGTCGTATTAGTAAAACGACAATAATAATAAATTACTCCTAAAATAATAATCATTGATAAGTATATCCTCTCGTCGATTCCTGCTACTCCATGATACTACTTACGAATAATACACGAAGTTGCCAATTTATTTAACGAATCTCCCAGGAACTTTTCGTACGATTAAACAATATCTTCATGGATATTTTGATCCAGTTACGAATCAGAGCACAAATTTTACAATTTGTTGCAGTTCAGCTAATAATTAGCACAGTGTCTTGTAGTATGCAGCTTACACTTGATCAGAGTAAGTGGTATTGGTAATGCCAGTAATGGATGTAGTGAAAATTCCCAGAGGGATGATGTACCGTGCGCGCAATCATCCTTTACACATGGCTGATTAGCGGCTTATTAAAATTGAAAAAGAAACTGCTAATTATTACTGTTACGACCGGTATCAACGGTTGAATCTGTTGGGCGTAAACTGGCGTCTGGCACGCAGCACACGATAAGGTAATAAAGATGGCATACTTTAGATAGAAAACGTAGTAAACTATGGAAGCACGCTCAACGGTGGACCGAAAATAACCGTATTTCTCCCGTCATTACTTGGTATAATGCGACGTATCGTTTGAACAGGGGAACGATAACCATATTACAGTATTTCCTCGAAAGATGTTCACGGCTTTGGACGGACGATGAACATTATTTAAGGCTTGGCCTGTTTACATTTCAGCTATCGACTTTTTTAAGCGATTTCTACACGAAGAAGGTTTACGTGCTAGAGCTTTATCCGCCGTTCTGATCGAGTGGCTTTTAAGGATCCGAGGAAACATCGATGAACTGTTTTAATGAAATCGAATCCAAACACGATCGTGATAGAAAATTAATAAAGTAAATCCTACCGGTTGGTAAAGCACTGTATACAAGCATAGGATGCACTTTAGGTATTATATAATATTAATTTCTGACAATAGTTACATTAATCATTAACAATACTTATCATTTAAACAATGACGGGGAATATGATTTTGCTGTTATATTACTGTTTCACGAATTATTTTCTCGATGGATTCAACGAGCCTTCGAATCAACAGCCACGCGGTTGTTGTTGTGAGAAGAAAAGCTCTGAAATGAAAGAACAAAACAGTTTTAAGGACACTTCGTTTCGAACATTCGAAAATGATAGGAATATAAATCTCGTTGCACTTTGTCGCAATTGGGTAGCCTATTTTGTAGCATTCCTTGGCGACCCACTTTCTTAACACGCTCGGTGCTCAAGTGGGTTGACCAATTTGAATAAAATGAAAGTTAGATGCTAGTCCCAGTGATCAGAAAAACGTTACGCGCCACGGGATTAAAGGCTTCCGTTTGACTTCCGCCCCATGAACGGTCCTTTTCTCATTGTTTTCTAGTCATCTGAATATTCATACGAGGGAAGGCGTTCCGCTACCTTCTCATTCCATGATGGATGGGATCAGGAAAGCAGAACGGAGCCGAAGAGACCTACTTCTTGGACGGACGGATGGACAAAGGCATCATCCATCACGTTTTCGAACCAGCCGAGCATTATCTCGCCTCCACTCTAATTTTCATCAGATACGTGACCCTTGTTTCGAACGAAACTTGCACGCAAATTCGCCGATTCAGAGATGGAAAGTATTTGCACAAAGTTGCTTTACGGTCCTGTAATTATAACTGGATGTTTTGTTAATTAACGCAAGATATGCTTCAGTAGGTATTCTCGTTTGTTGAGTGAACAAAAATATATACATAGAAGAAGAATGTATGAAAATGAACATTTCTTTTGGTTTTTTTTGTGTCAAACCAAAATTACGACCCGCATCTTTCTCGCCGATAGGAGGTTTTAATTGTGAGGTGCTCTACAAATGTGCGCCACAGTCGAAGTTCGACGAATCCCGCCTCCTGTACGCGATTTGCACGAAATCGTTCTCTTATTGCTGCATCGAGAGAAGAGGAGGCCAAGAAGCAAAGCGCAAAGTGAAGCGAACCACGCGGGGTGAGTCGTGTTCGCGGAATCACGCACGCGATTATTCGCAACGGCCGACAACGTTGGCCGATCGAGACTGGGGGTGTTCGTAAGTACGGCAATCTCGGGGTGGTAATTTTGTGCAAATAGTAATATCGTGCAGACCAACTGGCTGCCAAAGGTTGCCCGTCGTTGGTGCTGTTGCTGCTGCTGGCTGCTCCCGCTTCGGAAGCCGCGGGTTTCCTTTCGGCCAAAGTAGCGAGCCGGCTCGCGTGTCAGCCCATCGTTTCCATTACGGCCACCTTCGCCGCTATAGCCAGATAAAACCAATTATAACCTATCCACCCTCTCAGACGTCAAGCCAAACGTTGTCAGCGACCGCGAGGCGGGCTGCGGAGACGATTTTACTTGCAAACCAGCCATTTCGCCCTCGTAAATATCAGGCGGCGTGGGCGCCGCGCCGCCTCGCTTACGTGGCGCGACCGATCATCCTCCTTTCGGGAATTTGAGAAATCACTTTGGCCCTTGGTCGAACCATCGTCTCAAGGCGAGTCTGCTCCACCCCCTTCCCTCTCGATTTTCTTTTTCGATAACGTCAACGGAGAGTGACTGCGATTTAATGGTCCTCCGCCGTTCGCTGGACTCTGCGCGTTGAGCTCTCGATTAGGAGTAACGGAGCACACGGAGTATTACACTGCACGAACAATGTTTTTCATTAGTCACGCGGAATCCATTAGTCGCACCGGCTGACTCCTTTCCACCCACAACTCGTGTGTCGTTTGAACGCAAACGGATTATTTACTCGCGGAAAATCGGGAATTCAGTGACGGTGCTTTTAATTGTTTCTACTCTTAGCGGTTCTTCCGTTTTGAAATTAGTCGGAAGTAGTGAAATCTATGCATTTTAGTAATTCTACAAATGTAAAATGGTCGTATGAATACGAGAGACCTGTCTTTAAAAGTATCGAATAGTGTACTGTATTGGGATCTTGTTACTCCTCATCGATATGGATGATATTCCTTTCAAAGTATTCTCCTTTAGAGTCCACAACCTTTTCTCAGCGATGCTTTCACTCTTGGAAACACTTCTTAAATTCAGCTGTTGGAATAGTCGACAGCTCTCTCGTTATATTTTACTGTATGGTTTTGACGTCCAAAAATCTATCTTCCTTTTAGAAGATATTTAAAATTGGGGAATAACCAAAAGTCGCAGGGAGCAAAATGAAGATTGTACGGAGACTGGCGTTATTGGATTATATCGTGTTTTACTAGAAACGAGCATGTGCGTTATTATGGTTCCCCCAATCTTAGATTCTGAATAGAAACTGTAGTTTTTGAAACTCTGAGTCTTTTTCTCTTTCTCGCATCGTCAAACGACGATTTTAGTTAATTGCATTTCGCATACGTTCCATATTTTCGGGTTTTCTAATCTTTTTGACTGCGTAGAGCGTGTATACAAAGTGTCGTAGAATTAGTGTAAGAACCGGAAATAACGCGTGCTCAGCCGCGAGAGACTGGCCTGAGCGTTCTGGCAATTGCGTCTGAGTTGGTTAACGTGTCTGACTATTACTAGGTATTTCTACTTGAATTGAAGTTTATGAACCGTAATAATGGTTCGGTATTACCTCCTTTTGGTCTGGAAACAGATAGTACTACAGACCAACTACATTTCTATTTTTTCTCCCTACTCTTACTATGTACGATTTGGAATTGTCTCTCGGGTTGATTTTTCTGGCCTTTTGTAATAGCGTATCACCGTAAGTACTTACAAACACGAACACAAATAGAAATAACGAGTAATGAACGGAGAGGATAAGCTCTCGTCGTACTTAATTGAACATTTAAATTTTATACTTGTATATGTTTATATCGTTAATAGCATATATTTATATCTTTATTCCAAGCGAACAAATAACCATTCATCTATTTCCGCAAACGTACAAGCAATTTTCCTTAAACAATCAGTTATCGAAAAATTTCATTACTCGGTTATTTAAAATTTCAGTCTAAACTAACCTTGTCGGCTCAAATTGCAATTCGTACAAACAGTTCTCCACAAATTGCAACGGTGAATATACCAAACTAACATTGAAATCACTGTAAAATACGAACCAACCTCTCGTCTGACCCAAACCTAACTCAACTCCCTGTATAAAAAGCAGTATTTTGCTATGAAACAAACAATGAAATCGTCGCTTTCAACGCTGCCGTAGGTTGATCGGATGATAAAACTAACAACAATTCGTATACATAAATCGTGTTCCAAGGGATATGGTAAAAGGTACCGATTGAACTTTGAATGAAAAACTTCAGGAATTCCGTTCCGAGCGGAGTAAGAGAATGAAAAGGTACGTTGAATATATCGATTCGAATGCAGGAATCGAGTCGAGCAATCCATGGGATCGATGAATCAGCTTGGGGCGTACAATTGCATGCGATACCACGTTTAAAAAGGGAAGCACTTCGTGGACTTGATACACATAAGTAGAAACGTGCTGGCTGTCTTACAAAGAAACACGACTTTCGAACACGGAATTCCTGGCTTCGTTGCACGCGGCGAATTGATCGCGACGTGTAAACGCTTCTGGGAAAAACGACGTGCCGTGTCGGGCAGAATTAAGTAACCGCGTGTCGAGAGTTCGTATCGCGCGAGTACGAAACTACGCATGCCGCGTATCGTCACGAGAAAAGGCTGTAAGTATCCCCCGTCGGCAGAAATTATAATGCGTGTTCAGCCGACGAAAAACAAGTTGGCGCCGGGCTCCGTCGCGACAACGGTGAGAACATTTTTAACATTCTCTCACGGGGGACACTAATTCCCCTCCGCCGAACGCGTTCACTTAGGGAATCATTATTGACTCGCGAGGGAAGTTCGTTAGTAGTGTTTTTTTTTTTTATGTGTCTGATATACAGGGTCTACCCGTTAAGTTATGCCACCATTTTTTAGGTATTTCCGGTAGTGCAATTAAAAAATGTTTTAGACAAAAGTTTATCAGTTCTTGGTGAGCTACATACTTTTAAATCTGAAAAATGCTTTTTACGTGAAAATGTAAAGTTTACCTTGACTTTTTTAAATGGCACCATATGTTTTGGACGTATTGGAGTCGTTGCTGTTGTCGAGACGAATTCAACGGTTTATACTATGACCTTGAAATGACCTTAAACTCAAAGATTTCGTGAAAACGTAATTTCAATGAAAAATTATTTCTTACTTACATATTTCGATGTTCTCTTCGGCAATTATGTTTTACTGTATCGTAGGGTATCGAAACAATGATATTTTTGAATTGAACATTTTTGAAATATTTTTTCCGGCTTCGCAGATATCTTACAATATGGTTACAAAATATTTTCAGCACAGTTTTTTTTTTTATTTTCGAACATTATTTTTCTGTACTATAGGATATCAAAAACCACGTAATCATTAAATTGCATTTTCATTCGATAGAATTCGTTATGGTTTCGCAAATATTCTGAAGATTATTAAAACATACATTTCGTTTGAGTGGGTGTTTCTACCCACAAAATCGTTTCGTGGCCGAATCAAAAAGACTATTACGATATTAGCATTACACAAAAAATATTTTTTAAAAGTTTCGAGATTCTATATTATTTTCGAGATGGTAAACATCTCTGGTTAAATGTTTATAAATTAATATAGTAAAATTACTATTTTTTTCTTATTTAAAATAATCTTTTGAACTTCTGTACCGAGCATGTTCTTACAACAAACAGCCGAAATATAATATTTATCACAAAAGTGAGACGTACTCGTTGAAAAATTGATTCGTTATTAAATACGTTCTTCCGTTGCTGCGACCTGAAAAAAATAATTAAACAAAGATCTAACAGTATGAATTCAACAACCACAAAGAGAAAGTATAATTCTGAATTCAAATAAAAACGTATTCGTAACCTTATCTCTCTGAGTTATACTTTCAAAGGTCAAACTGCTTTTTTAGGGACGTCCAGTATAGATCTCAGAGTACATAAAGAAGGCATTATCGATAGCCACTCCCCATAACATTAATCCTTAATAGATAGGGTAGAGTCAAGATGGAACACCCTGGTTATTCAAGTCATCTTATCTGATTGATGATACTAAGACGTTTGCGCCCATCTTCATGTGCTCTATTTTCAGTTATCGAACTTAAACAAAGTGCAAAAATGTGGAATCATCCGAATTAGCGATACGAATTTCTAAGTGGCATACTGTTTCCTGAATTTACTATAACGTCGACATTTGCCTTCTCATAAAGAACAGCTTTTGATAGCGTATAAGAAAAGTGGAAATTAAATGAAACAGAATGTATAAATTTACATCTATGTCTGTATCTATATTGTGGTAAATAAATATTTATACATTCTGTTTCATTCAATTTCCACTTTTCTTATACATTATGAAAAGCTGTACTTTACACGACTTTCCGGAACTAACATTTTTCACGAAGAACGTGGAGAGTGTAGCGTCACTCGATCAAATTGCAACGAAATCGCGGGGTCCCGATAACTGTTTGTGATCCAGTGAATCGCCACGCAGTTTCCCAATGCTGCGTCGCTGTCACAGTTATTTCCGCGTCTCTATGTCGGAATTACGGTTCGAAGGAGGGAGAGACAAATCGTATATGACACGACAGCGGCGAACATACAGTAGGGATAGATCGACATTCAGCGGCGAAGAAGGGCAACAAAACCAAAAGGGAAGTCGAAGATCGTCTGTTATATGGCCGCCATCCACGGTGCCTCGGCTAATCCACTTGTCTTCTCGGCAAACTCGGACCAGCCTGAACTGACCTATCACGTCAGACGGCCACCTTGCTTCCCGTCAGATTGCATTACAGGGCTAAGCTTTCATTAGCCTCGTCCGCCAAGCGACAGCTTAACCTTTCCCCGCCATTCTTCCCTTCTGTCTAGTCGTAACTGATAATTCACGCAACACCGCGACAGCGGGGCTCATACTTCACGAGCGTCCGGGGGCTTTTTCTGTCACTTTCTTCCTGAGAAACCTTGAAAAGTTTCGAACGAGCGACGAAAGATTCATTCTGCGAAAGTAAAGTTCAAGTCTGGACCCGAGGCACTTTGCGTCGCGGCTTTTGTCTCGTGAAAAATAGTCCGGTCTCTGTAGACTAAAATAGGAAGGACGTTACGGATAAATCCGTACCAAACTGACATTTTAAGTGTTTATTATTAAGTCGTTGCAAATAGTATTTAAAAGGTTCCGCGATAAAATTGTCCGAAGCAGTCCGTCCATAGAAAGACAGATTCAGTTTCTCGTATATAAATGATTATTGACTTTCCTGTCATGGACTATTATTACGACAAATGGAGGTAAGGAAAAGATATAAACTTTGATTTGTAATAATATTGATGCACGTAATATAATTAATTTTTTGAAATATTAAGTGCCACGTACCCACAACTGATCACTCGTCCGATATACACATGTACATGGTATAACAAATGACGTTCGTTCTCATTCTTAAACCAATTAGAGCAAAATGTTAGTAATGAACAAAGTATCGGGCTCGGCTTTAAAGCCAAGCACAATCAGATAACGTCAGCTATCATTTTCTTAGTTGCGTCGCGTTTTCATACGCAGTTAATTTCCCAGGCAGTTCCCATAGTTTTAGAACGTGCTTTCGTAGCAGAAATTGAAATGCTCTTATTTCACAGGCAACGTTAGCGGTTATACATTCGTTCGCTACCGACTTCCAGGTCAGATTCTTGTGGCATACAAACACGTGCGTAACTCTGACATACATATACACGCCGTTCAACTTCTGTTTCATCTCTAACGGCAATTAAAATTATAGTTAACGGCTGTTATACTCAGGAATCTGTTTTGCCTCTATTCTGTGGCAAAATTTCCAAATAGTTGCATTCGAGTCCATATCAGCGTTTAACACTTTATTGCGTGAATTCTGCTTCATCTCAATAAATCATTGAAGCAATAATTCTTCAACCTCGGCGTCCGTGCTCAGTAAGTAAATATTGTACATGCCATACGTCTTACCGTAAGGGTGTCTCGAAGCGAATCTGAATGTAATTAAAGAATGGAAGAGTAATCTTTCAAACAATTGCTTTTCGAATAAAAACACAAATATACCACGTTTGCGTACTTTCTAGAACATTTTATTATTCTGCATTTTCTATTTACAGAGAAAAACGGTCGATATGTAAATTAATCTATCTGAACGTGCTGATTAACTCTTGGTTCAATACAATCTTGAAATCATGCGTAAATTCATGAAATTTTCTCAAGAAATTTTACAAATTCTCTTTATTGTGCTATCTATCATGCACAATTTGCAATAAAACTTCAACAATGTAAGCTATGTTAATACTATAACTATACATTAAAAATCGATTTCTCATGAATATTCTAGAATTTTCACCTTTGCTGTTAACGAAGCCATAAATAGGTTTATTGACACTGTTCCTGCCTATTTGATTACTAATTCAATAAAGTCATAATTTCATTTTTATAATTCTAATTAAGTCATTTGATTTCCTTAAGATACTAATGATTTAATTTACGTTGTACTTTGCTTACAAAAATATATAATATCCTTACGATGACTTACATTTACTGGATGCAAGTAATGTCTATCTTAATCCAAGTATATAGTTTGACCCAATTACATGGATCAGTGTCACATATTCCAATAAACAAATACAAAGAACAGCTTCGTCATTGCCCCATACAGAGAAAAGCAAACGTTTGAAATGTTACACTCACCCTTGACACGATTCGTTATTTTTAATGAGAAGTTACTTCACGATTGCAAGTTACATTACACGTGAGTACTCATTCAAAGTGAGGAAACATGCACCACGTATCCATTCCTGAAGCTAAAGGTGTTTCTATTTTCATGTATTTGTCTTACGCTTCCTTTTGTTGCAATGGGGTGAATTCTACCGTGTTTCTACATTTCAATGTTATTCTTATTTTATAAACTCCATTGCTTCTAGAATGGTATACGACTCCGTTATCAAAATACGTGCAATGGAAGGAAATAAAAATATTTTTTGTCTATTTTTAAATACTATTGCGAATCCTATACTTCTTGAGCATTTTTAATCTGGGTATTAAACAGTTTTAGTATGGCATGTTAGTCTTTAAAATTGTGCTTAAACTAATACTACATTAAAATTGTACCTTTAAGAAATTGTGAATTATACAAATAAAGTATGTTTGTGCTCGTTCTTCCATGGCCACATGATCACGATTCGTTATTATTAATTCACAAAAAAAAAAACACAACAAATTAATTCTCATTATAAGTGAGGATTCAACGGAGGAGACTTGCTCTTAATATAGTTTTTCACAATTATGGACCCGCGCTCCAGTGACAGACTGTGAAAAACGTAAAAGTACGTTCCCCGCGTATAATGTGTTAAATTCAGTTGCGAATGAGGACTGGAACGGTTTACAATAGACCACAGAATTTTATCAAAGTAAAAAATTGAAAATCTATGTTTTTAAACATCTAGAGTACCCTGTCCTTGTCAAAAAGAGTCAAACAGTGATCGAGTGTCTCGATCATCGACAGCATTTCATTTGCCCTCGATTCACGTAAAATTCCAAAACCCTATCGACTTTTCGTAAAATTTCACGTTCCATCAATTACCAACGAAAGCACCTGTTCGGCAACGACGGAGGTCCAAATATCGCGGACAAAAGGAGCATCTCTTCGCTCGTGTACCCGTTGCAGTCTCCTCGTGGGAAATGCATCCGTACATCTCATGCGTATTCAGCCGGTTGATTTGTTTCGCAGCCCTCCGGGTAATCGAAAGTGGCGTTGCCATTCTTTGCAACTTTGTACGCGTGTGCGTGCGATCGCCCGTGTTCTGCTCGTCGTTGGCAGGCGAACGGAGTTCCCGTGGCCGTTTAAAACACTGCGACTAGAGTGGCCATTTCAAGGGAGTCGGAGGGGCCATGAATTCCAGAGCGCGCGGAAGGACACAACGCGCGAGTGGGCGAATATACAATACAAACCGGAGGATCCCTAACGAATTCTTCGAATAGGGTCTGCAAAATATACCTTCCACAAAATTCTCCACTCGTTCTCCGTTATTGATTTTCCCTGCGCGCGATTTAATTGAACGCATCCCCACACCAACCCTCTTTCTCTCTATTAGAGAATTACGTACCGGAGGAACAGAACAAAAATTTTCGTTGTTCCTTAGTTATTCTTTATTTAGTTCTTTAGTTCTTCTTTTTCCAGTTTTCAAAGATTTGGTATCAGTTTAACCTTTTTTTACAAATACAACCGTTCACGTACGACCGGAGTCGTACGACCAGAGTTATTCCAGCGAAATAGAGTTAGAATCTACAGATTCACAGTTACTATCGTGTTTTCCTACAACAACAATTACAAGCGTTAATCTCTTAATTATTTAATTAGCTTTTACGTACGCGAAAGCGCTTACGTGGCATATTTAATGGCAAATAATCCCACGAAAGTTACGAGTCGAAATGCTCCAGGGAGAAAGAGAATTTTTTGCGATCGCGTAGCAACGGGAACCACCGCGGAAAGAAATATTAAACGCGAAACGAAAAAGAAACTTAGGAAACAGGCGCGTACGATCTCTTTCGTAGTAAATCGAGATGAAAACCGAGGGGTGGAGGTATCGGACCGACTCGAAACGGATCGCGACGATTTTTTCCTTTTTCTGGCTGTCCCCCTCCCCCTTTTTTTGCTCTTCTTTGTATCGACGATCCCGTTGTACCAAGGGGGCGGAATATCTTCGATAATCGACACAAAGCCGACCGATCAGCTTCTGCTACGGTTCGTCGACGTCTGAAAGGGAGAACTGGCCCACTTTCTGAATGCTCTCTCTGTCCGTTCTCCACTTTGTTCAGCCCGATATATTTCTGGCTTCCGGTTACGATGTACCTTCGCGAACAATATGTAAATTAGACTTACGCGGCTCGCCGGGCACGACCATAACTCGATCAATCGAAGACTCGCGATTTTACGTTACGGCTCTTTTCGAAACGGTACGCGCGGCGAATGAAAATTACTTTCAATGTGCGCAGCGCATCGTAAAGGTGTTCGTGTGATGCTATACGAATTGAAGAGAAACGAGAACAGATGAAGCAGAAATCGTAGTTCACGAAGAGTTGTCGAGCCAGGCAATCGATTCACTTTTCAATAAACGAGATCGACCGTTAATTGAAGGATTTTAACAAAATTTCACTCGATTGTTCTTCGATTAACCTTTTCACCGCGAAAGGCGTATATATAGAAAGTCAACATATACATATATGCTCGCCACATGTCAATATCGCGTAGGTAAGTCGATATTAAATCCTTCTCGATATTTGAAATCGTACCGTTTCCTTTTTTTATGAATCTACCCTCGGTGAGCATCGATTAACATTTTATGCGTATAAGATAGTCGACGTTTTCCACCCCAAACCGCCTGGAGACCTTTCGTGCGACTCGCAACGTTTTCTGCCAATATCACCCTGCATGTCTCTACAGTGGGCTCCTTGTATGGGAAAATATCGACACATCTGTCGAATAAGTATCCGGCACATCTGTTGTAACGTTTCTATCTATTGAGCGACGGAATTGACGTATCGACTTACGATTTTCTGTTCGAACGTCTTGTGCAGTAACCTGCAACGTGTATACCAATAAAATGTAAATGGTGAAATTACCTGAACTAAAAGCCTTTTTCTTTACTTCCAATGGTGTATTATTTGACAACTTGTATTGGTTGTGAAATACACAGTAGGATTGTAAATTTATTCAACAACTTATAGCAACTTTTCCCAAGGTAACGTAGTTGGAATAAAAGGCGTTGGACACCTTTGCCATGTGTCAAGTGTAGAATTCTCTTATATCAACCACTCGATGCTCAACTATTTTTTCAAATATCTTAACAACAACAAAACGGTCGAATATTTTTCAAATTTCTATATAAAATTTATATTTTCAATTAGATTTTTCCCAGAACATGAGAAAACCTGACACCATCATCACCCCGGTTTTGCCGACCAATAAAATTTGAATTTGTTAAAAAATCTAAAGAAATTACATAATAGATTAGGAAATAAAGAAAATTAATGAAGAAATTCAGCATTTAAAATCACTTCATACTAATATAATGTGAGAAAACCTGACACCATCATCACCCCGGTTTTGCCGACCAATAAAATTTGAATTTGTTAAAAAATCTAAAGAAATTATATGATAGATTAGGAAATAAAGAAAATTAATGAAGAAATTCAGCATTTAAAATCACTTCATACTAATATAATGTTGAAATTGAATGGCAGTGACCATGGTGGATAGTAAAGCGTGCAGTGCCATGACCAACACACTGCTTCTGTCAATGTGTTTTTATCTTCCACATTCTCCGATTTAATTTTGTTTTTACGAAAATTGACAATCCCGTCAAGGTGTGAGTCATTTCATGCGATATCTGGCCATGCGTTGGTACCAGTTTGCGATGGTGGTTGTTGGCCGTCATCGAATGTACATACAGTAACCAGCCGAAGAAAGAGTACACGAGTGAGCTGATATCGCGACCCATGCCCGTAAATCCACAGGGGCAGCAAATGAGTTTAATTTTAGTTGTATTTCAATGAAAAGGGCAATTCTCCGGTGGCTGTGCATCCATCATGGAGAATAACGTGAGCCGGCCGGTGGGATTAGCATGGATATGACTGAATTATACAGAGACTATGCGCCAGACTGCGTGAACCATACGCCACTCTCTCATTCGTCCTTTCCCCTCTCGTGCTGTCCTTCTAACTCTCGCGTTTGTTCCTCTCCGGAGAGCCGTCATTTCAAACTGGCTGGTACGATGTTTAATATACCGGTAATGCGGCAAGGTTTTGCAAGGCACGCGAGGAAACGGCGGTGACTGCTCGGACTCCTCGTGATTGAATTTTCCTGAACAACAAACAGAACTCGTTCGTTCCATTATACTCGTTCCTCGTAATTTTCATGTGTTACGAGTTTCACGAACCTTTTCACTTTGAATCCCTGCTTTGATCATCTTGAGAATTGGGTGACAATTATTATTTGAAAAATATGACTTTCGTATCAACAGTTTAACAGCCGTTCACGCAACATGTGTATGACGCTACCGCCGAAGATTTTTATTAGATTCCATATCCTAACACTTACAAATCATAATCAGTCCGGCAGGTATATGCATCTAAAGTAAGAAATCAGATCGCACTTCCTTTCCAATTAACTTTACCTCTATCATCGTTCGAAGTTATCAGCGTGCATGGAAAACAGGCACACCTTTAAACAGCGTGCGCTAACGTTGCGCGTACTTACATGATACCATTCCGCACGCCATACCGTTGCGCTCATTAATTATTAAATCGAATTACCAGGACTAAGTGCAGAGAAATCTCATTGGCAGTACGGATCTTTTTCGGGCGCGAAGAGTTCGCGCCACCTCGAAAACTTTTCGTCGGGTTTCTCGTTCCCCGCCGCGAAGGAAAAGTTGGGTGGTTTGGGTCAAGAGGTTTCGATATTGGTGAACGGAGAGTTTGGGGTGATACTGTTGACGTTGGTGGTTGTGACCGAGCATACGAGAGAAAGAGAACGCGGGTGGTAGCGGGAAAGGTGGCCTCTGGATATGGGGTGAGGCTTATCCCTTATCGTAAAGCGAGTTTAGACGTAGACGGGCCGAAGCCGGCTCTGTATTTCCCCGGAGCTCCGCAAAGTCCGTATAGGAAATCAAGTTAAATTTGTTGAGCTGATA
The DNA here is from genome assembly GCF_026283585.1 of Hylaeus volcanicus. Taxonomy (NCBI): domain Eukaryota; kingdom Metazoa; phylum Arthropoda; class Insecta; order Hymenoptera; family Colletidae; genus Hylaeus; species Hylaeus volcanicus. The sequence continues at coordinate 4,329,847 of NC_071976.1, read as the reverse complement.
AGGGCAGTAGCTAGAGGTAGTAGGGGCTGGTGATCGAAGGGGCGAGAGACGGGGCAGGAACTGGGCTCGATAACGGGCGAAAGCTGTCTTTATGTACCACCGCCCTCTAAGCGCGGGTGTGGGTCCGCTTGGTTCCTGTGTTAAACATTTCGTCCGGGTTCCGTGTCCGAGGGAGTCAGTGAACGTGCGAAACGCCGCAGGAAATCCCGATCGGGGGCGTGGAAAGCTCGATCTACGAACATCGATTGATTCCTCGTGAATTCTATCGCCACGACTCGAAGCCGGAAAACGAGGCGGCCCGAGAGACGGACGACTTTCCTCGTGGAAAGGCGCCACGAGCTCGGAATTAGCTGCGCGCCGCGTTGACGTGCAAAGCTCGTACCCGATGTCGATTCCAACCGTAAAATCCAGTCGGCGACGTGCGTCGTGTCCGCGATTAGTGGCCACGCTCATTGGCGTGCCGATAATTCCTGCTGATCGTCGCATTATTTATGAGGCTCATTCGCTGGCAAACTGTCGATATCGATCGTGCTTCATGTAAAATCGCGTGGTCGACCAACTACCGCTGGACGACGAAGCTCTAATCTTGGCGCGTGCTTCGGTAAATTTATTTGACAAGGATCGAATGATACTGTTATACACTCGTTATAAATATTTTCCCTTACTCTTTCCCGACACATTCCGAATCTTTACTTTAACCAAATCACCAACTTTCACCGTTATTCATTTCTGAACCTTCAGCTTCCAAACTCTCCTTCCTTTCCTATACAGTCACAGCCCAAAGTTCAGTTTCCGAAATCCATAAGAGGCCCTAGTTTTCCATCCTGCTAGTTCAGTTATCACGGGCAGATCAGTTCGTGACGGTACAACGAAATAAAGTAGTTTTCCGTGAAAGTCGGTCTTTAATTGAATAATACTGAGTAATTCTATTTCCTATAATACTCTATTTCCTGTCTCCGGTATCGAGATATCGAGCCAAACCGGCCATCGCAATACGAACTATAATTATGTACTTGCATCACTGGCGAAATTTGTTGTATCATATTTCGAGTGTTGTATAGTCGGATAAATATTTCGGAAATATCTCGTTTAAATGCCTAGTTTAACCCCTTGAGATACAATGACGAGTTAGTCTCGTCTATTCATTTCGCGTGTCAGTGTAGATTTTGACGAGCCTGACTCACAAGCTGTCCCAGAATTAGTGTTAGAACCGGAAATTAGGGGTAGCTGAGACGATTCTGAACTACAAGTTCACATACGCTAGAATTCAATTTGAGAATCTGATTTTCATCTCCGGTTGATTATTTGGGGACCGCAAATGAAAACTGTATGGAAATTTAGATTATTCATCAGACTAGCTTTACCGAAACGTGTATATCACTGTCAATTGCTGTCGTTAATGATCGTGGTAATGGCTCGAGAATAAATTGATAATTAGATACGTTCGTTGTTCGGGAGCTATCGGCGTACATAATTCATCGCAGAAAATTAGGCTACTAATGGAATCGCTTAGTGTTGTATTAGAACCGACACCGATCTACTACGTAATAAGTCATCGCACAGTGCATTATACTTTCACGCGACATTAAGTTTTAATGACTTCGCGTGTAACGTATTGGCACGCGTTTGAATATTCATTTGCTACCGTTGTTTCACGCTCCGAACAAAATGTATTCCAGGAAACATTTTAACACGTTCAAAAGTTCAACGAAATGTCAGATACGAATGCATATTATTGAAAAATAACTTATTTGCTAGAGGAAATCGTAAAGAACCAGGTAATATTCAATTAAGAGGATAGACAGATAGGAACACAATCTTTATAGTTATATTTCATTTTCATTGGCACTCTTACATGTAAATTAATACATTTTGTGTAAACCCTGAATAATGTCTATCATTGACTAAAAATATTTCCAGCTACTTTATTAATAGATTTAAGTCGATACCTTTAAAGCTAAATGTAGTATCACTACATTCTTTTCTCTTTATTCTTATTTATTTTCATTGTAAAGAACTACTCCTTGTTACATACGTTATACATCGACTTTTTTTCCTTACCATTTGCTTTCCAGTTACTATGCTTCCAGCGTAAAAAGAGATCGATGTGTTCGTTGACAATTTTAAAGCACACAAAGTTTTCATCTTGAAGAGAAGTTGTAAATCGACGTGTCCCTGCGGAAGTGGCGCGGTTCATTCGCGGAGCGGCTCATTTTTCCGTGGCGTGGTTAAAAATTATCATCGTCCGGGAATACTTGTAGCCAGTTAATTAAAAAGCGTAGCGAACGAACCACCGAGGGCCGTTGTCATTGAAATGTTGCCAAAAATTTTATTTCCGCCGAGGCCGTCGGCCGCGCTTCCGTCGTGCAAACATTGGGAACGCGTGGCGGGGAGGCTGGTGCACGGTCCACTTCCCCTCCCCGCTCCTCAAATTTTCCATCGAAACGCAATTACATCACCGTCACGCAAAATATCTACATTGCGAATGCATTACACCCGGTCGTCAGTGTTCTTTGAAAATCGTTACAAATTTCATTATTCGACTCTGAAAGCACAATCATTCCTCCGCTAAATTAAACAAACCGCTCTGCGTTTGTAGCTTCCGAATACATTTATTTCGGTAAAACCTTTCTATTGGGTTGATACGAAAGTTCGTATCGTTTTACTTTGCGTCGCATTCTTTTCTGAAAAGAATATCTTGGCCGTCTGTTGAATATCATTTGGTAGCATTTATTTTCGTCGAGCATTAGAACTGTCAGAGAATTTTAAGATTATAAATGGTTTATACGAAAATTATATTTCTTTCTGAGTATTGATGATCTGTTGGTATCTATGACATTATTGCTTCTTTATCATATTATTGTAAATGATGATTATATTCTAAAATTGCAGATCGTAAATATACCTCACGATCGCTGATTGATTTAATAATCGTGATTACTACGAAAGTATTCAAAAAATTGATACTGCTCGACTCGTGAAATAAAATACAAATTTACGATAACGTTACCATTCTCTTCGCGACGCCCGCATGCCGCAATATATCCACCAAGAAAATAATCACAGAAAACAACGTACGCGTGTAACCAACGTAAAACATTAAGCTAATGGTTATTCCCAGCCGAATTTTTACCAGGTTCCCCGTAATAGGATCGAACGAAGGGGAATCGGGGCATCGCATAAAGCGCAACCCTCGACCGCAGCAGTTGGATACGGTCCGAAGAAAAATGTTCGGACGGACGTTGTAGCCGCGCCTAAGATCACCGAAAGCGGCAACCAGCCAGGAAAAAGGGGGCGATGAACAGGGGCGGAAGCGTGGCAACGAAACAGAGAAAAGTATCTCGAAAATACGAGCCCGCGCACTCACGGGATATTTGCCCAACTTTAATTAGCATAATGAACTATCGTCCAGAGTGCGGTTACTAATTCAGCTCCCCTCGCCAAAAACGTGAAACCGAGAACGAGAGAGGGACGACGCAAGGTCGCGAAATCCGCAGCCATTTAGGGATCGGGCACCGTGCCTTCGGAGCTCGCCAGGTCACATCCTCGAAACACCTAAAGAATTCGCGAGCATACAACGCACGGCGAACAATTTTATTATTAATTTCAGGTATGCCAGGCGTCCACGTACGTCGCAAACGCGCGCCGTGTAACCGCTACTCCATCACCTCCTGCCGGTTCGTCTAATTTTTAGTTAATTAGCCGCACGACCTCCCAGCGATCTCTTGTTACGCGCACGCTGATAATTGCGTTTGAAATTTTGTTCGACTAGTGCCGTTACAGGAAACCGCTTTGTTCGTCCCTGGCTCGCCGCAAGGGAAGTTACGTATTAAATTTTCAGAAATTAATTGTTAGACGAGGGGGCGGGAAAAAGGCGTTGTTCGACGGCGAGGAGCGAGTTGATCCAGAATCGAGTCGAGCGAGGAATTTGTCCCCTTTATGAAAAGTGTGCCCAAAGCATTCGATGGAACTCTAACGATATATTTTATTAATCTAATCACTGATCGCATGTTTACCCAAACTTGATCTCTCTAGTCTCCATCAAGCACTGTATACATACTTCTTATCAGACACCTGTGTGTATTATTAACAACATTTTCAGTTTTATACTTATGATTGTAATTAACTTTTCGTTAAGCACCGTCTAAGCTGACGGTAGCATTTAGTTTTAACAGTCCCTACAAATTTTCTATGAAATTTAAGTTCGGACTACTTTTGAATTGTAAATGTATGTATATTTAAATTCTCTTATTCGGAAACTTTAAACGTATTAAATCCATTATTTGCAAGGATGTATTAGACATTTGTACAATCTAGATGAAACCCTTTTGGGCTGTATTCGTGCAAAACCAAGTAATAGTCATTACGTAACAGATCTTTTCGTATCGTTATACTCCCTATTTCCATAAAAAAAAGAAAAAACGCAAATACTGCAAAGACTCCTGTCAACTTATTCCCTTCGCCTGGCACAAAACACAGCGGAGTAACCACAAAACAAACTCAAAGCACGTCGCCCATTTCTATTTCTCCATTGTACCGAATCGCTGCATAAAAAGCAGCCCACTCCCGGCCAGGGGAACGTTCCGAGGATGCAAATAGACCCGTTCGTTTAAAGCAGTATAACAAAAGAGCGAATCCGGTGAAAACGAAGACGAAGCACCGGTAGTGAAACTCGGTCCCGGCAGAAAGATACAAAACTCGATGGCTCGTTCCATCTTCCACGGTGAATGTCGTTGTTGCACAGCGTCAGCCTTCCGTTCCCGCAAAGGTAAGCTGCGTTGCTACCGAGCTGCCTCTTAAGTTACTGCTGCGATCTGTTGCTCTATGGCCCGTGAAGCTCGAAACGCGGCAATAATGTAACCTTCTTACCAATCCCGGCTCCCTCCATCGTCGTCTATACAAGAATCACGGACCCAGCTCGGCACGCACGTAAATCTGGAAGCGGTTTTACCATTGGCGACGCGTCAGTGTCGATGGTGCCGTTGGTGGTGGTTGCGAGTGACGGTGGCGGTCGCGTCGTTGGTTGCAACGATCACGGTTCCAGTTGAGAAAGGTCCTCGTCTGGTCGGTTTTGGTTCTTCTCCTCGGGTAGTTTAATTGCTAAATTGCCCTCGGCAGATTCAGTGGACTCGTCCGCCGCCACGCATCTTGCCTCGGCTCTGACCTCCGTTAGGGCTCTTGCCACAGACTATTGCACAACTCGATGCAGTCTGCAGTACAGGTTTGAAGGACTATCCGATAAACAGGAACGGATTTAAACGAAAATCTGAATTGCTGCTTCGTTATATTCTGAAGTAGAATTAGGGTATCATCAAGACCTTTCCACTATGCTTGGTAGATGGCAAAAAACATTTATTGCCTGAAAATATATTTTTTTGGGGGAAGAATTTCTATTAAACGAAGAGGACGAAAAATGGTATTTGCATATTTATTGCAAATTTATATTTGAGAGCATGGATCGCCTCCCGGCGAAAGCCCTCCAGCAAGATTTACAATTTATGCAAGCATTGCATAAATATAAGAAAATAGATGGAAATAATTGTCGAGTTACATTGCAGAAATTTTGTGATCACTCGTGGCATCTAACACCAGAAATGGTTGCGTTATAATTTGTTGATAATGATGCTTCAGTTAAAATTAAAACACGAATGGTGGACGTGTTAACTTCGAAAGTGACCAATCTTCAAGTTGATATATACAGAAGTAACATCTATCACCACAATGACGGTAGCAGAACAAGTTACTTATTGAGATATCAAATAATTAGACATTTCATATGCAACAATCTAATAATTAGGAATTTCACTATCCACGGCGTCAACAATCTCGTTCAATCATCACTCAGGAAACCAATTTTGTTACCGGTTACGTGGTCGATCGATGACACCATGCTACAAATAGACGCGATCTTCGTTCCTTGGACTCTGTAAAGGGGCGAGATTTCGTAAACGCGAAGATATTTGTCGGTACGTTCGTCTTCTCGCGACCTCTCCTCGAGACGAGCGGCTGCGGCTGGGAAATTAGCGTGAAATTGTGTTCCAGCTAATGCGAGTTTCATTCGCCAAGGGGATTAAATTCCGACGCACAGCCGCGTTCTCGCGTTTTATTGCGCGGCCCAGGTTGGTCCTGCGCTAGCTAAATGAAGGTTTGCGGAGTTCCGAATTGGCAACGGAAGAATACACTCGAGAGACGTGATGTTGATTTAGCACGGCCACCGCACGCGAACGCGGGTATAATTGATGATTATGGTGCGAATAAATCGAGTCGAATTGTCTTCGTACACTGTCGCTCAAAAGTCTTGGAACGGTTTCCTAATTTTACGTTAATTTAACGAAATTTCACGGTACTGACAAATTTTAAAAGATTTGGGAGGTTATTCTCGCAAATATAATAAATAGACTGCGGATGTTTATATACATCTATGACGAGTGAATATCAGGCCAAATATATAAAGATATACATGAATACAAAAATATACACAAAATTTACGATGAAATACATGGTACACTATTTAGAAGATTAGACATACTTTCATTTAAATTTCAATTCTTTATTCTTTGATCGTCTCAATATAGGTGTAATTGTGAACGATTTACGATTTTTCTTCATTTTCTTATTAAATTATTAAAATTTTAAGTATTGGGTCGAACAGTGTTGAATCTATTGTGTAACGAAAGCGTATTTCCCACTTCATCTCCTGCTGCGAAGCAAAATGAAACGGGCTATTCAGTCTGTAACTTTTGATGTACGAAATACTTCGAAAACTGTTTTGAGTGGAAATTCAGATCATTAAAAGTTTCCTACGTTCGTTGAGAACTCATTCGTGAAGAAATTCTTTTCTATATAAGTATATCGTACAATGTGCTTGCGACTCCAAAGGTGTATTCAGAGCCGGAAAATAATAAGAAATGTTTGTATAAATATACAGTTGACCTCCTTTCCAAGTTCTTCTTTCTTCATGACAGCCATTTCTAGCTTTGTGTAGAAGAATTCCTGTTTTAAAGTGACCCAAAGTTATCGATTCTATTTATTTATTTATAGATAAGTCGCATTTCATATCTGATATAAACCATTTTATTGACTCTTTGCCTTTCATAATGTGCTATGAGTCATTTTAATCTATTTTTAAATTAAATACAGGTCAGTTAAAAAGCTTGCAATAACATTAGAAACTAATTGAAAATGAAACAGAATATTTAATTGAGCATTTCTTGTTAATTTTATGTATTGAATTCATGTCTGACGTTATTTCGGCATTTTATGATCTACTTGTTTAAGTGTACTTGACATAGAAAAACATTGTGGCAAAAGTAGCGATACATGTATTTTTAGAATTTACCTTGGACTATACATATACTCAATCTCTCATTTATAAATAATTCTTTGATAATACTTCAAATAATTATTTGATAATACTTCATTTATAATCGTGAATAACATAAATTCGTTTATTTGAGCGTTTGAATACTAGTAGGAGATAAATGTCAACGAAATTTTGTGCAATAAAAATGTTTTATCGGATGCCGTACACAGCAAAGGTTGGAAGAGGTTCATTGAGCAATCTATATTGTGTCCATAAAGGGAGATAAGGGGCCTCCTATTTTATTATCTTGGACGTATTCGTTATGGGTAATACACAAAATCCTGAAATAATGGGAACGGGATCCTATAGCTCACTGCACATGAGATTTGTCTTCCTCGACGACCGAATAACGACTATTTTTGATTCCCTTTACCCCACAATTTATTCCTTCGCACGCTTTGGACGATAACTTCCGATTTTATAAAAGGTCGCGCATATATCGGCATTCATTTTATGATACCACTAAAACTTTCTACTTCATCCAGAATGTGACACGAAATAATCTGCAGAATTCGTTTATTTGGTTTGAAATATCAATAGAAATGGTAGAAATATGATATATTTTATATTTCATGAGAAGAACAAATTAAATGTCAAAGTAGGGTGAAGGCTTTAATCCAGTTTAAAGCAACTTTTTATTATATATATTTTTTTTTTATTTTTTAAATGGTGGCTGTGATTTAATTATTTTGTAGCAATGAGTCTTCTATTCGATAAGGTTAGAATTGTATCGCTGGTTGATTTTCGGATTTGATGTAGATTCGTTGGTGACATGTTGATCCATTCTTGGTTCCTCTACTAAATCTTCCTTTACTTGATTTACTCGATAGCATGCTCTGCAATTTAGGCAATTACATATTTCATTTTGTTTAGGAAATATTTAATACCATGATATAAAATATAGTTCATCGATTCAATTTATTACTATTTTCACCAACTATATGTACCTAATACTTTTAACCTATTTTGCATGAACCTCGTGATTCTTGGATTCGACAAATTTACACATGTTTCTGATAGCGTTATGACTGTCACGAATGATAAAGATGGCGGGATCGATTTCCTTTGTTCCGGCGGAATTTTTTCATTTCCTTCATGAACAAAGCGACTCCTGATAGGGGATACGGGTAGGCTTTCCGCGTGGCTCAGTCGTGCGGCATAATTTTCAATTACAATAGATTATATCGCGTTGAATTTAAACCGGGATTGGAATTGCGGAGCCGTGACTCTTGCTTTGACAGCGTCGCTACGTTGGAACCATCCGTTCTCGAATATTGATATTGGAGCGAAATGTTAACTTCTCACTCAAAGAAACATATCTCATTGTTCAAGGTGTATTTAAACATGAAACAAATGTAATCACGGACCGCCTTTACCTTATTGTTACAAATTTCATCCGATCAGAATTATTTCGATACGTATATTCCGACGTTTCGACCTAAATCTTTGTCTTTACTAAACTCTATATGCCTCGCACAGAATTTACTTTTTACTGCAGATCTGATAATTATTCGTCAGCTTGAATAAATTACATTAGAAAACCATCTTCTTAAAATTAAGACAGTTTCAATTTTAAACCACATGCTGAATCTGTATCAAACAAATTGTCGCTATAAATCACAGTAACGAAAGTATCTTATCTTTTATCAACCGAGTATTTAATAGTCGAATTTAATGTCATGAAGGAACAAACAATTCCACATTAATGTACATAGTTTCGGAATATTCACCCCAAAGAAACCCGGATTCCATGCATAACCTCATATCTACACTATAAATTAATTGTTTCTCTTTACGTTTTGCATAAACGTACATCTTCCTGATGTATAGTTTTTTTTTTATCCACATCTGCGGTTTTCCTAGATTACGTAATTTCTCGCGTACCGCAACTGAAGAAAGATAATATGATAATTGAAAATTTTGTGGTATTACTATAAAACATTTTTAGACGTCTCTGGTATAGCTTCATACAAGAAAGAAATATAGAATACGTAAAATATAAGTAGAATATAACACAAGTGTCTTCTGTACACTATTCTCTGCCAATTACTCTCCGTTTTTTTTTTTTTAGCAATTGTAAAGTGGATGTATCGACATTAATACACACAGTCAAAAAAATGAGTCACGAGGTCTCGGCGCATTCTCTTTTATACACAAAAGAGCAGATTACAATGACGGGAAGCGGTTAACAAGCTTCTGTGAGAAAAGTCACAAAGGCCTAATGATTTGTTTGTTAATTTGTTTGGCAATTATCGGAATTAAATATTCGACGTCGTTCGGGATATATCAGACTAAATAGCAAGTGGTGTTCTGCATAGCAATATAAACTTTTATGATTTCTAGCTAACACTTGTATGTCTTCTAAAGCATCCTACCCTCTTAAACAGAACGTTTTCTTTTTATAATTGCTAAAACTTTTATTTGTGCAACGAGGCCCTTCGGTGCCTCCACTCCACAATTGTTCTCCGTTTTTTACGGCACGCAATTGGCCCACGGCGTGGTTCGTCGGCGGCAAAGATCGTGACCAGGCTATAAACGGCCGTTTCGCGTAAACGCACAAAAATCACCGAAACTGCATGGTGGCCCGTTACACGCGGAATATTAATTAAGGTCGGTCGGGGGCAGACCGCGCGTCGCGGGACGGCGACGCTCATAACACCGTTTGTACGCGTTGAATCTCCATTACGAACGGCCGCACGTTTCCTGCGTCCGTTTTGAATTACGAGCGGAAAGTATGGAGCGATCGTAAAGCGCGTCTCTCGGCCGGCTACGAGGAAACGCGTTTAAAAGGACTCGACCCGAGCTGACGACATTAGGCTACGCACGCGAGGACAATGTTAATAAGAGAGGAAACTGTTAAAGCGGAATTTCCAACGAAATCTATGCAGCGCGTGTCGTGGATACGTCAACCCTTAAATTTTGAATGATTTGAGTTTCAGATAGAAGATCGTAGTAGAATTTCGTTTCGTATCGAGCATGAAAACGATGTCTAGACTATTTAATCTAAACAAAGAATATAATAATTCAATGGGCACATTGAGTTTAACCGTAAACTCGTAGCTACATAATACTAAATGAAATAAGAATGAATTTAAAAAATATGCTAGGAGAAACATTCGTTTGTATATATTTTTTATTGTAATATTTCTCACCACTTGTATGTCAAGTGTCGCTCGACACTTTTTTCCTCAATTTTCGCCACTCTTACAGCCGCGTACGCGCTTAGTATTAATTTTCTTCCCGCGGGCGGTCGTAATTTTGAATTCATCGGGGATGTACGAACGTCAGGAGCGGAATCAGGAGACGGTTAGACATACCACCCCAACGGATACCCCTCGCAGACGCAACGTGATAATGTCATGCTAAGATCAATTTTGTATTCTGAACGTCACTTCGCAGACTCAAGTTAAGTACGAGCTTTTCGAAATTCCAGCCATTAAGCACGGAGCTTCTTGCTTCTGTCTACATTTACGAGTGCTCTTACGCCGCGTTTATTTACCCTTCCAACTGTTTCATTCTTGTTCAATGTTTTCCTACTGTCGCATAACATCCGATTTTCTATCGAAAGTACGCGAATCAAGAACTCCTGTTTCGAAGGCAATAGCATTTTTACACTTGAAATGCAAGAAGCATCGAGTTCAGAGGTCATTATTTCTTCCTCGGCGATAACAGAGCTAGTAATATTCACAAAGAAGCAGTGGACTCCTTTTTCATTATTTCGTTAGAAATGTTTGCATGGTAAAATGTTCTAATTGAAAATGAAAGGAACGTATACAGCAGAGATAGCCAAAATTGGATCGAAATAATCAATAACGAATAGAAGCACTTTATAAGAATTTATTTCCTACGTTTATTTCACATAAGATTTTAGTTGACTTAGTAAACGATTAAAATAACTTTAGATTTATTATTGGATATTTTTATCTAGATAAGAATTTTGCTCATTTCTGATATTCCAGTGATACTTGGTATGATTAACAGGTTAGATAGATGTTGGGATACACTGATGCGTCTAAATATTCGTAATTGCTGGTTGGATAGCAACACCTGACTTACCTGTAAATTAGATACGGGTCAGATCACGAGGTTAAACCTACGCCGATATCTGGCTTAACCAACCGGAATTGGTACATATGCATTAGTTTGAATTTGTGGTACAGGTTACGATTCGGTTAAAAGTATTATTGAACGGGGATATGTAATGTTATGCCGTGATCGATGCGAAAAAATAGCAGTCGGTGACAAAGAATAGATTCCATTCTTTCATTAGAATAGATTATCGATTTATGGATTTCTAAATACATGAAACTAAAAATAACTAACAAGGGAACATATTCAATGGGCACACGCCGATTTTGATCAAATTTATGTGGTAAATATATCAAATGGGGAATTCCTTCTTCCGCGATTCCTTTTCATAGGGGATTATGTTAAGATCTGGTAAAAACTAAAATCAGATTCTACTCGAGCATTTAATAAATCACCGAAATCATCGGATGAATAAACTGTAAATACAAAAAAGTTTCATTTTGCGTGTCTCGTCATAAATCCTATGTTGAGTTTCAAAAATAAAAAAGGTAAAAACATACAAGTCCTTTTTCTCGAAATTCAATTACATTTTAAACATAAATCGTTATAACTTGGCCCGATGTCATTGAAATTCTTTCAAATTTCGTACAGATACGTAGTATGGTCCATCGATGCCTACCAATTTTTATTAATATTTAATTGCAAATGAAGAATTGTCAACTAACGACGCTTTTTACTTTCAAACTCGACATAGGATGACTAAACTGTAAATATAAAGAAGTTTCGCTTTGTTATCCTCTATAAGGTAACTACAGCATAACTACGATTGCGACTCTATTCGAGTGACACGGCCCTGAGAATGTCCAGCAAAAATCGTCCCGTAGTCGAAGAGTTAAGAGAGAGAAGTGTTCGGTAAGGAAAATAGAAAATCGTCGAAACAGCCCGTCTACAAACGAGGCGACGAAATAGTGTCAGAGAGGGGGGCAGAAGGAAACGAGGGGAAAGTCACAACGAACCCTCCAAACTTCGAACTGGCTTTGGCAGTTTAAAAGTTGCGCGAAGGCGTCGGCTACGCGGGGAAACCTTATCGTGGCACGTACACTCGCTCCACGGCTAACGTTTTGCAACGATATTATTTCCGGTAAATTCCAGGCCGGAAACTGCAGCTTCCAACCGAACCGACGACGAAGAAGGCGCAAGCCTGACTGGTTGTTTGAAAAGATTCCGTTTCGTCGCCACCGGGAAACGAGAAGGAAAGTGAAGGAACGAGGAGGTACGGCTGCAAAGGGAAACAGGAGAAGGCGGGGATCGGAGTTTGAAAATTGGCTTCCAGTTTTCCAGGGCAACTTCAAACACAGATATCATCGGATCTCGCTATTCCTTGGACGGAATACAACATTTCCTGTTTCGGAGTTCGCAGAGTTTCGCTGCCTTTCTTCATCCCCGGGGCTCTTTCATCTGGATCTGATTGATTCCGTTTAAATTTATGCGAAACGCTACCTCGAATCCCTTAAGAAGTAGATATCTGTTTGTGCATGTTGGAAATTAGAAATTCTCCCGGTCCTTTGAATGCGTGTATTTAACTATTGAAATTTAAGAGGATAGAGATAGAGTTATAAAAGGAAATAGTCTCGAGTAGGAATGACTACGATAGCAATTGGCGAAAGTAAGTAAATATTTGTTTAAGGAACAGTGAATTTAAACAATAAACAGTACAATTTAATTAAAAATTATTTCTTGTGCTTTCTTTACCAATTTAATTACAGTTAAAAGAAATTAAGTTAAACTGTCAAATATTTTGAACGGTAATTCTTCCCTCCTTATTAATATGTCAGATCAACAAAAATAATAAGGAAACAATAGCTTTGGAAAATATTCATTTTATTTAGCGTAAATTAATATTTTCAAATACGTAGAAATTTTCCAACAACTAGTTGTAGCCCATTATAAAGTCCTCTCATTAGCGCGCGAAATAAACAAACGCCTTCGAAGCCAAAGTGAAAAATATTAATTAAATCCGTATGGAAAAATGGAACTAATAAGAGACATTTCATTATAACGTCTCATAGTGTCGTTAATAGTTCCGTTCCGACTGCTGTTTTCCAACGCGTCCGTGTGAATCATTATATCGTCGTCGTAAAATAAATACTGAAAGTGATGGAGCGAGCGGTGGTTTCCGAACTATTCATTAATTAAAGCGAGATTAGTTCTGAAATCTTGACAGCCGCGTAAAGGTCGCTAATTCATTACGGTATAGGTACTCGTTAGATTGCAAAACTTTTCCGCACTCGCGAGAAAAGAATGGTCCGGTGCTCGACAAACACTTCACGAGCAATTCATATTAATAAACAAACTTTCCGGCCGTGTACCGCGTTATTCCATAGCCCCGTAAAAATGAACCTTAATACACGCGTCGCCTCGACGGAGTTTTCTCTTTTTCTTTCTTAATCAACTCCCTAAGATCACCCGTAGGAAATTAAAATTGTTTATCGTTGATAATTAGCCCCAGTTAGGAAAAAATAGGGGGTCTAACAGGTTCACCTCCGTCTCGCTGTTTAATCAAGCGTCTTATGGCGTGCTTAAACAAACTTTTCATTAACATTAGCGTACTTATGATCGATGCAAGCATTAAACTGTGTTTCGCACCGGCGCGCGGCGTTCCGTTAATATAAAGAACATTAAAATGTTCTCTTCCAAGTTCGCGAATGGATATTACTATTGCTACTCCGGGGAGAAATGTAAACAAAGTTTCTTGTATTCCACCGAAGTTGAAACAGTTTCACGATCGTTTCACTGTCATGCTTTGAGGAATACATACGACCGTGGCATTATTCAAATTTAATCTTGACTCTATTTATATTCATGTCAGTGTAAAAGGTTTAATCCAAATTAGTATATTCTAGGTAATTTGAAAACAGCAAGAATCTTTTTGAGAATACTTGAGGAACGCAAGGACATTTCGTCGAAACACAATAATATTTAAAAAAAATTTTAACGAATACGTTAGAAACATAAATGTGCTTCCAATCACTTGATTGGCTAGTTTCAAATGTGATAGCTGATCTTATCAGGTATACTCTGTGTCTTCTGATTTAATTAATCTTAAAAAGGAACGTAATTACATAATAGATCTTAATTTTAAACTGATTACTCTAATACGAAATACCTAAACTGACAATTTTTGTTAAAAATTCCATCAAATCATGAACGCATTTGCAGAGAATTCAACAACTGTTTGTGGATCCTTTGCGTATTGTAATAGCTCCGTAGTCGAAGATCGACCAAGTTTCAGAAACTTTCACAATGTTCCCTTCAGCATTTACACGTAATTTGTGTGAAATTCTCTTGCGACGTTACTGCAACCGGTTATTTCGGATTGCGGAAAACTTTTGTAGCTATTATTTATCGATTTCGAAGAATCGATTTTACACAATTCCAACTTGGGTATTCGTTGACGATGTTCGAGAGCGATATTAACTACAGAACGTGAAATGAAATTGGATTCTTTGAATGTGAGGGAGGAAAGAATTGCGAACGAAGGTTGCAAAGTTGCTCGTGTCGCGAGTTTAGCACTTCTGTCCTCGTGAATAGTTTGAAAACTTCTGAATGCCGAAGATAAAAATAATTCGCTCGCAACGTTCGCCTTTGCAAACTCATTCGGCGGTCTTGCTTCTGCGGGGAAGACGGTACGCTTCCTCCAGCTTCCCTCGAAGATCAACTTTTCAATTAAAGTTCTGAACAGATTCTATTCGTTCATGGTGATTACTCATTTCTGCGATAATTTGATCGAGCTGCCCTGCCTACCGTTTTGATATTTTAAGTCTTTGGTCGATCAACTACTTCGCACTATAACTCTGTATTATCTCATAAAACAGGATTTCACTGAAAAGTTTACTAAAATTAATATTCAAGTCGGAGTAAAAATTTCAAACCTCCCCTTCTTTGCATGCAAAGTATACGTATTCAAACTTGAGAGTCTATGATTATTCTAATAACTATTTGAAATAATTTTCTCAAATTCGATAGTTCTTGAAATATCGCGACTGTCACATTTCAGCGTGGACATCCTATAGATGACCCTGTAAACGGTCCTGTATAAATTTTTCGTTTCCATCCAGGTCCAAAAATGGCCATTTTTCAGCATCCTCCTTTCGATTCAAAATTCATACTCTAAGGATTTCATGACATTTACAATAAACGCTATCTATAGTGCTTTACCGTCCCTTGCGGTATACCAAGTATGTTATCGGACACGAGTTGACGTTATCGCGTAGGATCCCTGAGCAAAGCCAACAATCTACAGGAAATCGAATTCGTGGGAAGAGCGCTGACATCGTTTTCGAGGGAAGATCTTCGAAAAATCCGCGGGAAAAGCACAGAGAGCGTCTGGTTTACAAGTGCGAGCCAGGGAGTAGTATTTCAGCAGCCCAGACGTTGATGTCGCGCCAAAAGAGAAGCGGAGCGTTCCGTTCGGCAGCGTCGGATTGCAGAGTTGCATCTCGTCTTCGTCGAACGAGCGACAGAAGGCAAACAGTGAACGCTGTCTGGCAGGAAACGGGGACGCGTGAAAGGGCGCGGGTAGACGGCGAGATTCGAAAAAGAATTTGCAAGGAACGCGTTACTCGCATACCGTGCGCCTTATAGACGCTCGGTTCTTGCTCGCGTTGCAGGTTATCTCGCAGCTTTCGAAACGGGAGCTTGTGTCGAGAATCTGCCTAAGTATTTCGTGTCCGGGGTAAGTGTCCTACATGATACGGGCATCGACACCGCTGGTAACCGGAGATTTCTCTTGAAATCTGGGGAACTTGCGCCCTGTAAGAAACCCTTTGTGAAATTTACGAAGAATCTTTATTTTCTGAGTAATTCAACCCTTTGCGCTCGACGTCATTTTCCGCTAGGGCGAGCTAGCAGTTTCACAATTTTCTAAAGCTGGCATAGGATGATTTTTACGAACAAATGAATAATGTACAGAAATATTGTGTTTTAATATTTCGTGTATCTTTACATTTTAAAGAACGATAGTGTAGAGTATGATTTTGGTAACATTCGAGGTCGAATGTCAAATAAGGGTGGTTGCAGAATCTTTAATTTCTGAGTAATTCAACCCTTTGCACTCGATTTCTACATCATTTCTATCTCTTACAATTAACAATAATAACGAAATTTGCGTTTTTAAAAATTTTCTTGTACTATACCCATCCAAGAAACATATTCAAATGCTTCGCTTCCCTGGATTCGTTCTACATTTCACACTTATTTGTGATTGCTAAAACGCTAGAGCATTCGAAGCGTTCGAAATGAATTCCACGGCGTTCCTCGTCATTTCATGCAACTCAATTGAAACGAGCGTTAAAACACTGTTACGCCATTACTGAAATTATCACGCCATCGAAAGTGTCTCCTCTATTGCAACGGACTGCCGCACTGCGTTTTAGTCTGCATTTGTTTCCGTTGAAAACCGCCACGGTTGCCTCGAGCCACGCGTTTCCAGCGCGAAATACAGATGCGCGGATTCCTGGCTCGCCAGAACGGTAACGAAAGTTCTTCGATGCAGTATTTTTTGAATTTCAATTTCCAAATTACCGAGAATCCACGTCAGGGAGGATAACGCTTCGTTCCATATTCCAACCTACGTATCCTATACCCCGTATTCCTCTGTTCCCTGTATACCATACTCTAAATCGTCTTCATTTTCCGAAATACACCGTAAACGCCCTTATACCTTCCGCAAGCTTCGCCTCCTTTTTTCCCCGGGCCTGTTCTTTGGCTTTTTCACCGACTACGACCTCGTTTTAAGCACAATTCGCTCGGCGCGAGGAACAGTTTCGGTGGTTCCGCGCCAAAAAGATGCGCCATGTAAAAACCATCGACCGAGTAGAAGAGCGGAATGCGACAAGAAACGATCTGATTACTCTCGAGACCAGACTTGGCTCCGATATTACCGAAGAAGAACTTCGCGACGCGAGAAGCGAAGGCTAAAAGACATTAAACCGTGTCTCTACTGGGTTTTTAGTACGGCGGTAGATTATATTAATTTGTCACTTGGAGAAACTGATGACGATTTAAAACGGCCACAAAGTGCTCGTAGAAAAGCGAGAAGAAATCACATAAAAGTTTGTCTAATATAATAGAACCAAGTATATAAATTTGTAAACAAAGTCTCTACAAGAATTCCTTTACCAATTGACAATACAGTGACCACAATGTTTGACAATCTCTTCTCATTAACGAATACTTCTATTAAATCACGCAATATACATGTTAGAATGTATATTACATTCTAATACTTCTAGTAATTAATTGTGACATAAAAAATCACGCAATTAAAGACAATAAAAAATGTCTACTTCATACTGAGAAACGTATCACTTGCAAACAAGATTATTTTATCAGCTATTCCGTTTAGTCATTAATAATCAACGAGTTTCTAGTAACCACCCAATAAACAACGTACACATCTCACGCGCACATCTCCACGTCTTCCACCGCGACTATTACAAAGGCCGCAAGTTCGCTATCGAGCATGAAATGAGTCTCGCTGAAAATGCGCACTGTACGCTGGACGCGCGAGATTAAATAACTAATTCAGTCTCAACGTTTCTGCCGGCAAATTGACGTCAATAACGCATCCGCAACGAGCGACAGAGCGGTTAGCTCGGCAGCGCGCGCGTCTGACGCAATAAAATTTGAATCGTAGCCGCGCGCCGCGAAGAGTAAGTGGTAGAGGAGCTTTGCGGGTCAGCCGGCGCACGATATTTGGTATGTCCTGTAAGTAGCGGCGGAGATTGCGTGGAACCGCGAGCGTTAACGGCGCGCAGAGAAAGAGACACGCTGGATGGGGTTGGAAAGAGGAAGGGATAACTGTGGCAACTAGTTGGAAGGGTGAGCCAAGAAACGGCAGTCTCCCGCAGCTCGTAGAGAGAGAAGGGCTCGTTCGACGTAGTTATTTAGAGGAGGCGTTGTTCTGGCCCGCGCAGTATGTGGGTCGCCGCCGGCTTAGTACCGTGGGTAAGCCTCGTGAAGCATGAGTACCCACCGGGATGACACCACCAGCTTCTTTATGGAGATGGAAGCTTATGCATGAATTGTAAGGATGCCGGTATTCCCCTGTACCTTGGACGTCGGCTCGTCTCGCCGAGACAGGGCTGCATGGTTGATGCTCCTAAGTAACAGTTCGTCAAGTAAGATGCGGATCCCGTATCAAGTACACCTTTCGAGGATGGTGGAAAGTCGGGGCCACCACTTCGGCCAAGCGTAACCCCGACGGTAGTAAAATTCAGACGGCTAGGGCACGCTATCATTCTACGGACGGTTTACGTACGTTCGGTGGGAAAGTTTTAGATTCACCTCGTCACCGCGAACCTAAACGACCGTTATAAACTCGCCCAAGTTTCGTCGAAGGGTCTAAAGGGGGACGAAGTTGAGTAACGTTTCTCACGGTACACTGAGCAAATTTTTACGCGGCGCCGGGAACGCGTGACGGGGTAAACTGACGACGAGCGACGCGGAACGACGCTAAAGTGTCTGCCGATGGATCGCGACGCGTTCGCGAGACGTCTTACACCGGTGAACTTCACGTATAGGACGTTTTCGTGGAGTTTATTTCACCCGTCGAGTATTCTTGCTTCGATTGCTTCGTTATCGAGTTGCCTTGTATTTTCGCAACGATAATGGTTCGATTCATTTGTTCTCTAAACTGAGTATGGGTGTTGCATTCCGAGATGAGGAAGATCAAGTCCGATTGTAAATTAGTAATACAATATATTTGGAAACGTTCTTAATTGCAACTCCTCGTGGCTGAACTGAAAACATTAAAAGTCAAATTTCACGTAATAACTAAGATCGAATCAGATAAATGGTCGTATACAGAGCCACGTGAAAGCAAGCTGTAGAATATTCGACTTATGCGAGATCTCAACTAAGACTACGAGGGTGAAGCGGTACGTCCATCCATGGAAGGAAGTGAATTTCGTAAATTGGGATTACGTCTAGTCCCATTTAATATGCATTAAAGCGCGCGGCCGGCTTAATCGCTTCGAGTTCCCACGACGTTTCATAATTAAGCGGAAGCGGACGTGTCCTGGATCAGCGTGGATATTAAATTTAATTACCAATTCTCATAAATATCCGCGAATCCGAAGAAGGCGAGCGCGCCATCGCTCGATTTATTCGTCGCGACCAGGCTCGTGACGAGATTCCATTAGGCGGATACAACTTTTGCGCGGGTTCCCCGACGTCTGTGTCCCCAAGTTGAAGATTTGTGACAGCCTACCAGCGTAATAAGGAAGAACGCTCGGCTGGAAAGTAATATGTAAGAGGAAATAAGCTTTCGTCGTACGTTCCGCGATATCTGAGGCTCCCATCACGGCACCCCACCGAGGGAAGAGTTGAAAACTTAACTCGCCGTCTAAACCCGCCTCCCAGCCGTATGCTCGGGATCTACCCTGATATTTATACGACTTTTCGCTTAATTGCCTTCCCACGGAAAGAAGTTGCCGGCGTAATTAACGCTATCGTTCGCTAGGAATCGTCGCGTCCTCGAGCGTAGATATGTAATTTTTCTTTATACCGGTGGAATCCTTTCGCGACATCTTGTTCATCCGGTCCCGAGATTAGTCGGCGAGAGACTATGAACGCAATGTAGCATAAAAATTAGTGTATATAATTATACACGGTTCCAATACGTTAAAAGAGTTAACAAGACTGTGAGAATGCTTACACCTCAAGAGGTACGAACACTAACTAACTTCGAAAATTCTGTCACGAGATTTCATTCTCGTTACAGTTGCGGAAGTCAAGTAACTTCATTGGTACAAAGGAATCCACCTTACAAAAGCTTACTTTCTGTCGTATCAGAGATGCAATTTCTCTTCCGAGGTGTTTTTAGGAGAATGTGTCTAAAGATGGAAGCATGGAAAAGCTAATGAAGATTTCTGAGCGGTTTTCTGAATTTTGCAGCGCATCGCGTAAACCTGTTGTACATACGACGTTCGCGTATAAATAACAGGGGGGATACGACAGCCTTAATTCAGGAAAGAAGTACGTACTTCCATAGTCCTTGCTTCAAGCCTTACATTTTGTTAGTTATAATACATGTATCACTCGCAGTCGAGGAGCAGGGAGAATCTATAAAATCATCAAAATTATAATCAGTATAATTAAATCAAATATCTTCAGAATGAATACTCTATATTTTCTACAATTGGAAAGACATCAAATGCTTGTCATGAACCCTGTCCACTTTGTAATCTACGGTTTAATTTAGTCTGCTTGAATTTAGATTAATATTTACTATATTTATTACTGTTACAATATTATTAACCTTAGTTCACTTTCTTGTTCAGCTCCCTCGTCTCCTCTATCCAACCGTGTAGTCGAAGATTATAATGTTTCTTCAGAGTTTACCCGTAGTAAAATTTTCAGAAGTTAGGGGAAATATTTACGACCGAAAAAATGAGATCCCTTTATGCCTCTTGAAACGTGGAACAGTGGAGACACTGAACGACCTACGGCGCCCTTTAAATCAATTACACGATCGAATATTAAAATGTTACGGGGACCCGCTCTAAATATTACCCAATCGAATGTCGTGAATCTGAATGATATAATCTTGCTCGATCCCTTAGGGGTGAAACGGACGGAAAGGGAGGTGGCGTAACACTATTTCGGCTACGTAAAAATAACCCATTACAAACACGTGTCCTTGTCGATTAGCATAATGGTCGGACTTTTTGTACTTGCAGCGGGACTCGTGCAAAAAATGTTAATACAGAGCGCTGTCGCAGGCAGATTTAGAACCTGGTAGCCAGATGCTGTGCATGTGCTCACGGAAGTCATTACACTTCTTCTGTGCTACATTCAAGAAGGCTTCCTCTCTTCGCTCTGACAAACTCGGTTATCCTGAGAGAATCGATAAATTTATAGTGCACTTCATCCTTTATCGCCACGTTCCATTCCAGTCGAGAAAAAGTGATGCGAGCTCGCGCACATTAATGTTATATTACCTCTCGCCCTAGAAACGGGAACTTTTTAATCCACCCGTATTTTTAACCAACTTCAAAAAAGGAGAAGGTCATCAATTCAAGCCGTATGTAGGTCTCGGTAGATATATGTTTTGGTTACGTTCACGCATAATTTCATAACGGCTAAACCTATATAACGCGTTCGTTGCCAGAGTAAATTTTTAAAAAAGTAAGAGTAAAAAAGAGTTACAATTTTAAACGACTCGTATGAGACGGTTTCTCCAGGCTATTGCAAAAACGGAATGCATTTCACAAAGAATTGTGTAAATGATTGGAAAGCTTTGGAAAAGAATAATGGTACCATGCACGCACGTTACGATCATATCTCCCCAGCGATGCCAATATAATTTAATACGCCACAATTCAACGCACAGCAATTTCGTTGTACTCGCACACAAGTCTGCAAAACCAGTTTTCGAATCGGTACGGTCGCCAGAGCAGCGATGAAGACGCGTGAGAACGTTGCTCCGCACCTTTGAGTGCTTAGAACGACGAACAAAGAAGGAAGCCTCTTAACTGACACGACGGCAGAGCTAATTAAGCGCACGTAACGTTTTGCAAAGCGATTAAACCGGAAAGAGAAATTCCGTTCTTATCTCCGCAGGCTTCTCGGAGACTTCCACCATCCCCTCAATCCATCGTCCTCGCTCGATATTGTATCGCGGCCTACGGCGTGTCGTTATTTGTTTATAATTAGCGATCGACTGATGACGCCCGAGGATAAGAGAAGACGCTGGAACGGGACAGAATTCGATCCAGGCAACGTTTAAACCATAGAATGGCAGCGTTTGGTGTGACATCATTAACAACTTTCTGGCATTGTTTTCCGTGCGACCGACAAACTGGGCTAATTGCTTCAACTTCTGACCCGTTCCCTGTAACTGGCTGTTTCTCCCGTGCAGACGATTGTCCCGGCTGCAACTGCTTCTCGCGCAGTCTTGCATAAAATTCACCCCTCGCGACGACGAGCACCACTACGCCCACCCCGGGCAATCGTCGTGGCTTATTAACCCGACGATAATTACCCGTAATCGCGGGAACGTGAACTGCCCCAACCTCCCACCCTACCGTGCCGACTCGCGCCACCCACTTGCGCGTGAGGTCACTGCATATTTCTGGATGAATTTACTCGAGTCGCCGATTACGCCAACAAGAGTAACTTGGCGTACACGATAGAGTTTTTAGAGTTTTAGATTTGTTACGGAGCATCGAAAAATAAAATTTGAATATTATCTTACGTTGAGTGAAGAGTTTTTCGAAGAAACGAGCCAGGAATCCAAATTTCGAGTTGCCGTGGATTGACGTGTGCTATTTCGGTTAGATGCACTCGATCGATGTTAGTAAAAAATAATTGGAAATATTTGTGCTTCTGTGAGAAATGATAAATGAAATCTGGTCCGTTCGTTCGTCTGGTTCGTTTGTGCAATCTTGTAAGGGAGAACAACTCTAATAAACGTTCTGTCAATGGTGATTAAGTGCAACCTATTAATGTCGATATATTCTAAAAGTAAATGCATAGATTTAGTACAGTGAAGATTACTTTTAAACGTTGCTTTATAAACGGGTTGTCCATAAACATTTTTATATTAGATATATTTTATATATTAAAGCTACAGTTCCACCTAAACCGCCAAGAAAATCAGTTATATTTGCAGTTCAAGCTAATCAAGTTATATCTTTGACTCTGAAATTAACACGTAGCTGCATTGCAAGCAAGTTACTCCAAACTGAAGCAACTCCTCACGCACGCTGAATTTAATTCGATCAAATATCAGACACGCCTATGTTTGACTGTGAAGTATACTATGCATTTGGTATATAAATAAGATTAACAATAGTAACATTTCAATGCGCGTACCTTATAATCGTATCTGTCCCAACTTAAGAATATCTTTAAATCGTTATTTAAATCTACTGTTCCTTTATTTATTATTTAATATAAAGTATAATTAAAAATTAATAAATTCAAATCTTTTAAAATTCAATCTTTTGCCAATCATCAAAAGAACTAAATTTTTCTGAAATTAAGGCAAATTAAGAATTTCATAATTGGAGGATTTTGAAGGATTCGCGATGTTTCTATCAGACGAATACCGGATAAGCTGTATAACTCAGTTTTAATAATAGCGAAAGAGTTTCAAGAGTCACTAAAGCAACTTCAGAAACGATTTAAGCCGAGGATGTTCTCTGCCTCTGCGTTTTAGGATTATACTTCACCAGATAAAAAGATTACGTACTACAAACTTAACAAACGAGTGAGCCAGTAACGTACGGATTTATAAAAGTAGGTATTTGGTCAACGAAAAAATTTCCTGTTAACTGGTACTTTAATTCGGTGTAATTTGTCAGAGTTACAGTCTATTGTATTAACGAAAAGCAATTAAGCCACAGTTTTCAACGTTAATCAATTCCTGTCGTTGTAATTATTTGAACGAGAAGGTAGCTTACCTCCTTGTTCCATTAGATACCATTTGCTCGCCAGAAGCAGTTCGGGCCACAGTCGAATATCTACGAAGGAAAACGAAAAAAAAATTGAGAATATAATCCCAACTTTTCGACTTTTTATAATTAGCCTAATAAAAATTATTTTAAAGTTATCCGTTATCGTTTAAGATACGTTTAAGTAATGTAACCACATTATTAACTACAACTACAACTCTTACAAGTAAAACAGAAGTGAAAATAGAAAATTGTTGACGATTTCACGAAGAAGTCATCATTATTTAGTATCGTTCGAATTCGAATTTAATTCTACGGTTGCTTCTCTCCCTAATTTTCGGGCAAAAAGCAAATCAGATAACCCACGGGTGCTTGGAATCGGCGCGAGTTTTTGTCGCAAAGGACGTTTCTCCAGTTCGAAATAAACGGTAATCGATGCGTTAAATAAACGACAATCGATGGAATGAATAATGGGCGAACCATTTGTGCTATCTTGCGAATTTTCTTTCAATCTCTCGTGCCTTCTTCCCCGTAATCAAAATACCATTCGGTAACCGATAACTATATGAAAACATTTCACGTCGTCGGTGAAACATTTGCAAAAAGTGAACGTAGAGTGGTTTTGGATAATTACCGTTTCTCTTTTCTCTCGAGCAACTTTTTCGAAAGCAATTTAATCTAAAGCCAGCGGAAATAGCAATTTTATACTCAGGACCTTTAAACGAATTTACAGCCTGGTCTTTATTTTGCAGCGATGCTAGCAGTGGAAAACAGGGCGGAAAGAAAAGGGACCACAGAAAGATCGCCAAAGTTTTATTCCGTCCCAGAGTGGAGCGGTATTCTCCTAGTTCGACCACAAAGGATACAGCATTCGAGTTAATTTGGCATAGTTTACGTTACAGGACTAGAAAGAAGTGGAACTTTACAGCAGCCGTCGTAAGTTACCTGTCCCGTGAAGAAGCCAGGGCCACTTTTATTCGAGTCAGTGTGCAATAACTTTCGCGTACAGCTTTAATTAGCATGTTTAACTTCGCCCCAGGTGAATTTATGCCTGGCATCAAAAATGTAATCGATCATCATTTATTCAAGGAAAATGGTCTAAAACTGAAATTTATGTGTCAATTATGACCTCGCGTCATGTTATAAGTAGAAAAGTATATAATATATCGGACAAATACAAATATTAAGAACAATATCATATTATGATATCTAAATGTAAGAAACTACGTAATATCGCGAAGGCAAAGAATGTAACATACGTAAAGGAAAGTATGACTGCAATATGTGCATAAATGCACATGCGCTTTAATGAAAAATATGAACATGACCTCGTACCGTATCGCGGAATCAAAAACAAACCACTTGCGAATTACAAAACACAAGGTCGACATGGGTCCCCAGCATTTTTCGGTGGCATCGCCGAGCGGCACTCGTCTACGCTTTGAATTGTATTGCCCTCGACGGAACGTCGACGCTGAAAAAAAAAAAAAGAAAATGAGAGAAAAAGGTAAATAAAGTTGTACCACCGAAAAACGCATAGGACGCGTGACAAGCCAAGGCTCGATGAGTGCCTATCTGCGCGGCGCGTAAACGACGAGAGGACGTCGCGTCGCGTCGCGTCGCGTCGCCGCGGGCACCTCATTTACGCACATTTTGCATCCACTCAAGTTTCGTTTGAGCGTTGGAGATTACATGGAATATTATTTTGTCGGTGAAGTGGGTGGCGCGTTGCACACGGATGGCTGAGGTGCGCCAGTCGGATGTGGGATAGGGCGACGCGGAGGGTTGGGGTAGCGGCTTTAACCCGCTTTGATATACGTGACGGTCGGGGGAGAGCACTTCGTTCAACGCTTCGAAGCTCGAGCTGGTGAACCTCTACAAACACGTATACATTTATACGTACACGCGGCATGCAGACGCGATAGTTCGCCAGTATGCAGCTTTCTAAGCATCCTACACGCCGAGTTTGCGCGCGCATACGACGCTTGACATGTACACTTGGCAAGTGAACAGGGGAACGGGATGCTTAGAAAGACAGGGAAACCGTCACCTTCATAATAGCAAACCGCTTCGCGGTCTTTCTTCGACTCTTCTTTTTTTTTATCACATTTCCATCCATCTTCTATCTTTTCTTCATCTTTTTTCATTTTCTGTACCATGAGTTGCTTCTAGCTCGCCTTAGTTTTACATTATACTTTTTCTTTCCATTTAACTTTGATCACAACCCAATGATAGGACATTTTTAGATCATTTTTAGTAAAGCTTTGCACTTCTTTTCGGTTAGCTTCATACCATACTTTTGCTTCTATATAAGAAAAACTGTCGTATTTTGTTATTCTAGAGTTTGAAGGTGCTAGTCAACGTTTCGCAAAGGGTTCGGGCGAAAATCGCATCGATGGATGGACATAAACACATTCGGAAAATTAATTTTCCAAACGTACTTATTATAATTGAAACGTGATACGAAAATTCTATACAAAGTTTCTGTTTGGTTCGCCGAGAATTATTATTCACTCCTTTCAGTTACTTCGATATTCCTTTATCGTTTCCTCTTATCTTTCAGATCCTCGTCTAATTTCTGTTTTCATCTCTTTTCCATATTGCCTTATCTTTATTCCAGAGTGTTCATCATCCTACTTTCTTACTTTCATCTACTTTTATTCCATTCTCTCTTACCAACTCACCCTCCCTTCTTGCTCCCCCACGTCAACGAAAATATTCTCTTAGCTTCGTCTCGCGGATTTAATTAATTCGGTCTGAGCTTCATTGAGCTACGTTAAGTCACGTTCTTCGCGTAATCTTTGAATTATACCACTCAGAACGTATTTCTCTCCAGTGCTTGCATGGCGATAAGCCCCGCGAAGCAAGGATTCTACGGGAAAGCTACGACTCCCCGAAATGTCTCGTTGTTCCTGGGACGAACTGTCCCGTGTTGCATTGATCCAACGAGTTGAGTGACTTAAAAGGAAAGAAATATGATTAAAAAGCAGGTGTTGTCCCACTTACTTGTGTATTTGTAATGTCAATGAGTGTAAAAAGTGAGTATTAAATAGTGCAATGCCCGCAGTTAAGGATTACACGATTATTTTATTATTTGATTTCATTCATTTGCAGGTTTTTATTCAGTTGTGTCTGCCTTCGTCACTTTATACATTTTTTAATCGTTATCATATTTCGAGAGACACAACACTGCCAACAACTGTTCCGTATCCGAATTCCGCGGAGTCGGGGGCGTTCTTTTTAGTTCATGCGTATGCGCCATATTACGGTCGTATCCCTGAGACTCGAGGATGCTTTCGACTCGAGGAACTTTCACTTCCACCTTTCGAGAGGAAAGGAAAAACTTTCGAGCACCCGCCGAGACTTGCTTACGGAGTCTATTACTGCCTCGTTCGTGCTACGTAGAATCTTTATACCAGGCGACTCCGTGAATGCAAACTCCCTGTCGGCGCAGGCATTCTCGGTGTCTTAATAATTTTTAAACGCCGCGGCAAGAATTTAAATTGGAAATTTTTACGGTGGAGACGTACTTTGGCTAGACCTCGACTTTCAGATGCACGCAGTTGAAGATCGCGAAGGGAAGCTGCAGATAAGACGTTATGTCTTGCTTCCGGGACCAAGTTACTTTTCCAATTAACAAATTTTAATATCAGTGCTAAATACTCGAGCATAAACTGCACACAGAGAGGAAAGTCTTCGTCTAAGTATTTCATTCAAACCACCGGCTGCCTTGATTTCAAGCAATGGTTCTTAGACATTCTTTACTCGCGTGTCTTCTTTCGTAGTTTCAAGAGACTCGAACACTTTTGTTAAAGTATCGTTTCTTATTAATAAGTAAAATATTTTTTAATCAAAAGTTTATTACATGTATACTAATCTATACTAATATTATAGTTTGTTGAAAGTTTGTTTGTTTGTTTGTTTGTAGGGGGTAATGTTTAACTTTATTAAAACAGGAATTAGAGAATTCATCCACACGCGTGCTATAGTTATGCTACAATTGAATTCATGTCGCTTATGAGAAGACATTAATATAAAAATAATTATTAACCATATTCTATCGTCTCATATAATTGATCCTTCTCCATTCTCACTCACAAGTTTGAAACATTAAAAAATATAGACGGTGCTATAGTTACGCTGTCTACATACATAAATAATCTTAACAAACTTCAAAAGAGTACATCGATTATTTTAACTGCAGAAAAATCATGAATATTGTCCCGAAACTGGTTAAAGTAAAAAAAAACTACCCCTTAAAAGAAATAGAGGATTTCAGGTAGAGAAATCTCGGGACCACGCAATGTTATCGTTACGCGAGTCCAGTCCGTTTAACGAGCTCTCGAGCGGAATCTTTTTTTCCTCGGCGCTGCGTTTAAACTCGTTCAATTATCTCCGCGTTGTTTACATTTCGCTAAACATTATTCCACCACTTCGGTAGCAATCGTACAGTAGCGCGGTCCAAGGAGCTCATTTTTCACGATCCTCCGGCTGGTCACGTTGCGTGCGTTGCGGGGGCGAAGAGGAGATGTTTGCAAAACTAATTGAAAAATTCCTTTGCGCCTTGTCAGGAACGAAATAAAAGGTGGGCGTGATAAACGAGGGAAGAAACTGGCCGTGGACAGACGGGCAGAAAAATGCTCATCGGGCAAACCGAAGTCGGTTTGCAGCGCGGGAATTGGTTGACGTTTTTCAGGCATTGACAGACAACGGTTGAGCAACCGTCGGGGTTGCTCAACTACGAGGCCCGCTTGAAATTTCCAACACCCTCCATAACTCTCCTGTGACACGCGCGAACGCAGCGTGAATCTGTCAGGGAAAGAACATTAATGTAGCGTCCCTCTTGCGCTTAATTTTGCAGGAGCGTCACGTTGCTGTTTGCTGCCACCGATAAGTGCCGCTCTGTATAACAAAAACGAAGGAGCTCGTTGCGCATCTCCTTAAAATTAATATTAAAACTGATGATAAAATGATGGAAATGAAATTGTGAGAAGAATAATGTATACATATAATATTCGTTTATTTTAATTGTAATTTATTTTCTGTAATAGTATCGCCGGTTTTAATATTAATTGTGGTTGAAATTTTAGCTATATTTAAGCGTGAAATTTTATGTAACGTTTAAAACGTTGGAATTATAGGTTTATTGCAGCATTTTTATCGAATTTCTGGTATTATTAAAATTTATTATTTCGTGGATACATTTGAACATTTATATACTCGTAATTTAACGTGATCAATGATATTATTTATAACCCAGTTTCATATTATATTCGTTCAAATTTGAATTTCTACATATTTTTATTAAAAGCGACATGTATAGTAATTTAGCCACTTGTATTGTTAATTTAATTATATTAGTCGAATAATTATTAATCCTTTAGATTCCGAGATCAATGGTCCATACATACTAAGTGCTCGAGTGTGTTCACTTTTTTTTTTTTTGAAGAAATTTTGTTTAATAATAATACCAGCAAATAGAACAGATTTGATTAAACATTTCTGCATTACATTTTCTAGCGATGTGATTTAAATTACATAAGGTAAATATTTATGTCTCTACGATATACGCTGTGAATAAATCTATCTTGACATGCAACATGTAATTTTAAATGATACCCGCCTCAATTAGATGGTACATCTACACCGTCCTCTTCCGAATTGGGGCAAATGATCTCTCGTAGTGTACAGCGAAACCAAGTGCATTCCGTTTGAAATAAATAACGCAGAGTCTACTAACGGCAGAAACCACGGCAAAATGTTACGAGAAACGAAAATAAATAGTAAAGCAGGCAGGCAGATTTGAAGGAAGCGAAGATCGTTGAGATTTCTTCAAATGGGTCGCACACACCCAACATTTGCATCTTAAAATTCTCAAGTGAACACCCTCTTTTGAAAGACTTGTACAGGTGTACCACAAATTTTTTTAAATTAAATTTCTTAAGTTTATTTAATAAAATTTCACGGTAACTTAAGTTAACAATAAGTCGCTAATAACCATTAGTAGTTCAAATGATTCTAAACTTGTATACTTTAGACAATTATTCTGTAAATTTTCATTAGTGATTCCAGCTTTTTTAACGATGTAAAAATCTTTAAGAAATATAAACATTTTAAAACAACAGCAAAAAATTATCGGAAACAAAAGTCGGTGTTTGAAGTTTTTTCCAAAAGGTATCGAGGATTCATATAATTTCTGAAAATTGTAATTCATGTTAATTCTGATTACAAAAAGAAGTCTATCCTGCCATGTACGCGATTCGAAAATCTTTTTAATGTAATACGAGAACGCCGAAATATCAGCATCTTTTTCTTCTCAAACGGTTTCAAAGGAGCTCGATAAGGTGATATAAATTTTTAAGTAACAAAATCCTCCGTGAATGATACGATGTTACCAAAGTGCTTCGCAGTTAACCTCAAGAGATTTATGAATAGCGTAATTACTATTTAACTGCGAGGAACGTGCATCACATTACCAACTAATTACTAGAAAAACGAAAACGTTCTCTGGAGTCAGCGACTTGAACTTCGCTAAAAAAGAGCATGTAAATAATTCTCTCAGAACTCCCTTGGAGCTGATATCGCATTAACGGCGCTTCTTCTATTTAACGATGCCATTGAGTTAACAGAATCCCACTTGAAATCCGTTCTTTCACATAGGAATTACACGTGCTGCGTATCCTGCAGCTCGCGATCGTTTTACAAGAGCCGTCGGGAATTTCGTGAAAAATCCATCGCGCTCCAGTTACTTGGTGCGTCCTCTAAGCTTGGATGTAACAACACTCGTAAAACTCTTCGAGTTTCGTTGTAGTAAATTTGTAGCTGCCGCAGTTCAACAAAGGTATAAATCAAATTCGGAACTCCAATTTTTCTGGCGACTTTTTATTCATGGGCTTAGCTTATATTTCACTGTTGGCCTGCATATTAGTCTATCGAGAAGTATAAATTGCTTTTAAATGATTGGAGTTTGGTTTGTCTTACTGTGTATATACAGGGTGTCCCAGAGTTAGTGTAAAAACTGGAAATGGAGGGTAGCTGAGACGGTTCTGAACTATGATTTCCTTTGCAAAAATGTTGGATGGTGCTTCGTTTTTGAATTATTAACAGAAAATGACCAATCACAGCGCCAAAGGAGCGCGCGCTCAGCCGCGAGAGGCTGACTAGGGAAGCACTAATGAAAAAGATATTTTGTTAGGTACAAATCATATTGATTTTGTAAGAATAACTACTTACCATGTAATACGTTTCAGGAATTCAAAAAGTAAACAGATCGTAGTGACATTTTATATTTGAAGACATTAAGTCATTATAACGAAAGGTATAATACATAAAAGTACAGGTTCTGTCTTTAAGTATCGATTGCTTCCGTGTTTGCACACTTATCGAGGTTAACCAACCTTCGTTTCCACGTAGAGTGGACGGAGCACGAAGATTCATGAATGAATTCATCCTTGCGAAACGATCATTGTTGCGCACTGGTTGTACACACTGGTGTGCACACCCTTGGGCTTTTGTCTAAGCTCCGTCTATAGATTCTGTACAACCCTCAAGTAAACACAGAATCGGTGTTGTATTGACGTGCTAGTGGCTTTGGGTACAATAGCAAGTATAATAGATATTATAGTCATACCTTGTTAGTATCAGCCATATTATGTGATATCTCGGACATCGTGACACTTATACAGCCATCAAACTATCTCGAAAAAATCGAAGATCAGTCGCGAGCTTGTGACAATAGAGTCTGATCATTTAAAGTAGTTTTCTAGATCGACGATATGTGTCAACGATAAATAAAATTTTCTTCTCAGATTGATACACGTATTCAGTTAATTAGAATATCGTTTGAAGCATGATGAAACGATAGCGAAGCGGAACATTCCAACGAAACTAAGAGTTCAAAGGGTTTCCCGCAATCTCGTTCGCGTTGAAGTATTAACGTAAAAACTTTTCACTTTGAATTTGAAATCTTGAGTGCTTTTAATTACAGAAATTCGACCAGGCAATATCCAAGAAGAGCTTTCGACGGAAAATTGAGAGCACGCGGAGTAAAATTGGTCTAGATCGCTTAGTTCGTGTTCGTATTAAAATTTCACGCAGATATTAGTTTCTATAACCTTTCTATAGTACGATTTTTTACTTGCCAATTTTCTTTATCTTTATAAGTAGACACATATCTTCGTAATGCGTATGTTTAATGAATCGATCGTATGTAGAAATATTTGATTTAAAAGGATCATTTTATCGTTACCAATAGACGGCCTTCAGCTCTGCGAGTGCGTTGATGTTTAATCCTGTCCTGTCAGGAAATCCAAAGTAAGTGACTGCACGTGAACTACTTCTACAGAAGCCCCGAAACCAATTAATCTGCTGCATTCGGCTTTGAGTCTCTATCACGGAACGCGACAGGACCTCTCGAATCACCGTGTCAATCATTCGCTAATTAATCCCGGGGAAATTATTGCTTGGATTGATTCGCGTACCTGACGCAGTTGACAACCAGATCAAGTGTGCAAAGTGCACTTGCGTCTGACTTCGAGTAGACCGTAGACTGTGTCATTGATTTCCCGAAACATCGACCGTAACACGTGGTTGAATGTACGTAGCTTCGTGAAATTCCAATACTCTGGCAAAATGTCCCACGGTGGTAAATGCATCGAACTTATACGTTCGATTCGTTTGTTAACGTTTGTCTTTTCTTTATGAACTACGAGGTGCAATAATTGTTACACTATTTGCTAATGTTACGACGTATCCAATTTTTAATATGCTTCGAAAGTATGTAAGTAAACATACGTTGCATTTATAGCCTTATGGTATTCGTAGCATAAATAGTATCGTATTTTAAGATACATCCAATTACGCGTCGAATTTTCTTCGGAAAACGCGGACTGGAAAATAAAGCGATGAAAAATTGGCACACCACCCGGGGAGGAATTAATAAATATTCTGTGCACGCGTAATGTCCTCCATTGTTGCATTAACCGTTACGAGCACGAGCGTTTACGCTTCATTGGTTGTTTTCATGTAAATTTATTAAAAAGACGCCAGCTGGAATACCGCCGGCCTGAGACATTCTCCGGCAAATTAGATTACTACCCACTCATCAATTCCCCTCCCATTTCGACCGGGTGCGTTATCTGTGGAATTAATAAAGACTAGACGGAAGAGAGGAAGTGGCGGAGATAGAAGAGAAAGAGAGCGAATGGACGGTCGTACGGTAACGAGGAGGACGGAGTACAGACAAGTACCACTTTCGATTCCGTATTTACATAAAACAATCTATAGCGCATGGACGTGGCGAGAAATTACACCCAGCCTTCGCCCAGACCTCGAGTATCCGTGCCGAGCGTCCATCGAGTTCGAGTATTTATTATAGAAAATCGATTTTCGAACTCGGGAAACTCCGCACGCTAAGTGAAATCTAAACGCCAAAGCACAATGAGTGTCTTCTTGTTGGTACTTGCAGACACCTTGACGCTGACATATTTATTTCATTTTACTTGATCGTGATTTACAAGTGTTTCAAATTGAAGAAATTATGGTTTAAAGAAACTGGAATGGAAATTCGGAAATCCGCGAATCGGACTTTCCGAAAAATTTATTGTTCGAAGCTAAAGAAAATACGAATAAGACAGAACTGAGAACGCGCCGATTAATCCGCGTTCGTATTCCCTCCTCGAAACGTCAAATTTATCCGCTCGCGGGATCTCGCGGTATTCGTTACCGCGTAATCGCCACGCGAGATCGTTAGAATCTCTCTTAAAGCCGCGGCGTTCCATCAAATAGCCAACTTTGCGGCTGGGAAAGCAATTTCTTACTGCCGATCATATATCTTAAATCAGTTTTACGAGCCGTATACGGGGCGCGGGCGATGGGGTGAAACCGGGAGGCCAAGAATGCACGGAGTCTGCAAGTATCGATGTGTACGCGGCGGACAAGCGGGGGAGGAAAACAGTCTCGAGGGCGGAGGTCACGTCATTTCGTGTTATTAAATTTATATAGATGGCACGGACCTCTGATCCCCACGACGTAGATTTGTCAGGGCGGCGGGGGAGAAGACCGACCCCGCAGGCCTTGCGGGAATTCAATATTGCACTTTCCCGTGTCCACCCTACCGTACTCTTCCTCGACCCTCTTGGGGAACCGACACAACCGGCAAATGTTTGCGAATCTAATGCAACCGTTCTCAGATTTGATGGCGCGGAGAGAAAATGTGACGCCATCAGACCGACTGACGAATGATACTTTGAAAACAGTCGGATTATGGGATTCCGTTGCGACCACGCCACGAAAAGGAACCTGGAATTATCAAGTATTGATAGTAACGCAAATCTATTTTTCCCTTTCGAAAACAGTTTATTCTATTATAAATGACATTATTGTATAATAGTAAAACTAATCATACATCGTTCGAAATAAAATAATATAGTAACGATTTCTCCAAATACCATACGCAGATCTCTTGCGAGTAAAATGAAAAATGGTTCGAGTCTTCCAATAGCTGAACTATCAAAATAAAATTCTACTGCAACAAAGAAAGCACTCCTAACAGATTTTGCATAAATAGACGCCAATACAATACCAATAAATCTATTACAAATAATGAAAATAATTGAAAAGTTTCCCTTTTGCTATGCGACAACGAGAAGAAAACGAGAAATTTATAACGCGAATGTATAATGTAATATACCTTGCATTCTTTCCGGAAAATAGAATGTGTGATCAAGTTTATGAAACAGAATATTCTTTCTTTTGAAGGTAAGAAAATATGAATGCTTATATTGCACTGGGTTTTCTCTCGAGAGAGTCGCACTTTAGTAAAATTTTAAATAGTTGGCGAAATGTCACGACCTCGTAAAGTATAAAGCAAATAAACGCGCGGGTTATGCTGTATTACCCGAGAGCAATGCCAACAAGCATAAAGCCGCAAATTTTCGAACTCGAAACTGAGCCAGTCGGCATTTCAACTATAACTTTAACGTTTCGAAACTCTTACTGCAATAATAGAATTGTACGTCGACAACTCGGCAACGACCACGTAGTATAATTTAAACTACCCACTTAAATTTAATTTCCTTAACAATGCTGAAACGTGTAATCGAGTAATCTCGAAATTTAGTTTCTTCTTCATTGTGCTTCTTCTTATGCTTTATCTTTTAGAATACTTTGAAGAACAATCAGACAAAAGCATATTTCCAAATTGAAGCAATGATAATATTGCGATACATATGATAATGTATATAATAATAAGCAATGTTAATATTCGATACAAACGCTTTACAAGAACATACATATAGGTATTACTTTCATGGGTAAAAAAAATAATTGTATTGTCTATTACGAAATTATTTATGAACTTTGCCTTTGATCTCGCTAAATATAAAATATTGCTACGTTGACCATTTATATTTTTAAATACGCGTCTTACGTTTTCAAGTGCGACATGCACTTATAACAGAATATTGTATACCACAATTTTATTATTCCAATAATCCCCGATGTCAACTCTTGTTTTGTTAACTTCCTTTTCCTCTCCGATTGGATTTTCAGTTCCGACTACAAAGGACGAGGAAAATTCGAATTTCCAGGGATTTTATCGACAACGCGCGAGGGTCTGAAACAAGAGAGTGGCTGAACGCGATTAGCGGGGAATCTGATCAGAGGATCGACGTCGTCCTTTCACGGCTGTGGAGGGATATCAGGGTTTGCTATTTTCTTCTTCTTTTTTCTTTTTTAAGCAAACTCTCTGATATTCCGGTTGTGTACGAAAGTCGTGTGTTTACTTCGCGGTAATGGGCAAGTAAACGTGACTTGGTTTCTTAATTTTTCACTTTCCCTCTTCGCCAAACCGTAGACGGAGTCGCTGAAAGCCTGGAACACAAGATTCCAGCAATCGAAGGAGGAGTTTGTTTGCAAACATCGAACAACTCTATATGCCATCGCATTTCTGCGCATTTTTTTAAAAATTTGCTTCGGCATAAATTTATTATTCTACATAATCGTGAAAAAAATTTGCTAGATTTACGATGTCCCCTCGTAGAGAACATCCGAGTGCGAAGGGTTAAATTCTAACTCGGCAAGATCTTGTCAGTGACTTTTGCTCGTCTGTATCGGTATTATTGTGTCTGCGTTCATAAGCAGTCTAATCGATCGAGGGCAGAAATGATCGAATCGGATATTATGTAGGTTGCCAGTGTCCGTACGATCTGATTTCATCGGCATTCAGAAAATATAGGTCGAAGCGTGAGAAAGAGCCGAAGGAAAGAAGACTTGAGAAAAAGTTGAAGCACAGCAGAAGTAACGATAGAAGGCAAGCAGAAGCACGAGAGCAGAGGGACGTACGAGTGGCATGCCAAGCAGTTGCTCAAAGCGAAGCGAACTCTTTTATTTTTCTTTGCCCTGCTTTCTACCCTTACTTTTAATGATGAGGCTGACCCGTCCTCCCTCTCCGCGATTCGTGGTGCAAATGTAACCCATGTGGCATATGTGCCAGTTTTTTTGTGGTACCGGATGCGAGCCACCTTGTAAATGAAATGGACTGCCAGCCATTACCGATGAAACTTCTCTGGTCGTACATCTCTTGCTGGTTAAAATGTAAAAAAAAAATGGTTCGCCTCCCTTTATGTAAATTGTCAGAAATAAATTTTAAAGTTATCGTCGCGTGCAGTTGTTCATTTATCGCGTTTAATTTCACTTTCGTACACGAAATTTATTCGTATTAATTCACACGTACAGTTAAAAGAGCGTGCTCTGATATTTTTTCTTTTTTTTGGTTTTAAATACAACAGGGGCCTATCACAGAAATATTTTCGTTATTTTCGTTATTTTCGTTATTTTCGTATCGTTTAGATCAAGAAATGACTGCAGTTCAACCTTTCTCTATATGGCAGAGCACGATACAACGCTCATAAAAATTATTATTATATAGTGCATTGTATTTATTATCGTTTCAAACAAAATGTGAAATAATTAAGAGATTAGAAAACGATGGAACTATCGCTAAATTAATCAACGAACATGGAATCATTTATTTGATAAAATCAGAGTTATCCTGAAAGTTGTAACGACGTATGACACATGCTGTTCGGATAATCAAGTTTCTACTATAGTATATAATCCATAATCTATCGACGCAAACAAATAAATATCGCGGAATCGAGACTCGAACAAACAAGAAAACTTTCTTCAGACTAAGTTCAGCAAATTCGCGTAAACGCGACAGCATCCTGACATGATCTCCCACCTACCATTCGCCCTGTTCTCTTCGTTTCCCAAGCAATGGAGTTCACTTTCATTCAAAGTTAAATACTCGACGCGGAACTTGTACTTCCTCTGCCCCTGACTCCTTTAATCATTGATACTAACTCACACCCACTTGGAATGTATAAATAACTAATTGGCTCCGTGACGCAGAGCAGGGTGGGGAGGGGGAGAGGGCTCGACGAATGCATAATTTAAACGTCCATTACCGTACACGCCATAGTTCTTCGGTAATACGCGCAAGGAACCGCGCACTTTAATTTGTCCCGCGGGAATTCGAGTTGCCCCGAATCTTACTCCTGAACAAGCAGCGTCGTTTGGCTTACCGTCGACTTGGGAAAGCTATTGGGTAAAAGGGAAGACCGATTGTTTATCGACATCGTGAGAAATCAACGATCCAGCCGTTACCTCGACTGAGCATTCCATTACAGTCTACCGAATTCCTCAGTCGCCGAGCTCTTCTGCGTCGGTGTCGCGCTGTTTCGAACCGTAGAACGAGAAAATATTATCGCGATTTCAACTCATTTCCTGGGTTCGGTCTGCTGATCAAGTTATCAAACTTTATTTTAGAAAAATTAAAGAATTAGTTGACATCGCTCTTCTTGAAATTTGTTTGTGATAGTTTTTTTCAAATTAAAAGAACAGGTAGATTATGATATACTTTTATACGATAAATAGTTTTGAATACATTGTGATTTCTGGTTTAGATATTTTTCAATATTTTACAAAAATTAGAGACGATCAGACAAAATGGATATGAAACAGACAAAATATCTAAATCTCGGAGAGAAACTGAAAAAGTAATATGAAATACGTGAAAACGAAACTTTCAAGCAACTTTCGGTATATCATCAAAATAACAAATGAGTACGTACCAAGTAGTTGATCCTTTTTTATTCTCACTCAAAAGTCTGAAACATTTAAAAATATACTCGGTGCTATAGTTGTGCTCCGTTGTGTATAAATAAGCGCGAAGGAGTTAATTGATGAGATGTCAATGAAGGGAGGAAACACGGAACAGAAGGGAAAAGTACCTTTTCAATAACGGAAATGAAAGAAGCGAGAAACTCCCCAGCTTCCTTTCTCGTAGACACGACTTATGGACGACACCCAATATTGTGATTGCTGGCGACTACAATGACGTGCGACGCGTACATACGTATGGCAGCCACAGTCGCGGTCCCGATACTGCCGAAACAGAGACAGAGATACAGGGTTGAAAGAGAAACGAGACGAAACGTGTACACGCGATTCTTCGACTCACTCACTCCACGTGGAACCGGAGTTGACAGATTGGAAACAGCCCGAGACTTTTATGGCAGCTGTTTCCCGCGCGACCATAAATCCTTTATCTGGATTGTTTATCGTACAGTGAGAGAGAGAATTTCTCATTTGCGTTAAAATTGTTCCCAGAGATCGTATACGCCGAGCTCCGATCCTATGTCGTCTACACACCACGACAAAATGATAAGGCACCCCAAGAATTTCCAATGGTCCCAAAGTAAATGTAATAAAAGACAATTTTACGTGGAGCATATAAATTATTCTTTCTTCGATAACGTAGAAGAAGGGCGAGTACACTTAACAATCTTTTTTATTAATTTTACTTACTCGTTTAACACGTTCACGGCGGCAATTGTATATTGCATTAAAATATTGTGTCTAGATAACAAAAGTATTATATTTATTCATAATATGTCAATCACTGTACACGTTATACACTGTTATTAAAATATGTAATTTCCTATGGTTATTATGAATGATCATACTTGCTCTGTTACTTTGTCCGACGCATTGCTAACACAAACAAATACTACGAATGGCCATAAACAGTCACGGATTCCCTTGCATGTTATCGGAAAAGGGATAATTTGTACGCAGGTACGCGTAAAATTTGGATGCATTATGTTAGTTTTGAGAAATAATACAAATCTTGGAGTGTCGTATTATTTTATCGCGAGTTACATGTACGATCTTTCCACGTCTGCCACCTAGTCGATGGAAGAGCGTGCATCCGACTGGATGCGACCGCACCTGAATGTGCCTACTTATATCGGGGAAATGTTCAATTTTATGGGTCATTTCGCGAGGCTTTATGCCGCTAGAAGCCCCGAAGGCGGAACCGAATCTGGCGAAAAAATTGTAACAGCGACGAGGCCAGCATCTTGACGACGACGCCGACGTCGGCCGTCAGTCTCCCGTGAAATGAAAGAGCGTCGCGGTGGTTCGCCTCGATCAATTAATGGACCATCATGCTTACAGAAAAATAATAAACCGAAGCCTTAATGGGAAATGTCGTTCCCTCGGGTGTTTCGATTCAATTTGCGTTCCTATTGTTCCCCGTTTAACGGTGTACCCTGTTCGTCGGACCAGAAATAGTTGAGGACGTCGCATAAATTGATGCACCAAATTTATCGACAGCACTCCACTTCTCATTTCATATTATAAATTGATTTCAGCAATATGATTTTGTTGGCAAGGAAATAACAGTAGCATATTTGTAAATGAATTGCTTTATATTAAGTTTTATAAGGTCAATTTACATTACTGTATCTTTCATTACTCGTTTGACGTCGGTATTACTGATTATTTTAAGAGCTGGCCATGTTTTATACACACTTATACGTAATATTTTCTCGCACGATACCGTGAATAATGTCCAGACAATAAGTGAATATCGTTCCTTTTATTTTAACTAGGTAATTTTACATATAAATATGTCTAGAAATAATTTGTAAGAGACCATTCAGAGATAAAATTATTATTTAAAAAGGTAACTCGTAATAGTATCTTATATCTATACACACATTAAATTATCCACGTATAGT